>NC_089222.1:121054761-121362851 GCF_963924675.1 Phocoena phocoena | reverse complement strand
GATAAATGTGTATGTGTGTGTTTTAGATAAATAAATTGCTATCGTTTTTTCATTGAAATGATTTTGACAAACCTAGACTCTTTATACAGTCTACATTAAATAGGAAATATTTTTCAAATAGCCTTCCAACTTAAAAAAAAGGGTTTTCCTGGTAGCAGTATAAGGTTTTCTCTTGTAAATAATGATACATTATTCTTTCCTAATATAATAGTATCAAGTCCTATGTGAGTCAGAATTTGATTAACATAGAAAAGCAGAAATAAAAATGACAATAGGGAATATGCTTACTCAGTTTGCACATTTGTTTATGTTACACTTCTGGTAACTTTTCCTAATCAGGGGAAGACAAAATCATTTTATAGTCTAATTTTGTTTGTATTTTCTTAAACATATTAACATTGTAAGTACTTAGATCATAAATGTCGACTTCCTCCTTGTGTCAATATTTTATCTAATAGAATAGCTTTTCCTGACAAAGGAAAAAAATCCTGCACTCGTTAAAACTAATCAGAAAAACTTACTGAGCTTCTGTTTGTGGCAAAACACTCTACATGGTCGAAAAAGTGCTATTCAATGTGAGAAAAGTCAAGTAAAGTTAATGACCAATTCCATTAAATATTCCAATTTCTACTAATGGAATTTTATGACAATGACATTTCTATTCTTCAGAAGTACTGATTGGTTAAATTAGGCAGATTACATGACTCTTTTTAGAAATTATAGGGAAAGACATGATTGAAATTAGGTGGGAATTTGAATTTTAGGAGTAATAATTGTTTAGACCTTAAAACCAGTTACAAATTCCAAACAGATAAAATTTGAGGATCAGACAGATAGGTATTGTATATCAGCTTTATTATTTTTTTTATTTTATTGGAGTATAGTTGATTTACAATGTTCTAATAATTTCTGCTGTACAGCAAAATGATTCAGTTATACATATACATGCATTTTTTTTTAATATTCTTTTCCATTATGGTTTATCACAAGATATTGAATATAGTTCTCTGTGCTATACAGTAGGACCTTGTTGTTTATCCATTCTATATATAATAGCTTACATATGCTAACCTTAACCTCCCAGCTTTATTATTAATGAAATAATATAGAACATGACATAAACATGAGTCCTATCGGGCTTCAAAATGACCTTCTCTGCCCCCTCCCCAAATTTTATTCATTCTGAATAACAGGAGAATCTGGACTCCTTCATTAACTTGCAGTAAAGAAAGTTAATGTTTGAGTTCTGAATGCAGTTCCCTGTGAAGAGTGATCTTCAATGTCCTGTGCAATACATGTTCAGTCCCCTCTCCCAAATAGAAGAAAAGTCCTTTAGGAAAGAGTGATTGGTGAGTGAGTGCTCTGTGAACAAAGGATGGGAAAACTGTTTCAGTTTCTTGAAGAGTAGACCACAATGGTAATGACAACTGTCCCAAGAAAAAGAAAAAAGTTTGCTTCACACATCTATAACTTTAGAGACTCTAGAAGGCTCCCTGGTCTCCTCTAAAACACTGGGGTGGGGGGGGGGGAGTTATACCAGAACTCCCATCGTTACCCCGTTCTATGTTTAACCGTTGCTTATATACTACTTTCGTCTTTCAAGAATATGGAAGAGTTAAGCCAGTGGCCACTAACAACATTTGTTAATCAAGGGATAAAATTTTCATTTTGGCACATTGAAATTGTATGTTTCAAACTATTTTACTAATTTAAAGAATAATTAATTTTATTAAAAAAAAATTCCTTGCATGGAGTTTATAGGTGCCAGACATTGTTCTCCCTTCATTCATTGACTATGTACTCATGCAAACCCAGGAGACTGAGTGTTTAAGAGGTCTCTTCAAAAGCACATTGAATGTTTTGGGGAAATAGCACAATGTCTATTGATAGTTCTTGATTCTGCTAATTTTCTGAGTGGGATAGGCTTTGTCCAGCAGATATTCTTGAATTTGAACTTTAGCAAGAACATGTTGTCCAGTTATGGGAACTTGAATGGCAATAGAGGGAGTTTGAAGTTTTGGGGGGTTACAAAATCCCAGGTGGTCTGGCCTATGAAATAGGAAACAGAACAGTGAGCAATGATGGAGATGTTACTGAAAAATGTTTTTCTTTTTTAAAATGGTTCCTATTTTCTTAATAAGTGCTTAGGGTTTCTGTCCCTTATAGGCATAGACAATTTTTCATAGATTTAAAGAAAAATACATCTAAGCTTTCCAGGCACTTTTATACTAAACACATTGCATTCTGCTAAGCAGCTTTCAGCCAAAAGGCATGCATTCCATTCCTTGGTGATACATTTCTACTCCTCTGCCTTCAGCTAAAATTAAGGGTGCTCTTTCCAAACTGGATGCAGAGCTTAGTTATCAGAATCCCCAGATGTACCAAGCCCTTGAAAAATGATAAGAACTTGGGAAAAGGCTACAGGAACTGACTCCTTCTCTGACTGGCTAATTATTATGACTTCTAAATTCCTGAGAATTCCAAGCTTATTACACACTGCTCATTTAACTTTTCTCTATAATCATCATCCACCAGGAATGGCCATAGTTTAGGTATTTGTTCATGTCTTTGCTTTCTAAGAGTTATTAGTTTTGTTTCTAATAATCATAAAAAGTCCATTTCACTCTGGATATTTGCATCCTTGGCTTATAAGCGTCAATGAGTATATCAAGGGCAGGATTTAAAAATAGCTAAACAATTTATTACCTCCCATGTCTGTTGATAACTGTATTGATGCTAAAGTATTTGTATAGTATTGATGAAAGTGAAGTCTTCAAAAGCTGGACCAAAGTATGTTTGTTTAGAATAATATATCAATAAAAATTCTCTGTTCATTGCTTCCTTTATTCCAAACATGGTTAAGTACAGGCAGAGCCAAGCTCAAGTAAGCTATGGTACTAATATATTGTACTTACATTACTGTCTCTCCTTGCTATAATTTCCCCCTGCCAAAGTGTACTTCAGATGATGTCCCGCGTCTGTCTCCTAAAATCAAAATGAGTTTATAATGACTGTTTAACTACGTTGAATAGAAAAGTGGATACAACTTTTCTCTTTTTTACCTAAAGTATGTTTATTTTTGCTCTTACCTAGAACAAGATTTCATAGTTTGCACCCTTCTCATAATTTTTACAATCTTTCCCTAATCTTGTTGGATCACTCTGGGACATTCCTTCCACTACCACCACTCCACACACCCAGTACATTACACAAATTTTCTTAAAAGTCTTTTCTTGCCTTTCATGACACTACACTGTCTTGGTTCTGCCCGTACCCCTGCACTAATCAAGATCTTGGCAAAAACGCATGGCACATTCCAATGTGATAACTGAGAATAATTTAAAAGCTCATGAAAAAAGATAGGTAAAAAAGTGAGGAATGAAAAGGAATCTTACCTTTCCCCCATGTCTGCCACCAGTGGCTAGTGTCAGCTGGGGGCAATAAGGTGAGTAACTATCAACCACTGGGAAAAGTCAAGGAAGGATGCCACAAAAATTAATTTCCTGTCATTCTTCCCTCTCCATCTGATTCCCTTTGGCTAAAACCAGAGGGAAGCCAGAGGGTAAGAGAGTCCTGGTCTGGATATAATTTATTGCCCAGTAAAAGACATTTTTGAGAATGAATGAGTGTGCTATTAAAAATTGAACTGACACCTCAGGCATGAACTGGTCCTCAGAGTTTGGTCCTGGGGCATAACACAGTGTGAAGTTAGGTGAGAAGTGCACATGGAGGAACAAAGAGAAAATATTCCATTCAATTTCTCTGTTCATCTCCCCACCTCCCCAAGGGTTCCTTTTCATATATGTATTCCTAAAACTTTAATATTCCTAAAAATGTATCCCTGGCCAACTTGTCACCTAATTCTATATCTCTCCTAGTATGACTTAGATACTTCATAGATGCTATATATTTTGCAATGATTTTCAGACACATATCCTACTAATGCCAGTTTTCCCCAAATTAGATTTACAATTTCCTCATCATTTCCTTGTAAATATTATCCTTTGCTTGTAAAATATAATTCTGCTGCTGGTATCACCCTCCACTCAAGCCACTGAAACATAGCTAGGTAGCTAGATTACCTCTCTTCAAATATCTGATATCCAACCAATCAACAAATTCCTTCATTCAAGCAATCAATCATGGATTACCATTTAAATATTTCCAAATGTGTTTCCTCTTTCCTCTTTCTACTATTAAGGCCCTGGTTTATATTCCCTTGTTTCCAGGTTTAAGTGGTCAATTATGTCATAGGCATAGAGGTCAGAGATCATAAGCATTTGTAAAATTATTAGATTTGGTACCATGAAGACCTCTGCAAATCTATGAGAGACTAGTTTTACCAAGAGTGGCCAGTTCCTGAAACTTTATTAACAAATGGATGAGGACTTGAAGATTACTGACATGGCTGAAAGGTGCTGGAGAGAGGGAAAAGCTCAGCTTGATATGGCAAAATGTTTCAGGAAAGTTTGTTGTTGTTTTTATTTTTATTTTTTTAGGATAGAAGAAACTTCTCAATGTTTTTTTGAGATTATAAGGAGCCACAGTGGGAGAGCATTGTTGGGGGAAAAACAAGCAATGAATGATAACAATATTGAAACAGGATTATGAAGAAGGATATTATTAAGAAGTAGGTCTGGAAAAATTAAAATTTAGTTTACAATTTTTTTGTGAGATAAAAATAAAGGGGAAACAATAGAACAATTTTAAGATCAAAAGGAAGGAAATGAAATTAATGATCATGGCACAGTTACTTATTATTCCATGAAGTAGATGAAACATAATTTATTAAGCCATTCCTTGATATTTTATATTTGAAAATACACTGTATTTGTAGTTTTACTTTTTTCTTTTTTTTTTTTTATCATTATGGAAAATGTAGCAATAAATACCCTTACATATAAAGCCTCAAATAAAAGTGAATTTAGTTACAAGGGATAAAGTCATAGAATATACTTGAGAGGTAAAAAATATATATGCATTTCTAATTTTAATATGTTTCTAAAAGTTTTTTTAAAAGTTTGAAACCATTCACATTATTCATCCTGTATAGCTGAAACTTTGTACCTTTTCACCAACATCTCTCCATTTCCTCCAACCTCCAGCCCCTGGCAACAACCATTCTACTCTCTGCTTTCATGCATTTGAATTTTTTAGATTCCACATACCTCTAAGTGATACCATGCAGTATTTATCTTACTGTGCCTGGCTTATTTCTCTTAATACAATGTTTTCCATTTTCATCCATATTGTTGCAAAAGGCAGGATTTCCTTCTTTTTTTAAAGCTGAAAAACATTCTATTACATATATATATATATATGTATATATATATATACCACATTTTTATTATCCATTCATCCAAACACTCACTATGCTCTCACTTGTAATAAGAAATATAAAATTAAATTTAGTTTTTCTAATTTATTTTTAGTACCCAAACATAACTGATATGTTTTACAGTAAATACCAGTTTTCAAAGAAACTTTGTAGATATATTTTGTTTCATCTTTTCAAGAGACAATATATTTTGCAAATGTAACCATGCTAATTTTCCAAATAACAGAATAAAATTTCAAGAAATATGAAATGTTTGTCCATAGTCATTCAGTTAATGAATATTAAAACTTGGTTTTCAGTGCATCTCTGAATATAAATCCAGTGAACATCCTATGGAATCCTGGATTTTAAAGTTTATCTCCATGATTATATATTATATCTCCTATCAACATACATCACCTTGAAGCACGAAATGTATTTCATACTTTCACTCATGTTCAATAAAGTCATGATTTATTTCAGAAACAAAATAATTTATAGAATTGAAAATTAAACATAAGTAAATTTTTAAATGTTGATTTTTTTTTAAATGAACAATTGTTGGTAGGGTTTTACATATAAGTTTTCATTTTAATGATTTTTCTTTTTAAATTAAGAACATTTTAAAAGGAAAAGAAACTGTTCTTGTTGAAAAAGAACCATGGTCTAAATGATGCCATTGATAAGAAAAATTTTTTACCATCAATTAATGAAAATAACTATAAAAAACGTGGATAAACATTTTCCATTTTAAAATAGCCCCAGGTATTTCCTAACCAAATGAAAGCATCTTAAGGACAAACATCATAAATGAGTGCTAAAGTCTGTTTGTTTTTATTCATCCTTCTATCTGAAAGCTTAATCTATAGATTATTTTCTCTGGAGATTTACTTGATAGAATGTAAAATATCGGTGGTGTGTAACGGGCACATTTATGGAAAGCACTACATTTGAGCACCTATGAACTTTCAAAAGAAAGTGCAGTACTATGAAAAGTCCGTGGATTTTGGAGTCAGGTACCTTTAGGTTTTAAACGTGGAACTGCCAGTTACTTGCTTTCCCGGCCAGCATGCCTCTGTTAGGAATACATTCAGCTGCATGTTACAGAATTACCATCAAAACAAACAAACAAAGAATTTTAAAGAAAGGAAAGGTTTACTTTTCTTATCAGGTACAGAGGAATGTTTTCTAGGCCTCCCCATCCAAGTTCTGTGTCTGGATTCCAATCTGGAAGAGGGCCTGACAAAGGGCTAAGAGAAGACAAGGCTAAAGACTCCTGCCTAGAAAGGGGACAACTCCTGCGACACTCACCCATACCTGACACACAGGAACCAGGTGACCCACTGCAGGGGAAGCTGAGATTTCATTTCATGTCTTTGTGTTGGTGCTTTGCTGCCCCATCCAAGTGAGGGATGTGATCCTAAGGAGGAATGAGAGAATAGTTGTACAGAGTCTACCTTATACATGATCTTCAACTGTAATTTGAGGTACAAATTCCTGGTTCATAAAAATAAAATTAGGGTTATTGAGACAGATACTTTTAATTCCTCATGTATGTGATATTCAAATGCTGACTAGAAGGTTTGAACTTGAAAGTATCCACTGACTATAGAAGGTATCTCAGAGATCAGTTAAGTAAATAAAAGTGAGGTTTGAAGAAAAGCCTATAAGATGTATATTACTAAATTGAATAAGTTTGGGAGTTTTACAATTTATTTATTCATGCACCAATTATCTACTGAATGCCTATATATGCTAGGCTCTGTACTGAAGATACAGTATTGAACAAAATAGAAAACAGTTCCTGCTCTTGTGGATCCTATGGTCTAGAGTTATTCTCGCACCATTTATTGAATAATCAGTTTTCTTCAAAATAATATATAATTCCATATAAATTCCTAATTGTACATGACTCTGCTTCTGGGCACTGTTACACTAATCTTAGACAGATTTTATTAAAATCTGGTAGTGAAAAATGATTATGTCATCTGAAAGAGTTTTCTGTTGCTGCTGTACAAGTTACCAAAAAATTTAGTGGTTTAAAACAACAGAATTTATTGTCTCACAGACCTGGAGGACAGAAGTCTGAAATCAGCATCACTGGTCTGAAATCAAGTTTTTAGTAGATATCACGCCCTTCTAAGACTCTTGGGAAAATCAATTTCTGGCCTCTCTTTCAGCTTCCTGTGTCTGCTGGCGTTCCTTGGTCTACAATCATATGTCTCCAATCTCTGTCCCAATGGTGACATTGTCTCTGCTTCTTATTTGCATAAAAATATTTCTCTACTTCCCTGTTATAAATGTTCATACATGTGACTGTACTTGGGCCCACCTGAATAATCCAGAATAACCCCCCATCTCAAGATCTTAATTTAACCACATCTGCAAAGACTTCAGCTGCCCCGCAGCATGTGGGATCCTCCCGGACCGGGGCACGAACCCGTGTCCTCTGCATTGGCAGGCGGACTCTCAACCACTGTGCCAACAGGGAAGCCCGCAAAGACTTTTTTTTTCTAAATGTCAGGTAACATTCACAGGTTGCAGGGAAGAGGATGCAGATACTGCTGGGTTCCATTACTCATCCTATTACAGCATCATTTTAATTTGAATTGATTTGTTGAAGTTACATCTTTTTAAATTTTTATTATTGTTACTATTCTCTAGTTTTTCTTTTTCTTTATGAATTGCACATCATGTCAATGACCTGTGCTCAATTTTCTATTGCTCTGCCCATCTTTCTTCTTTACATATTAGAGATTTTAATAGTATCCTGTGTTACAAATACCTTTTTTATATTGTTTCCATTTTGTCTTTCAACCTCTTTATGAAAGTCTTTTTACTAAGTACAGGTTTAGAGTCTGACCACCTTGGTTCAAATTTTTCTCATCCCCTTACTAGCTGTGTGACCTTAAGAAAATTATTTAAGCTTTATGTTTTTCAGTGTCTTCAACTTTGATTAAAATATTTTGTCTTATTGTATTTTCCTAATAAAATAGATAAACCTAAGAGCTAAATATTACAATGTTAAAAGTATGCTAAATTTGTTAAACAGGAGAAATTAGGTTGAATTTTCCTTAGACTCATGGACATAATTTCATGTTTTAAATAGTTGCTGAGGAAAATTAGTATATTCCAAAGTTACTTTAATTCAAATTACTTGGAAAGTACTCACTTCACCACAGTAAAGTTTGAAGTAAAAAGTATAAAGGAAAAAGGCAATGCATAAGCTGCTTTCTAAACATTATATGAGTAGTCAAAATAATTTTATAGGGCTTCCCTGGTGGTGCAGTGGTTGAGAGTCCGCCTGCCGATGCAGGGGACGCGGGTTCATGCCCCGGTCCAGCAAGATCCCACATGCTGCGGAGTGGCTGGGCCCGTGAGCCATGGCCGCTGGGCCTGTGCGTCCGGAGCCTGTGCTCCGCAACGGGAGAGGCCACAACAGTGAGAGGCCAGCGTACCGCAAAAAATAATAATAATTTTATATGACATGACAATAATTATAGTGATAATTTTTATAAATATTATATAAGATCAAATTTTTACTGTCATGATTAAGTCACATCTATTTCTATATTCCCTAATTTCTACTTCAATATATGTGTTAAAATGTCAATTAACTAATAACTAGTTTAGTATTTTTAATATGCTTCATCAAATTTTTGTCCTTAATTGCAGTACCAATATGGTCAAAACTAGATTTAATTATCATTTAATTATCAGTTATTTAATTCATTTGTAATGTTTTCATAGACAACATACAAAAATAACATCACAAAAAAGAGTATGGCAAGCTATTAGGAATATGTAGGTTTAAATTATTATTTCATATCATTATAAAGAACAAAATTTGAATATATGCAAAACAAGAGCAAACAAATTAGATGGAAGAAAAGCAGTGCCTTTAATATAGTAGGAAGAGAAAAAAGACAAATAATAAATTCAGAGTAATCAATTCCAATAAACTCAAAGTAACTGTGTGTGTGTACTGCTTTGATTCACTGGCTAGTTATAATCTTTTCATATTTTTTCACCTGATAAAGTTGAAAGTGAAACTAGCCAAAGATCAACAAGGATTAAAAAAAAAAAAAAAAAACTGTAAATTCCTGTGATAGTATACAAACCTTGATAAGTCAAGTAGCATTCACCTAGCAACATTCAGCTCAACCTCAGCACTACTGACAATTTTGGCCAGACAATTATCTGTTATGGAGGCTGCCCTGAGAATATGGGAATGAATGTATGGTGATATATATGACCTCTACCTTCTAGATGCCAGTATCTAGAATGGGTTGCCTTATCCACCAACCCCTATGAGGGCCAAAACTGTCTCCAGATATTGCCAAATATCCCCTGGGGGAAAATCACACCTTTTGAGAATCATTGAGGTAGAAAATAGAGTTTTGTCATACTAAACAAGGACCTTAGAATGAAAAGCATGACATAATTCTGTTAAATCAGAGGTTACTTATATAATTTATGCCATTATTTGCAGATTACAGAAAGTGAAAGCAAGAATATCTTTTTTCCTGGCACTGCTTAAAAAATCTTATAAAGTTTTAAGGAATTATTGATTTTTAAATCTTGCTCTCCTGAGTTTACATCTTTGAGAGCTATGGTTAGTTATGGCACGATACACTTAGTAAAAAATAATGTTCTGAAAATTAGAGGCGAGATTTGTGTTTCAGCATAAAAATTAATGAATATTAGTGTTACTCATTCTAACACTGTAATTTGAAATACCTCTTCAAGGAAATAATAAATTATTTACAATTTCACAAAACATAAATTAAGAAACTTAAAGAAAAGTGGTACCTATTTCAATAAAACTCTTTGACTGCGTTCACTGGATTTATTTTCTATTGGAATGTGTAATTTTCCTTTGCTTCATGTTTTATTCCCAGAACCCTCCAAAGAGCCATATTCCTTCCCTTTTTCTGTTTCATGTCATTCTTCCCCAGGGAACAAGATGGGAATTCCTTGATGGGTGGGCAGGAACTGAGCCTGGGAAGATGAGTCCCTTCTCCCTCCATATTCCTACCAGCAAGCACGAACTTTCTTCCTAACAACATAAAATCTACAGAGTTGTGGGATAGACCTGTGATTATCCAGCTGTGTAAATGACTGACTAGATATGTACCTAGTTCAAAGGTAACATGTTTGTAAGCAAAAATGTCTATCCAGAAAAAAAAGCCAAGATTTTGGTCTCCGTTTAGCTGGCACCAATGTCTATCAATTGATTTTGAACAGAATACAGAGTGCTCTTTATTGAATTTCAAATAATTCTGATAAAGCTTTTCATCTTAATAGGAGCTATTGAATGAAAAACACTCTATTGTATTTTTCTTAATTTAAGGATATAAAAAACAAGATTGCTTATTGAAGATAGTGAAATTAACATTTTTATATCAGTGTATCTGTGGGACTTAGAGTTTCAAGTAACAATATGGTAATATGTGCTATCATATTAAAATGGGCTATTGTTTTAAATCAGGACAATTGCATTTCAGCAATTATAAACTTTGTTGGCTATTTTAATTATAAATTTTCCATACAAATAAGCCATTAGTAGTTGAAAGAAAAAATAAAAAATACATATTTCTAATTCCATTGCCTTAGCTAATCTATTCAAATAATACAAGTTTGAAACTTAGTATTATAAAGTCATTTTTGAAGTTTGCATTTAACTTTATTATATTTCAGTATTTCCTTTCTAATGACCATTAGCTGGTCATTTTTGTGTATAGGATACTAATAGCAATAATACAGATAATAATAAGAGCAGCTCTGGTGCCCTTACAATATGCCCATTATAATTCTACTCACTTGACCTCTATTTGCTCATTTAATATTTGCAACAGCCCTATGAAGAGTGATCCCCATAATATAACAGAGCCACTGAGAAAACCTTGATAATCTAAACCCAGAATTATAAAAAAAAAATGTGTCTCTCATACCAAATATAAGTATGTATTGTTAAAAGAGGATGGTGAGGGGCTTCCCTGGTGCCGCAGTGGTTGAAGGTCTGCCTGCCGATGCAGGGGACATGGGTTCGTGCCCCGGTCCAGGAGGATCCCACATGCCGTGGAGCGGCTGGGCCCGTGGGCCATGGCTGCTGAGCCTGCGCGTCCGGAGCCTCTGCTCCAAAACAGGAGAGGCCGTGACAGTGAGAGGCCAGCGTACCGCAAAGAAAAAAAAACGGATGGTGATGCGCTTAACTGTATGGTGGCCACAGACACAGGTGAAATATATGCATTTCTTTATCATAATTAAAGGCAGGCATTACTAAACACAGCATGGGATACAAGACTCTTGTAACTTTATACACAATAGTATCATGCCTCACACATTTATCTATTCCATTTCTTCTTCCTAGAATGCCCTGTATCTCCTTATTCCAAACACTATTCACCAACTCACCCCCACTCCAACTATGAGCCTATTCATCCTTCACACCTCAGAGAAGGGGTGACTTATCTGGAATCAGGTGAGCTGTTTCACTTCTCCGGGTTAGATATTTCTCTGTGGCAGAGACCTTGAGTTGCTTCACAACATCTGCTAGCTGTAGAGTGCTGCATAATTAGGCATGAAGCATGGTTTAGTCAGGTAATGGAAGATAGAAAACTAATGCCCCTTTTATCTTAAAAAAAAAGTTAAAAATGTTTCTTCAGGCTTCCCTGGTGGAGCAGTGGTTGAGAGTCCGCCTGCCGATGCAGGCGACACAGGTTCGTGCCACGGTCTGGGAGGATCCCACATGCCGTGGAGCGACTGGCCCAGTGAGCCATGGCCGCTGGGCCTGCGTGTCCGGAGCCTGTGCTCCGCAATGGGAGAGGCCACAACAGTGAGAGGCCCACGTATTGCAAAAAATAAAATTAAAAAAAAATGTTTCTTCAATATCTTAGAATGTAAACCGTGCTTTGTTTAAGAAAATGGCAAGAAAAATTCAGAATATTGGTGTGTGTTGGCTGCTTTTGGCTCCTGTGAGAAAAGCCCTACAAGAGAGATAATTTTGATCTAAAGCAGAGACAGAGTGGAACACAACGGCTTTGATAAGTAAAACAGTCGAAGTTGTCTGAAAACCCTATATCTGGAGACTAGATAGCAAGACCAGAGAAGTTATGAGTCTCAGAGCTGTAGTCTTAGTAGGAGGTAAAACTTAAGCTTTATGAAACTCTGGAACCTGGTGAAAGAGATAGGATTAAGCTGTTGTCCTTCCATCGAAGCCCATGGTTTTAGAGGGCTTCAACAGCGAGAAGAACATGGGAGGCAAGGTGACCAACCATCCCATCTTACCCAGGACAGAAGGACATCTGAGAAGAAATCTTTCCATTTAAAAATCAGACCAGCCTTGGCAAATGAGAGGGAACTAAAAATTCTGCAGGTGGAGCCCAAACACCATAATTAAATACTAGTCTTCAAGTTTAAAAAGTAAGCCTAGACTAGATCATTTATAGCAATTACTGAAAAATGGAACTTACAAAAGTAAGTGGCATGACACCAAAGAAACCTAAGCAACTCCTGGATTCCCAGCCCTATTCAGCACCTCAAAAGGTGCATTTTTCAGTGATTACTCACTTTACGTAGGACCATGGAAGATGAGAGCCATGGTCCCAATGGCAACACCTGGGACCACAGAGAACCATGAACGAAGGCCCCTTATCCTAAAGAGCAGAACCCAAAGCACCCAGGCGGACTAAGCAAGGGACTCATTCCCTTTCCTGCCCATCAAATTTGCTATTTTTAAGGTAACAATTTTTAATAACTCCTATTTCACATTCCCACATTTTCTGAATTTAAATTTTTTAAATATTTTTATTACTCTGTTCCTACTCCAACATTGTATATCGTGTATTTCAATGTATTATGTGTGTATCAGAAATGGGGCATACAAAATGTGTTTATTATTTTCTAGGCCAACAAATAGCTATCTTCGGACATAATGGAGAGGGTTGTGCATCATTCTAGAATCCTAAATGCTGGATAGAGCGGCGGATGGACGTTTGTGTTGCTTACCTTGGGGAGGAGGTAAATATATACATGGAAAGGCAGGTGTGCGAGGATATTTCAGTGGCAGAGGGTAAA
Source organism: Phocoena phocoena (assembly GCF_963924675.1). Lineage (NCBI taxonomy): Eukaryota > Metazoa > Chordata > Mammalia > Artiodactyla > Phocoenidae > Phocoena > Phocoena phocoena. The sequence goes on along the minus strand of NC_089222.1, from coordinate 121,349,455 downwards.
CTGCAACAGAGACCAGCTCTTGCTGTCGTGATCTGTTCTTCCTTTCTTCCATAGTAATAGAATCTTAAGCTGTGGCCTTGTCTCTGGACTACAGTCAAGGTACTGTATGCCACAAGCCAACAGGTTCGTTGAGGGCTCCCTAATCCCTGGATTGTGGCCAAGGTTGTATAATTCTGAAATCAGAGTTGGCAAAGCATACCCCTGATACTCTAGCTCCCTGATTGTGACAGAACGAAAAGTTCTCTTGGGAAACCAGTTCTGAGTTGTTTTTCTGGAAGTTGTTCTTGGAGAATCAACTTTCCCATACCCTACTGTCCAGTTTAATGTCAAGAGCCACATGTGACTGTTGAGCCCTTGAAATGTGGGTGTTCCAAATTGAGACATACTGTAAATGTGAAAGACAAGGCAGATTTCAAAGACAGTACAAAAAAATGTAAAATACCTCATTCATATATTGATTACATGTTGAAATAAATATTTTTGATATATTGGGTTAAACATATTATAAGGAACTAATGTTACCTGATTCTTTTTATGTTTTAATGTGGTTACTAGACAACTTAAAATTCTAGATGTGGCACAAATTATATTTCTATTGGACAGCACTGCCCTAGACCTTCTATAGATTTTTTTCAGTGCACAATCTCCTATCAAATTCTAAAATTTCAGTCCTTGCAATTTATAGACTTACACATGATATCTTAGAAAGGAGAAAGAAATACTCATCTCACTTAAAATCTGAAAACCCTTTTTTAAGTTTCTTCAAAAAAGCTTGGAAAGCTTTTGGAAAGAAACTCTTGGAAAGAGTTTGGAAAAATTACTTGGAAAGAAACTCATATCCAGTTTGAAAAAAAAAATAATTCTTAAAATATTATGCCAGTCATATCTCATTGCCTAAAATGTAAATAAAATGCATCCATATATGTATAGTTAACATACACAGATGTTCAACACATATGTGAGTTCTGAAACCTCCTGATGGGCTAAATAAATTACATAAATTAGTACTGTTAATTACTCTCCAAAGGGCAATGTCAAAATGATAGACGGATAATTCCAATTATTGAATGTTCTGTTTCAAGCATAGAAGAATGAATCTGATATATACAATCAGAGTGATTTTTTTATGTACCCAATGATTTCATCGATATTTTTCTCTGGGCTTTTCCTTCTCTCTTAGTTTCCCTCTTATGATAATCATTAAAATAAATAGCTTACCATAATCTGCTAGTTGTTAAGCTAGATTTTGGGATAATCTTCTTTAAAAAAGGAATGAAATGGTGGTATCACTAATTAGCATCTTATTTATTGTACTATCATTATCCACACTTTTTGTTTCTATCCATTCACTTCTTCTTTGTCTTTTAAGCATAGTAAATCACAAATAAAATATTAGAACATAACAAACATGTCTTAACTCTTGCTTCTTATGTATTTACCAGGGAACTTTTTCAATCTCTATTTCCTGAATACATTGCTTACCTTTTTTACAGAAGATAATTTATGATTTGTTGACAATTTATGAACTATTGAAAAAAATCATGATACTAATGAATTAATGTATAACAAGTGAGAAAAGGCGTTATCACGTCTCTGGCTGGCTGGGAGAGGATGGGTGCCCTAAGTGACAGCAGAGGAAGCAAGAAATGACATCTTTTCCTTATAGCTGTTGTATAAACCTAGGTCTCTCAAACTAAGAAAGTACAGCCCAGAAGTTAAAACCAACATGCAACATACCAAAGGGGTAGTAATTCAGTCCAGAAGCTACAATGGCAACTATGACTGATCTCACTAGATGAAAAACCAATTCCAGAAAACTTTATCCACATAGGAAGAGTAAGAGAGATGCAACAGTCATGACATATTCTTGACTGGTAATTGGGTTACAGAATTCTCTTTGCATTAAGTCCCTGAGGTTTTATTTGGAGGAATAAAGGATGGTGTGATATATTGCACTAGATGGTTGAAGAAACTTGAGTAAAATAGACAGGCTTTTACTAAGAGATGTGAAAAGGAAAAATTCCTCCTGGTTTTCTTCTTTACCATTCACACTACCACAGAATACTTTATTTCTGACACGTCTGGTGAGTTTATTTTTTTCCTCATACCAAGCAATTCTTTGACTCCCGCTGGGTGTCCTACGATTGGATTTAGTTCTGACACTGTCTACATGGGGTTGGCACCAGATCCCATGGGTTAAAGGCAAAACCCCACAAGACTACCCACCCCACCACACTCACAGGCACACAGTTCGGATGCCAATCTTTGGATTGCAATTGCCCCGGTTGTTACCTGTGCCTCTGACAACTGGATATAAATTAAAGGTTCCCAGGACCTCCTCACTGGCTTCTATTAATTTGCTAGAGCCTCTCACAGAACTCAGGAAAACAGTTTCCTTACTAGATACCAGTTATTATAAAAGGATGTAACTCAGGAAGAGTTGGATGGAGAAGATGCATAAAGTATGCGGAAAGAGGCTCAGAGATTCCATGTCCTCTCCAGGCACACCACCCTGCCAGCACCTCCAAGTGCTTATCGACCGCCTCTTAGTCCAGGGATTTTTATGGAGGATTTATTATTGTAGGTATGTTTGATCAAGTCACTGGGCATTAGTGATTAAGTCATTCTCCACCTCTTCTCCCCTCCTTGGAGGTCAGATGTTGGGGCTGAGGCTGAAAGTTCTAACCCTCTAATCACCTCTTTGGTTCCCCTGGCAAAGAATTCCCATCCTTAGAGAATTTCCAAAAGTCACCTCATTAACATAAACTCAGGTGCTGATGAAAAGGGCTTGCTATGAATAACAAAGAACATCTTTGTCTGTCTTATCACTTAGGAAATTCCAAAGGTCTTGGGAGCTCTGTGCCCAGAACCAGGACTAAGACCAAATATACAGTATATTTCTTATTATAAATCACAGTCTGTTAGAGATAAAAGGTTGAAGAAAGCAGGAAAAGAAGAGAGGCAGAAATTAGTAGAAGGACTAGACGGAGAGAGGAACTATTAGTGCACAGGAGAAGGAAGAATACACAATGAAGAATAAAAAAGAGGAAAATATTTTCTCTATTATTACTGTAGTTTTCACATAATTCTTTTTAAAAATGTACCAATTTATTTATTCAAGTCATGTTTATTGACCATCTATCATTGACTCCCCTCTTCCCCCTACCACACTTATGTTAATATTCTGGAGAATAAGATAATTTTGAGAAGTTTTGCCCTCTAAGGGCCTATACTTTTATTGACTTACACTCAAAGAAACCAGCATTTGTGCTCAGTTGTTAATTGCTCATTTCCATTTCCCTATTTGTTTGGCTTAGCATCACAAAGCTTTTGCTTGCTTGCAGTCATTTTAAAATACACAGTGTTGCACCAAATCAGGCCATGTCTCTTGATACTAATGTGACAGTCCTTATACACCTCTGACTTGGCACTTGATTGCTCTCACCCAGCCTGTTGGTTCTAAGTTAACACTAATTCTAATACTATTTAGGTTAACTTCCTGGAAATTGTGAAGTTTTGTTTAGCTTGACAATGAGCGAAACCCATGAAGGCACCTGCTATTTATTTGTCCAGTTAGATGTTCCTTTCTTCCTTTATTCCTTCTTTTTATTGTTTAGAGGCTTATTCCATTTAGTTCATAAAATTAATGTAGGTTTTTAGTGATAAAAGAATCACATAGGGGCTTCCCTGGTGGCGCAGTGGTTGAGAGTCTGCCTGCCGACGCAGGGGACGCGGGTTTGTGGCCCGGTCTGGGAAGATCCCACATGCCGCGGAGCGGCCGGGCCCGTGAGTCATGGCCGCTGAGCCTGCGCGTCCGGAGCCTGAGGTCCGCGTACCGCAAAAAAAAAAAAAAAAAAAAAAAGAATCACATAAATGGTTTAAGTTAATAAAGATATGTAGTCCATTATTTGACCATTTATTTAGATAATGACAAATATATTTCTAATTTGGAGCAGTATTTTCATATAAATTGTTAGATTTAAACAACAGTATCACTAAAGTTTTTTTTTTTAAAACTGCCTCCTGAAATCTGATGACTTTTCCTATTATGTTGAACTTTGAATACACAATTTTCTGCTGAAACTCTCCTCTCTCTCACATACATGCTCTCAAACACACACACACACACACACACACATACACACACACACAGACACACACACAGCCCTTTTACAGCCTTCAGAAAATTCTACTCCATTCTCTGAGTACTGAAAAAACTAAATGATTTATGACTCACTTTTTGAGGAGTGAATTTTTTTCCTTTGGGCACCTACTGTGATGGAAAACATTTTCGAGATGATTTTTCTTTTTCTATTTAGAATTAAAGTCTAAGATTGCTGACACAATATGAGAGATTTTAAAGTCATTTTTAGAAATATTAGGCTCAACTCTATGTGAAATTATGCTATGAATGAATCCATTTGACTATTTGAAAGAATATTTTCATTAAATATTATAGGCTTCTTTAGAGAACTAGAAACATTCTTTTGCCCTATTTGATCCTTTAGAGTATAATCTCTATGGCCCAATTGATTTCTCAAGATCCTTTCTTTTTTAGAAGAATATGTCAGCTCTCAAGTGTCCACTAATTATTTTTATCTGGCTTGGCCTCTTTAAAACCCGCAAGCATGTTTGGGTTATCAGATCTCCTTTAAAATGCTGCCATTCATCTGTTCAATTTAATGCTTGCTCAGGAGGAGCTGCTGTACTGATTAAAGTCTATGCCACAATGCAGTCTGGAAAATGATAAAAGAAAGAAAGGCAGGCCCGGGTTAAGTATACCATTAACTCTGCCTAAGACTATGACACATCAATAGCACATTAGACCTAATCATGTTTTATACAGTTAGTCAACCACAGAAAAGAATAATCAGAGATATTCATTCAGAGAGAAACACATTCAGTCTTTCAAGCATTTGCTATTCTTTTCTCCCTTGAAAATGTTGTGTAGTGATGAGTTTTCTTCTGAACAGGCGTCTTCTCTCTTAAAAATTAAAACATGTCCTACTCGAAAGAATAGAAATCAAGAAGAAAGATGTATCTTTTGCCTGTACAATGCTTAAAGGATCCTTATTAAACAGAAAATAAATAGACTAAGGCTATTCTTGCTGGCAGATAATATTTTTGTGTTATATATTGATTGAAGAGGAATGAAAATGTGGTCCCTTCTCAATGTTCTATTGATTGGAGCTACTTTGTACTCATTAGTACTTAGTTAAGTCTCAGGGCAGTAAAACTTACTTTTAATTTACAGTCATCTTAATGAACTACGACTGCTATTTTGTTGGTATTAGAAAGTCATTTAACTTCCTTAGGAGAATAGTTGCATAATTAAGGGTTAAGAAAAAGGGAGGGAGGAGGGAAGGAAGAAGGAAGGAGGAAGGAAGGAGGTAAGAAAGGAAAGAAGGAAGGAGGGGGCCTTACCTGGTGGCACAGTGGTTAAGAATCCACCTGCCAATGCAGGGGACACAGGTTCGAACCATTGTCTGGGAAGATTCCACATGCCATGGAGCAACTAAACCCTTGTGCCACAACTACTGAGCCTGCACTCTAGAGCCTGCGAGCCACAACTACTGAGCCCGCGTGCTGCAACTACTGAAGCCCGTGTGCCTAGAGCCCATGCTCTGCAATGAGAAGTCCATGCACCACAATGAAGAGTAGCCCCTGTTCGCCGCAACTAAAGAAAACCCAGGCGAAGCAAGGAAGACCCAACACAGCCAAAAATAAATTAATTAATTAATAATTTATTAAAAAAAGAAAAAAAAGAAGGAAGCAGGGAAAGAAGGAGGGAACGAAGAAAGGTTACCCTTGGAAACCATGTGGTTTAGTAGAAAGATCATGGGATCTTTCTTTCAGGTCTGGATGATTTGTCTACTGTTCATTGGGAAGACATTATGAGAAAAGCCATTTTCTTTTGTGTCACCTTCTATTACAGAGGGAATTTGCAGAAGTAATATTTATGTCAACAGACTGTTGGGAAGAACACAAAAAAACAATGTGTATACATATTATACATATGTGTTTATATATATATATGTATATATATATATACACACACACATATAAATGACTTACAAAGTATAAGTTGCTGTGCAGCAAATCTCAACCACTGCTTCCAGAAAATACAGATAACCTGTGAGCCGAAATGAGTTCTTACCTCACTGAAATATTTTCCCAATTCTCATAAATAAGCAATAACTATAATATTTTCCTTTTTAAGCTTTTTAAGTCATTTTTTTCTACACTGTTGGCAATTGCTACCTCTACCCAAACAAATAACCAAAAACTGAGAATGCTTTGAAATTGACAGACTTAGAGCACACTGCAACACTTTTTCCTGTTACAAATGAATAGAAATTACAGAAACAATATAGGAAATGGTTTAACATATCACTGATGTCTTATGAATACGAGCTAAACTGGTGCAGGAATCCTCCAGCTGCTTCAGGCACACGTGTGCACACACACACACACACACACACACACACACACACACACAGAGGAAAACACCCAGGTGCACATGCACATTTTAATATAAAGTTAAAATTGTAACTAGTAAAGGAAACACTTCTCAATGTAAGAAACAATTAATTCAAAATCATAAAAATCAAGAAGTGCTAAAGTCTAAGGACTCAGAAGGGAAGCAGAGATGCATGCACAAGTTTATGATTAAAACCTGGAGTATGCAAATTAAAGCCTAGAGGAAAGAACTTGCTGTCTAGTGCTTGGAATAATGGAACAAAGCTACCCCAAACAGCAGAGTCCCTAGGGACTAGAGAAAACCCTCTTCAGATAAGTTTAGGAAAGCAGCAAGCATATTTGTGATACAACCTCCACAGAGGGAAATCACAGGGAAAAAGGGTTTGCAAGAATTAAGAAATACCTGCATGAGTTGCCCATGCATGTGAGAACAGAAATTTTGCCATCAGTTAATGTGATCATTTGATTTTCCACTTTATTTTTATATATTGTATTATATTAATAAATATACTGGAAAAAAAATCAGCCTCCTACTACTGGAATAATCTCTCCTTCATCAAATGAACAGTTTTGACATGTTGAATGACTGTTAGCTTCTACTTGACAATATTTTATTTAGAAATTTTAAAATATGCATATTCTTTATATAGTCTCAATAGTCATCATTTGTTGGTTATTTGGATTTAAAATATCTTCTCCCTGTTTTTCGCTTAACTTTTCATTTTGCTTTGTCTTCTTGTGCCATTTAAATATGATATAGTCAAATTTATTGGTCTTCTCCTTTATGAATTATGTTTTTGTCTTATTGAAGAAACTCCCCTACACTCAAAATATTTCTCATCAATATCTAGATGTGTTAAAGTATTATTTTTCATATTTAGACTTCTAATTCATATGAAATATATATTATTACATAGGGTAGAGATCTATATGAATCTTTCTCCATATGGACAACATGCATACCAATACCATTTACACATGAGGTATTTCTATGTTGTCCATTCAGATTTACTGATATAGTTCTGTTATTTGACATGAATACAATATTGACCAAATTACTCACACTTCATGATGAATTTCAATGAGTCTGCAATAATATGAGATAAAGCTAGTCATACTTTATTCTTCAAAATTGTCAGTTATTTTTGGCTCTTTTAATTTTATATGCATTTATCACCTCCAAATTTTTATGAAATTTTATTTGGATAATGGTATTTTTCCATTGGAATTGCATTAAATTTATAAAATGATTTGGAGAAATTGCCATCTTTATCTCATCCAAAAACATGGTCTAACTTAGCACTTATTCAAATGCTCATGTCTTTTAATAAGTTTTGTTATTTTGCACAATGGTATTGATTTATAGGATATATTTCTAGGTATCTTATATATAAAGAGATTTGTGATAGGAAATTGGCTCATGCCAATATCTGCAATGTGAACTGGCAAGCTGGAGACTAAGGAGAGCTGCTGATGCAGATGGAGTCTGAAAGCAGTCTACTGAAGAATTTTCTCTTGTTCTGGAAGGCTAGTTTATTTGTTATATTCAGGCCTTTGACTGATTGAACAAGGCCCACCCACAATGGAAAGGATAATCTGTTTACTCAAAGTCCACTGATTTAAATTTTAATTTCATTCAAAATACCCTCCAAATTGGCATATAAAATTAATCATTACAATGAATGATATTTTAACTAATTTTTTTCTAATGCTTTTCTGTTTGTATATAAAAGAGCTAATATACTCATAAAAGTTGCTGAATTTTCTAAATAGTTCCAATAGTTTGCAGATTCTCTTGGACCTTTTTTATGAAGACAAGTATAATTCTATGAAAATAAGAACACTTTTAAAAAGTTTTGTATTTTTCTTTCTGGGAAATTAGGTAGTACTTCTATACAATTTTGAATAAATATATGATGATAGGAATTCTTAACTTGTACCTGACCTTATATTTTATTATTAGGTTTACTGTGTGCATTAAAATTTTCATTCTGTTGTATTTTGTATATGCATGTGAATGTACACAATATACATAGGTGTATGCACATATATTACTAATTCAAACTTCAAAAGTGGCGAGTATAGTACTAAAAAAGTGTTTATAATCATTTAAGAGTAAATTGCTAATCTAATGTCTCACTAACCTTGAATACAATAGTGCTATATTTTTCTGTATAACCATAATACAACTATCAAAATCAGTAAATTAATATGAACACATTTTCACTATCTAATTCCCAAATTCCATTCGTTTTGACAATTGTCTCAATAATGTCTTTTATAGAAAAATAATCTAGTTGTGAATCATGCCTTGAGCTGTCTAGAACGTGTCTTAGTCTTAACTTTCATGACCTTAGTACTTTGAAATTTACAGCCAGATATTTTGTAGACAACACTTTAATTTGAGTTGTCTGATGTTTTCTCATAATTAGATTTAGGTCATGCATTTTCATCGGGAATATAGTGATGTTATATTTTTTGCTTTGTTCTCTATTACATGGAGGACAGGGATGCAGCTAAACATCCTGTAGTGAACAGATCAGTTGCCCTCAACAAAAAGTTGTCCACCCCAAAATATCAATAGTGCTAAGGGTTAGAAACACTGTCCTATACTAAAGTCAGGAAATGATTCTTTATTAAGTCTGTGTTCTCTTCCCTGAAGGTGACACCCGGTCCATTGTTCTTGGCCCTTGGTTCTATTCCCTCATATGTATTTGCATTTCTCTCACCCTCTGACCATTTCTAAAGAGGGCATTGTAATGTATACTATTCTCAGTGGACAAGCAAATTTCTCAGGCTGCTTCTTAATGTGGAAAACAGGGGACTAGAGGTCATTTTATATTTTGACTAGTCTGAGTTTCCTTTATACCAAGCTAACAGCACTTCTAACAATAGCGCTAATTTCAGTATTTTATATATTAAGTTCAATACACTCCATGTGCCATATACCAAACTCACAAGACTTAATATTCTTAAATATATGAAAGTTATAATTTGTTATCCTGACTGGCAGTATTTGAACAGTATAAATGGATCTTAACTCAAATAAAAAAGAAATGTTTGGAAAGGAATCACATACACATATGTCATATATGGTATTCTGTATATATATCATGTATCATGTATATATCATATATGATGACATAGATATACACATCATATATAATATCATGTATATATCACATGTATATATATTTTTTAAAGAGTACCCTTCAGGAGAAGCATTACCATGTTAAAAAGGCCACCAAAAAGAATCTCTCATATTTTTAAAACTTGTAAAACTTTAATTAAAAAATACGTGTATACTATAATCATCTGTTGGGTTAAAAGAGACTGCAAAGTATTCATGGAATCATCTTCTGGAGGGAGTGGAGTCAAAACTCTCACAGAGGTGGACTTTATCTCATCTGAAAGGGAAAATAGTGGAGGGTATTGATTAGAAGAAGAGCTTGGGGGAGTGAGTGACATTTACAGTACAATAGATTAAGTTTAATGAGAGAGCTTACTACTTACCAATAGAAGGCTTACCTTATCCCCAAATTAGTTAGGCATTATTGTGCAAAATAATTTAAAGTAGATTAAATGATTTATTGACAACACATAAATGTCTGAAAGAAGATAAACATTATTATTCTCCTGATGCAGAATTGTTCTCAAGGTCTTGAACACATTTCTCTGTGTTTTTGCCTTTCATACACAATATGGTTAAAACAAAAACTGAAACTTTATTGTTAAATTAAAACTGAATTTTAATTTTAGGATAAAATACATCCAAACTATATACACAATCCTTATATATGATTTTAAAATTGTTCCACAGGGTGTTCCTAAATTTGTTTTTTTGGAAAACTTGACACAATAGTAAACATTTCAGAAAAAATATTTTGAATATTGAGATGTAAGAAAATAAGATACCTAATAAGGTGATCGTTCCTCTATAACCTTAGTAGTTGCCAAGAATTCAAGTTCAGTCTTTCTAGGTTTATACATTCTCCAAATTTAAAATAATTGGTAAAGCCAATACTTCTCCAGTCACTAAAATAATTTAAAAATGGGATAGATATAGATAAAAGTGAGATACAACTGAAGCAAAGGTATTCAAACGTTAAATGAAATTAATATGCAAATTTAATAAGCTTCATTCTCATTTATATTAGCATATAATTTCTCCTAGCATACAAAATTTACATTAATTCAGAGTACACTTTTTCAAGCCCAATTCCTTATTTCTCATCCTTTTAAGAATTCCTGACTCTTCCCAAGGCTTTAGAATAAGAACATTATCAGCCTCATTCTCAGTTTCGTGAATTAGGAGGAATTGACTTGTACTTGTAGAACAGAGGCCTGGGCTCTGGAAAACAACTCCACAACTTTCTAACTCTAGGTCCTCAATATCTCATTTCCCCTGCTAACAAGTTTGGTTTAGTTTTTATTGAAAATAAGTTACATACAGAAAAATGCACATATCTTAATTGTAACATGTGATGATTCTTGGCTAATATTCATGTAAGCAATATCCATATCAAGGTATAAATTTTATTACTCCAGAAATTTCCCTCACTGCTCTTTCTAGTCTATGACAACCCCTGGTTTAGGCCACCTCTGTTCTGATTTCTATTATAACAGACTAATTTTTTCAGTTTTTGAACCTTATCAAATGGAATCATATATTATATACTCTTTTGTGTCTGATTTATTTTATTCAGTACAATGCTTGTGTGATCAGTCCATGCTGTTACATGTAGCAATTGTTTATATTTTTTACTGCTGAGTTGTTTTCCATTATATAAGTAAACCATAGTTTGTTTAACAATTCTCCTGCTGATGAATATTTCAATTGTTTTCAGTTTTTTCAGTAATGAATACAGGTGTCATTAACATGCTTGTACAATCATTTGTGGACATATAATTTAACTTTTTGGAGTGAAATTACTGGGTCATAAGGTTTATGTTTTGCTTTTACAGAAACTACAAAACTTTTTTTTTTTTCCAAAGAGGCTGCATTTCCACAAGCAACATTTAAGAGCTTGACAGCTTCACATCATTGCCAGTGGTCAATATTGTTAGATTTATATTTAAGCCATTCTAGTGGGTGTAGAGTGGTATTTCATTGTGGCTTTTATTTGCATTTTTGTGGTAACAAATGATGCTGTGAATTTTTTCATGTGTGTTGTTTTTGTTGTTATGGTTTGCCATTTATTCATCTTCCATTGTAAAGTGTATGTTCAATTATTTTACCCACTTTTTATTGGGTTCTTTATTTTATTATTGAGTTATAAAATCCTTTATGGATTCTGGGTATAAGTCCTTTTTCAGATATATATTTTGTAAATATTTTCTTCTACAGTGTGGCTTGAAAAATTCATTTTCTTAATGAGTAGAAATTTGAGGTAGGGCAAAGAAGAGTTTAACAATTGTCCTTTTATGATTATTGCTTTCTGTTTACTATCTAAAACATCAAGATGTTGAATATATTTTGCTAAATTTTATTTAGAAGGCTTATAGATGTAACTTTTTCATTTAATTCTAAAATTTACCTTCTTTTTTCATCATGTAAGGTAACGGTCTAGATCATTATATTTTAATATTGGGCTCTCCAATTTTTGTTTTAATTTTTATTGGAGTATAGTTGATTTACAATGTTGTGTTAATTTCAGGTGTATAGCAAAGTGAATCAGTTATACATATGCATATATCTACTCTTTTTTAGATCATTTTCCCATATCAGCCATTACAGAGAATTGAGTAGAGTTCCCTGTTCTATACAGTAGTTCCCCAAATTTTATTTTTCTTCTTTTGTCAGTTTTAATTTGTTAATCTTAAAGAAATTCTCAGTTTTATGTTTTGTCAAATTTATAAGTATTAAATTGATCATAATACTTTTATTATCCTTTTAATATCTTAGCATCTATTGTGACGTCAACCCTTTTACATATCTGATATGGGTTTTGACTCTTTTTTCTTCATCAGTCTTTTCAAAAACTGTTTTTAGTTTCTTTTCTTTATCATTTGTTTTCTATTTCACTAATTCTGCTCTTCATATTTTGTCTCTCACTGCTCTTATTTTTCTAACTTCTTAAGTTTGAAACTTAGATAATTATATTATTTCCTTTTATGAACATGTTTTAATCACTACATGAGGGGCAATTTACAAATATCTACATGTTATCTTTTCATTATTTATCAGCTTGAACTATTTTTTAAAAACCCACATGATATCCTTTGACCCAGTTTCTTTGAAAATTTGTTTTATGCTTTTGATGACATTCTAGAGATCTTTCTCCTTGATTTCTAATTTAATTCTGGTATGATCAGAGAACATATTCAATAAACTCATACTTCTGAAATTTATTAAGAAGTGTTTTATGGCTTAGCATATGAGCTGTATTTCTAAGTGTTCCAAATGCACTGGAAAAGAATGTATTCTTCAGTTTGGAGGTATAGTGCTCTATAAAATTCTATCAATGTATGTCATTTATTGTACAAATCTTCTATATAATTACTGAATTTTACTAGGTGATTTATCAATTGTTTACAAGCTATGTTAAAGTGTCTAACTCTAAATTATAATTTTTTAATTTCTTCTTTTAGTGCTATTAGCTTTTGCTCAATATATTGAAGTGCTATTATGAGGTGTCTTAGTCTTATGACATATTTAATTTCTATTAAATTAATATCTTGTCATAATGCAATAAACCTCTGTATTTTATATAATACTCCTTGTCTCAAAGTCTATTTTTTTATGATCATTATAAATCCAGACCATCTTTTTAAAACTTTTTTATTGAAGATATACATTTTACCATGGTTTTCTTTTCAACTTACCTAGGTATTTGTATTTAAAATGTTTCCTGAGGTGCACTGGCTCCAGTCTCCATTAATATGCCATATGAATGCCAATTAATATTCCATTGCACATTTTCTTTTTCATGGGTTTATGGATATTTGGATTGTTTCCACTTCAAGATTGTTATAAATAATGCTTTCATGAAGCTCCATGTTAGTGAAGCCACCATTAAAATCCAAAAGAAGGGGTTTCACTACCAAAAGTAAAATAGATAGCTAGTGGGAAGCAGCTGCATAGCACAGGGAGATCAGCTCAGTGCTTTGTGACCACCTAGAGGGGTGGGATAGGGAGGGTGGGAGGGAGGGAGACGCAAGAGGGAAGAGATATGGGAACGTATGTATATGTATAACTGATTCACTTTGTTATAAAGCAGAAACTAAAACACCATTGTAAAGCAATTATACTCCAATAAAGCTGTTAAAAAACAACAACAGCAAAAAAAACAAGTTAATAAATATATTAACAACTCCTAAAAAAAAAAAAAAAAAAAAAAAAAGAAGGGGTTTCAGAGAGCTTCCAGGTAGGTAAAGCAGAATGCTTCCATGTGCCACTGTGCTGGGTTCCAACTCCAAGAAGACTAAGTTTTCTTTGTTCTCGACCTCACCCTATGAATCTCTTCATCTGGCTGTTGGTTCCTGTGCTTTAATATCCTCAGAAATAAACCACTCATCTGCCGTGTGGCTGAAAGGGTCTTGGTGCTCCAGCCTGGTATCAGGCCTGAGCTTCTGAGGTGGGAGAGCCGAACTCAGGACATTGGACCACAAGAGACCTCCTGACCCCACGTCATATCAATCAGCGAGAGCTCTCACAGAGATCTCTGTCTCAACGCTAAGACACAGCTCCACCCAATGGCCAGCAAGCTCCACTGCTGGATGCCCCATGCCAAACAACAGCAAGACAGGAGCACAACCCTACCCATTAACAGAGAGGCTGCCTAAAATCAAACTAAGCTCACAGACACCCCAAAACACACCATGGCATGCAGCATTGCCCACCAGAAAGACAAGATCCAGTTCCACCCACCAGAACACAGGCATCACTCTCCTCCAGCAGTAAGCCTACACAACCCATGGAACCAACTTTACCCACTTGGGGCAGACACCAAAATTAATGGGAACTACGAACCTGCAGCCTGTGAAAAGGACACCCCAAACACAGTAAGTTAAGCAAAATGGGAACACAGAGAAATACGCAGCAGATGAAGGAGCAAGGTAAAAACCCACCAGACAAAACAAATGAAGAGCAAATAAGCAGTCTACCTGAAAAAGAATTCAGAGTAATGATAGTAAAGATGATCTAAAATCCTGGAAATAGAATGGAAAAAATATAAGAAAAGTTTAACAAGGACCTAGAAGAACTAAAGAGCAAACAAACAATGATGAATAACAAAATAAATGAAATTAAAAATTCTCTAGAAGGAATCAATAGCAGAATAACTGAGGCAGAAGAACGCATAAGTGACCTGGAAGATAAAATACTGGAAATAACTACTGCAGAGCAGAATAAAGAAAAAAGAATGAAAATAATTTAGGACACTCTCAGAGACATCTGGGACAACATTAAACACACTGACATTCGAATTACAGGGTTCCCAGAAGAAGAGAAAACAAAAGGGTCTGAGAAAATATTTGAAGGGATTATAGTTGAAAACTTCCCTAATATCGGAAAGGAAATAATCAAGTCCAGGAAGGGCAAAGAATCCCACACAGGATAAATCCAAGGAGAAACACGCCAAAACACATATTAATCAAACTATCAAAAATTAAATACAAAGAAAAAAATATTAAAAGCAGCAAGGGAAAAGCAACAAATAACACACAAGGGAATCCCCATAAGGTTAACAGCTGGTCTTTCAGCAGAAACTCTGCAAGCCAGAAGGGAGTGGCAGGACATATTTAAAGTGATGAAGGAGAAAAACCTACAAGTAAGATTACTCTACCCAGCAAGGATCTCATTCATATTCGACAGAGAAACTAAAACCTTTACAGGTAAGCAAGAGCTAAGAGAATTCAGCACCACCAAACCACCTTTACAACAAACGCTAAAGAAACTTCTCTAGGAAGGAAACACAAGAGAAGGAAAACACCTATAATAACAAACCCAAAACAATTTAGAAAATGGTAATAGGAATATACATATGGATAATTACCTTAAATATAAATAGATTAAATGCTCCAACCAAAAGCCATAGACTGGCTGAATGGATACAAAACCAAGACCCATATATATGCTGTCTGCAAGAGACCCACTTCAGACCTAGGGAAGTAATCCCTAGGGAAGTGGTCCCTATATGTGTAGGTCACTTCAGACCTACACATACAGACTGAAAATGAGGAGATGGAAACAGATATTCCATGCAAATGGAAATGAAAAGAAAGCTGGCATACCAATTCTCACATCAGACAAAGTAGACTTTAAAATAAAGACTATTACAAGAGACAAAAAGGACACTCCAAAATGATCAATGGATCAATCCAAGAAGAAGATATAACAATTGTAAATATTTATGACCCAACATAGGAGCACCTCAATACATAAGGCAAATGCTAACAGCCATACAAAGGGGAAATTGACAGCAACAAAATAATAGTAGGGCAAACACGTGGAGGCTAAACAATACGGTACTAAATCATGGAGCAATCACTGAAGAAGTCAAAGATGAAATAAAAGAATGACAATAAAACACGACGACCCAAAACCTATGAGATGAAGCAAAAACAGTTGTAAAAGGGAAGTTTATAACAATACAATCCTACCTCAAGAAACAAGAAAAATCTCAAATAAACAACCTAAACATACACCTAAAGTAATTAGAGAAAGAAGAACAAAAAAACCCCAAAGTTAGCAGAAGGAAAGAAACCAAAAGGATCAGATCAGAAATAAATGAAAAAGAAATGAAGGAAACAATAGCAAAGATCAATAAAACTAAAATCTGGTTCTTTGAGAAGATAAACAAAATTGATAAACCACTAGCCAAACATATCAAGAAAAAAAGGGAGAAGACTCAAATCAACAGAGTTAGAAATGAAAAAGAAGTAACAACTGAGCATGCAGAAATAAAAATAATCATGATGAATTACTACAAGCAGCAATATTCCAATAAAATGGACAACCTGGAGGAAGTGGACAAATTGTTAGAAAAGCACAACCTTCTGAGACTGAACCAGGAAGAAATAGAAAATATAAACAGACCAATCACAAGCAGTGAAATTGAAACTGTGATTAAAAACCTTCCAAAAACCAGAAACCCAGGACCAGATGGTTTCACAGGCAAATTCTATCAAACATTTAGAGAAGAGCTAAGACCTGTTCTTCTCAAACTCTTCCAAAAACTGCAGAGGGAAGAACACTCTCAAACTAATTCTACAAGGCCACCATCACCCATACATAATGATCAAGGGATCAATCCAAGAAGAAGATATAACAATTATAAATATGTATGCACCCAACATAGGAGAACCTAAATACATAAGGCAACTGCTAACAGCTAAAAAAGAGGAAATCGACAGTAACACAATAATAGTGAGGGACTTTAACACCTCATTACACCAATGAACAGATCATCCAAACAGAAAATTAATAAGGAAACACAAGCTGTAAATGGCACAATAAAACAGGTAGATTTAATTGATATTTATAGGACATTCCATCCAAAAACAGCAGATTATACTTTCTTCTCAAGTGCTTATGGAACATTCTACAGGATAGATCACATCTTGGGTCACAAATCAAGTCTCAGTAAGTTTAAGAAAATTGAAAGCATATCAAGCATCCTTTTCTGACAACAATGCTATGAGATTAGAAATCAATTATAGGGGGAAAAAAAGTAAAAAGCACAAACAATGGAGGCTAAACAATACGTTATTAATAACCAAGAGATCACTGAAGAAATCAAAGAGCAAATCAGAAAATACCTAGAGACAAATGACAATGAAAACACGACGTTCTAAAACTTATGGGATGCAGCAAAAGCAGTTCTAAGAGGGAAGTTTATAACAATATAAGCCTATCTCAAGAAGCAAGAAAAATCTCAAATAAACAATCTAACCTTTCACCTAAAGGAACTAGAGAAAGAAGAACAAGCAAAACCCAAAGTTAGCAGAAGGAAAGAAATAATAAAGATAAGAGCAGAAATAAATGAAATAGAAACAAAGAAAACAATAGCAAAGATCAATAGAACTAAAAGCTGGTTCTTTGAGAATATAAACAAAATTGATAAACCATTAGCCAGACTCATCAAGAAAAAGAGGGAGAGGACTCAAATCAATAAAATTAGAAAAAAAAAGAAGTTACAACAGACACTGCAGAAATGCAAAGCATCCAAAAAGACTACAAGCAACTATATGCCAATAAAATGGACAACCTGGAAGAAATGGACAAATTCTTAGAAAAGCACAATCTTCCGAGACTGAACCAGGAAGAAATAGAAAATATGAACAGACCAATCACATGCACTGAAATTGAAACTCTTCACAGGCAATTTCTATCAAACATTTAGAGAAGAGTTAACACCTATCCTTCTCAAACTCTTCCAAAATATAGCAGAGGAAGGAACACTCCCAAAATCATTCTACATGGCTACCATCACCTTGATACCAAAACCAGACAAAGATGTCAAAAAAAAAAGAAAACTACAGGCCAATATCACTGATGAATTAGATGCAAAAATCCTCAACAAAATACTATCAAAGAGAATCCAGCAGCATATTAATAGGATCATACACCATGATTAAGTGGGGTTTATCCCAGGAATGCAAGGATTCTTCAATCTACACAAATCAATCAATGTGATACCCCATATTAAGAAAATGAAGGATAAAAACCATATGATAAAGTCAGTTGATGACAATAAAATTAACTATCATAATGTATAAAACATTCAGTATGTATATCTGTTTCCTGTCTTTTTTTTTTTTACTGTATTTCTAATATTTAGGAAAGTTTATAATTTTGCTCTAGAAGTTATTTTAAGGATTTTAGATTTATGAAATATCCTTTCTTTATTTGGCTCCTTATTATAAACCCCATTAAAATAAAGTTGTAACCTTCCCAGCCCCAACAATTATACTATAATGCACATTCAGTAAATATTAATAGCTTTTATTCATTTACCTTTGTTTTCTCACATATGTTTCATTTTTCACTATTTAATTTATTAGCCTTAAATAATACTCTATGACACCCATGGTTGCAATGAGGGTTGCAATGAGGGAATCAGGAAACTAATTTTACTTTTCAGCTACTTACCAAACACATCTGCTCCCATTTTGTGTTAGATGAGTGATTGTATATGTCAAAGCATATACAATTTACAGTCCGTTTTCTCAACTCTATTATTTTGTTTTTTATATCAGTAATTACTCTTTCCACCTGGAGTTCATCTTTTTATAGTGTTCTCAAGAAGGCTCTTGCAAAGAACATTCACTAATTCTCTTGTGTGTTCACAATGTGTATTTGTAAACTTCAAGGTCAACTTGCCTTGCCTCACACTTTCTTTCCTAGAGTATCTTACAGGTTTTCTATGCTCTCTCTTCTTGGTAAAATGTGGTTGTGGCTGTCATAACTTTTCATTATAAAATGGGGACCATATATGTCACCATACAAATTGGAACAGTTGTAAGAATGAAATGGGACAATTCAATGGGTTAATTATACTGGGATCATAGACATAAAGTTTGACTGTCCTTCACAAATAAGGATTAGTGGGATTTTGTCCAGAGACAACTGTGATTTATTATTATATGGCCCGGGAAAAATTCATAGATATATGAGGAAATAAGATAGGAAATGAGAGTGAGGTATTTGAAAAGGCCCACATACAGTTACTTCCCCTCAATCCTCCAAAGATGATCTTTAGAAAGTGTGACCAGAACCTCAGATTAAGCTTAAGGAGCTTGGAGTATTCACACTTCCATGCACATTTGTCATTGCTTAAGAGCTGTTCACAGGAGGACAAAACTTTGGAGACAATTTCTGTTCTCTGCTTGTGCAGACAAATGTGATTCTGGCCACCTGTGTGTAGTTATCTGCTAGACTTGCTGGTGCTGACTCCTGGGAATGGAAACATATATGGAGGCTTCACACAAACAAGTGGTAAAGGGGTCTGATAAAGTATGAGTGGAGCACTAACAAGATGCTATGCTTCCAATTTAAGGGGGACTCATCATAAGCCTCTCTATTCTTCAAATTGTGGTTAGTTATAATTTCCAGGTGTAGGGGGAATTACAAGGAAAGAGATAGTGGCAAGAAATATAGCCCCCACTGCTGCAGTTGGTCTCTAGGATATAGTTGATGTTTTCATTGTCCTTATCTTCTACTTGTTCGTGTATGTCTCTGTGTGTGCATGTGTATGCACACTGTCTTCTCCCATCCCCAAATATATTTATGTTTGTTCCAGGACAAGTTGTCAAAAACATTATTATTTTCTTATTGAATGACTATGCCAATGTCAAAAAAACAAATTAAAAATGATTTTGGACTTCTAGCTTCCAGAACTGTGAAACAATAAATTTCTGTTGTTTAAGCCACCCAGTTGTAGTATGTTGTGGCATCCCTGGCAAACTAATATTGATACATCCCTCTCTATGCTCTATAGGAGAAGTGGGAAAATTCAGAATTAAACCACCATCACTTTTCTTTCAGAATATCTTATTATACAATATATTAAACATTTGACAACATAAAATATTATAGAACATGTAGAACAACCCAAACACACACAGACACACACACGCACACACTCAGAAAAGCTGTTGGCATTATCTTATAAATTTGGTAAGTACCTTGTCTTAATATTGAACTCCCAGCCTATTTTTTGCACGTGCCTGTGCATCTGAGTGTTGCTGGAAAAACACACATCATGTTGATTGCTCTCAATTGAATTGTGTGACTGCCAACCTCAGAGTAGTTAGACATTATTGTTACTCAGAAACAAACTACACTTCTCTATTCATTTTTCATCCTATTCTGCTAAAAAGCTGTTTCATTCTTCCTCCTTTTCCCACAAATATCCAGAGTTACCTCATCATCATCACTCTTAGCTAATAATCTCACTTTCAATTTCACAAGGAAAATTGAGTTAATCACAGGAGATCTCCTGCAGGATCTCATCAATCCAGCTACTTGCAACTGTGTACAAATTTCCTCCTTGCTCCCTGGTTTATTTGGACAAACTGTGAGAATCCTAGCTAAGGTCTTCACTTCCCTTTATGCACTATATCTCCTCTCCTTTACATATGCAACATCTTAGCTCCAATACTTTATTCTTCATATTTTATCCAATATTTTACTCTATAATGCATTTTTAAATTTTCCCATCTATACTAGATCTTTACCATCAACACATAAATATGTCATTATATTTATATTCTTTTAAAAATGCTCTCTTAATTCCAATTCTACCTTCAACTACTGCTCCATTGTTCTTTAACTTCTCTTCACAAGAACATACTTTGGAATAGTTGTTTATACCAACATTTCTTAGTGTCCCTTTATCTCTTGAGCCCCATTTATTTATTTTTCATCATCTCCCCACTGTACTCCTTTTACCAAGTTACCAATTAATTTCCCACTGTTAAATTAATACTTAATCTTTAACTTGACCTATCAAAATCACATAATACACTATTGTGCTATTACAACAAAATAGTATATAACAGATATCAACACATTATTAATATTTATGGATCAATAGCATATAACACATCCCCTGTTTCTTGGAAGAATGGCTTCATCTGGCTTCCAGTTATCTATTTTTATCTGACTTCTCCTCTTCCTCTTTAGTCTTCTATGCTAGTTTGTTTCCTGTTTCCTCATTTCCTGACCTTTTAGTGTTGGATACCACAGAACTCAATCTTTGATATTCTTCTTTTCTCTAGCTGTACAACTCCTTTTTGATCTCACATAATTATATAGCTTTGATCACTATCTGTATGCCAAATGCCTGGCAGATCCCTATATCCAGTGCAGACCTCTCTGCTGAGCTGCAGCTGCATAAATCCAACTAATTAGAGGGCTTATCACAAGTTTGATGTCTACCAGTTTGTAACATTGTAATGAATAGACAGTATAAAATAGTAGTTTAATATTTAGCCCTGTGTTGAAAGGCCACATTGTACTACTTTATAATATTATTTGTATAAGAATTAATACAAAATTATCAATTGTTTAACTATTGTTTTACATAGAACCCAGGATATAATTAATACATTTCCCTAAATTTGTGAAGAGAGATTTACTATTTTATGTATACATATATTCATATATACATTCATATTCATATATATTTACATTAAATATTCAATATATATAATATATGTGATATATTTATATCATGTGCTATTATATTATATATTCACAAATATAAGCATATATATATATATATGCTTGTATATATACTTATCATATATATAAGTATTTGGATATCTCTCTATATATTATATACACACACACAATTATTTCATACTGCAGTAGGTTCTAATAATTGGATGTATCCTTTTACGGAATTAGTGCCAGTACAGAAGGAGAAATGCTTGCATTATTTTTCCTTGTCATATAAGAGAAGGAAGCTTAGGACAGGAAAAGTCACAAATGACCTCAATGCTGAAACAGCATGTATATGAAAACAGTTAGATTATAAAGTTAACTGGTAATACTATAATAATTAAAATTTATACTAATTAATGAAGATTAGCACTAAAAATTATATCTCATTTTCAAGCAATTGTCTATATTTGTGCAATCATATAATCCAGAGTTGGAAATTTGGACTATTGAAACATCTATATTTCATAGGAATAATAAAGCAATTTCAGTTTTATAAATTAAAGTGTATCACACTTGAAATAGGCCTTAAAATGTTTCCATAAAGCTCATGAATGACGCTTCATTGGTCAAAAATAATGATCTCTATTTCATGAGAAAATTTTAGTGACTTTTCTATAACACACAGCTTTCTTCTGTCATTTGAAAGAATTTTAAGCATTTTAGTTGTGAAAATATGTAGCCAACTTATACTTGTTACACATAGTGAGAAATAGTAGTCTTCTGTTAAATTTAAGAGCATTATTCCAAAAACTTGGAAACTGATTTGTCACCTACAACTTGCAATGAAAAACTGTCTATATTGAACTTTTTTTTTAAGCATCCTAACAAACCCAAAATATAACAGTGAATTAATGTGTAAAATACATTTTTACGCTGCCTGGCACAGAGATAATTTTTCTAGAATACACCTGGAATTATGAGAAGATATGGCTTTTCAGTGTTACAGTTTTGTAACGTGACAGGTATGTCACAGGACTCAGAAGAAAATTAGAAAAACAGCTTCTATTTTCAGAGAGAAAATTACATTAAAATTGTGATTTTCTTCTTGTAGTAAAGCCATTGGGTATTGCATATATACTTCACTAATTAGTTTTAAACTGTGTATTCAAATGAATAGCTCCGTTATTCCTATATGTTAACAGATGTCTCTTGAAATAATTACAATTTAGGTTTTTAAAGTATTCATTAAATGTCTGCCAAATTACTTAAAAATCATAATAGACAGTTAATGGGTGCTTTAAAACTGAAATAGAAATTACATTTGATTATAAGTAACTATAGGTTTATAAAGCTATCATTATATGTTTATTAAGACCATTTAACTTAAGTGTTGCATAATTAGAGAAGAGCCAGGATTTTAATTGCACATTTGCAAACTGTTAGCTTGCTTTGCTAAATATTCATTTTACCCACTGCCGAACAGTATGAGTGAGGTATGAGGATTTCATCATTTCTTTCCTTAAGCAATTTTCACTGCACTTTGTGGGATTAAATGATCTAACAATTGCATATCACATACAATAATGACCATATGCAAAATAATAAAGCGATATTTATATTGAAATATACCTTCCAAAGTAGGGTACATTTCACTTACGCTCCCACAAAAAAGCTCTTGATGGGCCAATGGGTATTTATTTTCCCTCCTTTCAGGTAACTGATTAAGATTGGTTCTGCAACCAAATAGCTGAGATAGAAAAAAAATGGTATCAAACTATGATTTAGTGAGTACTTAGTTCTAAAAAGTAGGTCTCAAGTTGCCAATGAAAAAAGCATAATTTCCCATTAATTACCTCACTAAGCAGTTGCTTGTTATCACAGAAGTTAAGTGGAAATTAAAAGAAAGACTTAATTACACTTTTATGTCTTGAAGTGCCAACTCATCTCAAAGTCAATATTGGGATACAAAATGCAAAGAGAGTAAGATTGTAATTTGCTTGCAGGTTCAATTCAGTAGATAAATAATGTGCCTCTGACTGCAGGCTTTTAGAGGCACTACCACTCCTTTCACAAAGGTATCCACTTTTAGTTCTTCAGTATATCTCTATTAGACACCTGAGGTTGCCTCTTGTAAACCTGAAGAAGAAAACATTCTGCTGAGAGGCAATTTATTTATATAACATTTCTTCTCGAAACATTTGCATTTAAACAAGATTTTGATGTCTTTGGAATCCATCTGCCTACACTTACACTGCTTTTTATCCCTGAATAAACATCACCTGTGAAGTATCCTAAATACTGTTGCTATGCCACTTCCTTAATTTCGTACAGATCCATTTAAACTCACGATATAGCTTGACTCTTTTAACTTGGGACCTGGAGGTAGGATTTTTAGTGTCTCCATGTATTCTTAGTTAATAAAGATAACCCAACTGAGAGAGTAGGGCTCATAACTCACTTGCTATCTTCAGATCCATTTTTAGGAAAACTAAAGGATATTACAGACATAAATTTTCATGGCAGTCCACTGGCTTTTCACTATCCCATCAGAATGCCCTAAATTTAAGTTATTCCAGATACTAAGAAGTCCCCTACTTATTCCAAATATTACAAAGTCTCCATGTATTCTTAGTTATTAAAGGTAGCCTGACTGAGAGAATAGGGCTCATAACCCACTTGCTATCTTTGGATCCATTTTTAGGAAAACTAATAAAAGTGAAGAGAGTTTAGACCAAAGGTTATTACAGACATAAGTTTTCATGGCAGTCCACTGGCTTTTCACCATCCCATCAGAATGCCCTAAATTTAAGTTACTTCAGATACTAAGAAGTCCCCTACTTTTTCTGGTCCTTCTTTTTGGCTATCTTCTAATTTAAATCATTAAAAATAAAGTTAAGTCCTTCAGGGTCAATTTACCACTGATCTTTAGCTTCAACTATTGGCTGGGACTAGTCAGAGGTGAATTCTATTTACCTTCATGTGTGTCAGACTTGGTGAAAGTCAAACATTTGATATTCAAAAAGAGTTACTTTCTTGGGAAAATAATTTTAATTTGTTGTTAATATTTTTAATGGAAACTTTATAATAAATTCTAGATTCCTTTGATTTGTTCAATACAGGAAAATTAAGCAACAGTCAACTCTGCATAAGAATTTGAGTGGATTTGGCTATTTTCCATTATACTAGAGAGAGTGTCAAAGTCACACCATTTCCTATTATCACTTCAATGGCAATGAGGCTGCAAGTTGCCATTTGTAGTTACACTTGCACTATTGTTTTATTTACACAGATCATTTCATTTATTTACACTGCTATTTCTCCCCTGTAGGTGTCCTCCCTTTGATACCTGCCTTAAAGTGATAATCTCTGAGTTCTATGCTGAGACACATATTTACCATGAAACAGAAGTTTCCTTTAACTCGTACTAGTTCCCAGGAAGGGGTAATGTGTTCACATCATCCTATGCTTCTGTAAAATTTACAAAAGTAAGATATTTTCACATTCCCTTTTTTTTTTTCTTTGATGAAGTCCCTGAAAATTATGTAATCTTTAGTCCTCACAAAACCTGGATCTACCACTGGCTATGTGAAAATGAAATTCTAATCACAGGCAACCACAGAATGGAGTAAAAATTTCTAATAACAGCTTTTTTTGTAATCTCCCAGGAGACAGACTTTGATAAATCTGACAAATTAACAACATGATGTTTTCATGGAAGAATTTGAAGAAAAATAAAATGGAGGTATCCTTTGCTTACAGGACATGTTATTTCTTGCTGCAGAGATAAAAATGTTAACCCTGACTTCTTTGTCAATAACAAGTCAGAAGTAGGGTTTAATGGAAATTGATCATTAAGTTTGGGTATGAAACAGTTCTAATGATACATTCTGTAAATAGATTCATTCTGTTTCCTTCTTATCTGCCTCTCATTAAAATTAGTTTTTGTGGATAGTTTGGTAGGTGAGTGTATTTAAAGCAGATAGATGTTTCCATTTTTTTAAGCTACAGGAGGGAAAGAGTGAAAGGAGATATCTATATAAAGCCAAATAGAATCTTTCAGCCCACTCAGTTTTAGAAATGATTTTCTAGCATTTACTGATATTCACTCCTACAATGATTCAAAGATATTCATTCCTTTTGAAGCAACACACTGATATTCTGTGGTGTTGAAAACAAGCTAAAAATGAAAGAACGGAGGATGAGATTAAATAACTTAGAAACTTGCTTTTTATCAAGTACTTTAAAAATTTTTCATTATACATAGAGGGAGGTACAAAAATAACATAAACAAAGTACAGCTCATTAATTTATCATGATGTTCACACATCCATGGAATGACCATACTGTTCAAAAAGTGGAGTCTACCAGCTCCCGAAGTTCCCTTCCTGCCCCCTTCTAATTTCCTTTTGCGCATGGTACTCACTATCCCGACTGAATAGCATGGAATTGTTTTGCTTGTTTGAACTTCATTGAAGTTAAATATAGCACTGTGTATTTTAGGGGTACGACTACAACAAACATTCTTGCACATATGCACTTTCTTGTACATGTAATTTTGGTGCACATATGAGCATTCTTGTACAGAAAATATATATTTTAGCTATTCCAGAGAAGATGTCGTGGTATTAAACTGAATTTCTATAATTACTAATAAAATTGAGCCCATTGCCATTTTTATTCGCCATTTGGAATATCATATTTTGTATGTGACTATTAAAGTCTTTTTTATAGCCCATTTTCATTTGGAACTGCCTGTTTTTTGAAAAATTTTTTGAAATAATTTTAAATTTACAGAATAAATACAGAACTGAGAGCTGCCTTATACCTTTCCCTCAACGTTCCCCAGTATTAACATCTTTTTTTTTTTTTTTCTTTTTTTTGCGGTATGCGGGTCTCTCACTGTTGTGGCCTCTCCCGGAGCACAGGCTCTGGACACACAGGCTCCGCGGCCATGGCTCACGGGCCTAGCCGCTCCTCGGCATGTGGGATCTTCCCAGACCAGGTCACGAACCCGTGTCCCCTGCATCGGCAGGCGGACTCTCAACCACTGTGCCACCAGGGAAGCCCCAGTATTAACATCTTATATAATCATGGTACATTTATCAAAATTAAAAAATTAATATTGATACAATTATTAACTAAACTTCAGATGTTATTCAAAAGTCAATAGTTTTTCTGCTAATGAATACTGAATACTTGACCAATGATCCATGAAGTGTAAAGTGTGCAGTTTACAATGTGATTGGTGGAAACAGATGCTATTTCCTGTTCTGTAAGAGCCCTGGGTACTATTCTCTGCCATCCTTACCAGTGTTTCCCCTCCTCCACCCATCCCTGCCTTGAGTAGTTTTCTCAGATACAGGTTATGATCTGTACTCTCCTGAATACTGTAGGTGACTCCCTACAGAGCTCCAGTTTTCTCTCTCTACCCCTCACCCTTCATTCTCTTTCATCCTGTCTGTCTCTCTCTCTTTCTCTCTCCTATTTAATCTCAATCTCTCCTTGTTAAATTCACCTCTCCAGTACTCAGCTTTGTGAACTCCAGCCACTATGGTCTCCCTTGTGACTCAGCTCTGCGTCTCAAACTCAGAATATCTTCTAAGTTCTATTTTTGCCTTCCCTCCCAACCCTGATGCTTCTTCACAATGCCCTGGAAACACTATCAAGGCAGTAACACAATAATTACAGGGTTCCACTGATTTGTTTCCTGTCTCACAAAATCACTGTGCTAAATTGACTGATACCCAATGTCTTAAAAACTGATTTATCATATGTCTTGTAATTGATTTCAGGGAAGGAGTGTAAATCCATTTCCTGTTAACACCATCTTGGCTAGAAGCAGAATGCCATTCTCTCTTAATTGAGATCTACTTTATTAGTGGAATATTGAACTGTGTAAATATTTTACAATGTCAAACCTTATTTCTTCCATGAAAATATCAATTGAAGGGTCTAGGAGTTCTAATTCTGAGTAAATTAAAGCTTGATGAAGATCCATAAATAGAATACTGATTGTCACCTAGTTACATATGTTAAGTACAGGTTACTATCAGTATGATGCAGCAATTTTAAATCAAACTACTTGTTCTGAAAAGGGTTCCTGAAAATTGTGATGCTTTGGCTAAATTTTGAAGGGTATTTAGAAGTGAACTAGACAAAGAAAAGAAAACAGTAAATTAAGTTGAGAGAATAGCATATAGGATTCATATACTACATTTGATGAGAGGTTATTGCAAATGGTTTAATAGAGTTGCAATGACAAATATCCAGAAAATGCCAACAGAAAAAGCAACAGATATGTAAATAAGCTAATGAAAAACATCAGTAGAGAAGATAAAATCATTGTAGGCTAGAGAAGATGTACGCATTGAAATTCCCTTTCAACTTTGCTTTACCCTTCATATTGAATTTATCTGATTAAATTACATCTGACAAGTACTCCAGTTGTCACTCAAATACCTTTCTATATAAGCTAACATACTTAATCAGAGAAAAGTTTGAAAAGTTACTTGGCCCTAGTTATATATAGAGAAAGTTTTATTCTATACCCTTAATGGAGAACATATGAAAGCCTATATTTTTGCTAAATACTGGGGGAAGGAAGGTTAGCATAAATAGACCTTTTAGTGTCAAGGTATCTAGGTATGCACTTCATTGCAAGCGCTAGGAATTACCTGCCCAAGTCTTTAAAAGCAAAATGAGCAAGAAATTGTAATATATTAGTGGTTTTATTACAAGCTAAAATTTAAAGAAATAAAATCATTGAATTTCCCCTTAGATGTTTTGTGCTGTCTTCCAATAATTTAACTGCTTTATTTTAAGTTGCTTACAGCTTATTTTTTGAACCCTATGAGCTGATTTTGCAATCTCTACAAATGGGCATTGATTGAACTGTTTAGGAATCATTTTTGCTCTTTTTTCTTTTTTTTTTCTGTATGCAGGCCTCTCACTGTTGTGGCCTCTCCCGTTGCGGAGCACAGGCTCCGGACGCGCAGGCTCAGTGGCCATGGCTCACGGGCCCAGCCGTCCTTAGCATACATTTCTTATTACACACCTTTTGTGATTTTGTGTATTCTGTCACCCTTCTCAGTGTCCAATTTTCCAGACAAAATGGTGTCTGGGACTTTTAAATTAAAAACACAAATCTATTTATAGATTGCTGAAAAAGGAATCCCTACTGCAAACACATCCTGATATGTTAGTCACCTTTGCCAGGGTAACAAATAACTCCCCAAATCTCAGTGTCTAACAATAAATATTTATTTCTTGATTATATTACATTAGAGTTGTTGGCCAATTGTTTCTGTACTTCAGGCCACGGTCAACTGTACGCTGTTCCATGTAACCTCTCATCCTGGGACAAAAGTTTTAAGAGCAGTTCATACGAGCTAACACAAGGGAATAATTGTCAAATCAGACTCATAAAAAATTGAGAGATCTAACAAAGTATCAAGATTTACTAATAATATTGTTTATAGGCAATCAGGAGTCTCAGATGAAGAAGAGAGGGTTCCAGGCCTTTCTTCCCAAGCCTTTCTTCTGCATTGACCATGCACTTCCTGGGACAGAATAAGATGAGGAATCTCTGAGTAAGTTTCATGCTTCACTTCACACAAGAGTCAGGTATGTTTAAGTCACGAGCTAGCTCTCTCATATGCCACAAGAGTTGTATAGCTTACAAGTAATTCTCTAAAGAAACATATCTCATAAATCCTTAGATCCATTTTGCTGTATATATGATCCAACAATTGCTGAAAAAAGAGATATTGAAATCTGCAATTCTAATTATGAATTTGTCTATTTCTCCTGCAGATACTGTCACATTTTTCTTTGTGCATTTTGAAGCTTTATTATTAGCTGCACTCATATATAGGATTGTTATATTTATGTCAATTATCTTTCAAATAGATTAAAAATAAGACAAATTACATTGCTTATACCGTGTATTTACCATTTCTGATGCTCTTCATTCATTTGTATAACCCCGAATCTCCATTTGGCATCATGCCCTTTCTACTTAGAGATTTTTAGGTCTTTCTAATGTATATCTTCTGAAAATAATTTCTTTGTTTTTGTTGCTCTAAATAAAGTATTTTTTTCCACCTTCACTTTTGAACAATAATTCATTGGATAAAAATTCTAGGTTGACAGTTAAAAAAAATTTTTTTCCTCCACTGTCCTGGTTTGAATTGTTTCTGATAAGAGTCTGCTTTAACACATCTTTAAAAGTATTGTGCCTTTTTTTTTCTCTTAAAGCTTTAAGATTTTTTCATTATCACTACTTTTCATGGTGTGGTTTTCTTTAGATTTACTTTACTTGGTGTTCATTGAGATTCTTTGACAAGCAAATTTATATTTTTCATTAAATTTAATAATTTTCAATCATTATATCTTCTAGTACCTTTCTCCTCTCTTTCTTTGTGTCCAATTACTTATATGTTAAACCACTTGCTATCAGTTAATCCAGCTCTTATTTTCTTCAGGTTTTGTCTTCTCTGCACTTCATTTTGGAAGCTTCTGTTGTTATGTCTTCCAGTTTGCTGATCTTATGAATGTCCTAATATGCTATCAAGTGTTGTGCTTCTCTCCTCAACATTCACATTTTTTCCTTCTTATCAATCATATAAAGCATTCATAACAGCTCTTTTAACTTCTATTGTCCACTAGTTCCATTACCGTTGCCACTTTTTAGTTTATTCTATAGATTGATTTTTCTCCTGGTTTGGAGTTATATTTTCCTGCTTTTTTGCTTGCCTTAAAATTTCTTTTTGGATGTGCATTGTGTATTTATGTTCTTAGTTTTTATATTTTTGCTAGCCTTTCATGCTGATTTGTTGTAACATATATTAAGTTACTTGTAGTCAGCTGTATCCTTCTAAAGCTTGCTTTAAGTGTTTTTAGAGTGGGTCTAGAGCAGCCAAGAGTCCAGAACTAATCTAGCCCCATTTGTAAGGTAATGCCATTCTGAGGATTCTGTCCAATTTTTTGTTAATCATGAAATCTTCCTATTCTGATCAGTGGGAACACAAATAATTCCCAGACTCCTGAAGCTCCATTTGTTTTTGTTTTTGTTTTTTTCTTTTTGTCTGCCTTTACCTGGAAGATTTTTCCAGAAACTCAGGTTGTTTTCTCTCATGGACATGTGGATCAGTATCGACAGTTTAAGAAAGAACCATTCTGCAGGTCTCCACAGCCATCTCCCTGTGAAAGTCTCTCCTTTTGTGTATGATATCCCGCAACATGAGCCTTCTTCACCTTTTCAAACTCAGGTTTCTGTCTCTTATTTCAGTAAGCTGACTGGGCTCTGTTTAGTTTTTCCCAACTTGTACTCTTACCTGGAAATTGTCTCTAGACAGTAAAATGTGTTCTCCATTGTTTCACAGTAACTTGACAATTCTTCCATGTATAGAGCTGGTGCAATCATAAGACTTACCTCATTTGTATCCATTCTCTTGGTAAACACAGTGCTGCACTATTATCACATTTATGAAAAATAAGAATGTTTCATATATTTGGTTCCATTATCTGTTTGCTAGATTTGCCAGGAAAATCCAGTCTCTGTTAATTTACCTTGATGTTCAGTAGTTAACCATCTTATTTTAAATAATTTATGGAGGAAAAACAATAGAGATGAACAAGCTTAAACACTTTTGGGGATAGAAATTAAAACATAAGTTTCTCATATCGTAGACAGCACCTAACCAAGGGATCAATGTTAACACCATCAGTAAGAAAATGTATTATAATTGTGTACTTCTTGATATAAAACACCAGGAAAGTCATGGCATTCCTTTTGTGGTATTCTTGTTAAAAATGCATAACTTAAATTTAATTATGAACAAACACCAGACACTGAGAAACAGTC
The DNA here is from genome assembly GCF_963924675.1 of Phocoena phocoena. NCBI lineage: Eukaryota > Metazoa > Chordata > Mammalia > Artiodactyla > Phocoenidae > Phocoena > Phocoena phocoena. Next base: position 121,317,998 of record NC_089222.1, on the reverse strand, counting down.
TATAAAATACCTTGTCAATAGTCTTCAAATCTTCAATACCATAAAATAAAAAGGAGTGAGAAACTGTGTTAGATCAAAGGAGACTAAGAAGAAATGATTGAATGGGATGCATGAGACTGGGTTGAATATTGCTCTACAAAAAGCACATTGTTGGGGCGAATGTCAGTCTTTGAATAAGGTTGGTAGAGTTAAGAATATTTTCATGTCAATGTTAATGTCCCAGTTTTTATCACTGTGCTGCGATTATGAACGTTGTTAACATTTGAGAAGCATTATGAAGTGCATTTGGGAATTCTTTGTGCTGTTTCTACTTTGTATACAGTCTTTTGTGTACATATTAAATTATTTCAATATGGAAATTCAAATATGAAAAAAGAACTAAAAAGAGAACTATTCCAATATAAATTGAAGATACAAAAGGAGAAAATATCCAGGGGCATTGAATTATTCTTGTGGCATATTCCTGAAAGCACCTGTTCTGGCACTGACAATGTTACTAATGCCTTGGGGCACTTCTACCTTCTGTTCATTCTTCATTATGCCAGTCTTTCTATTCCATTATCAGTGCCTTATATACTTTCATACTTCCTATCTTTTGTGTTAAGTTACAATCTAGGATTTTAAAGCCATGCTTGCAAGGCTGACAACTATGACAGTTCTGTCTGACTTAGGAAAATAGTTTACTCTAAATGCCAAATAAGCATCTTTTATATATTCTTGTATTTTATCCTTCCTCAATTGTAACTAATTTTGTTAGTTAAAATAAATTGAGTTAAAAATAATTTTCAAGAATACATGTGGTAATTCACTTTGTATAATTAATGTAACATTTCCAATGCATATATTTATTATAAAGAAATGTACTTGCCCTGTACAAAATGCCACTTAGAAAGTAATGCCAATATATCTTTGTTATGATACAGTTTTAAAGGTGTTGGTTACTGCATTAGCTTTAAGTTCAACTCTCAGTTACAGAATGACTTACAAATGTTATAAATATTGTTTCTCCTTTTCACAAACTTGGTAGTATAGGGCTCCAATGGCAGTTTCACAAGCATCATTGACCCAATCCATGCTGTTACTCAGCCATCTTCAATCTCTAGCTTTCACCTTGTGGTCCAAACTGACTGCTCTAATGCTAGTCACCATGATAGCATCCCAGCTTTCAGGGAAACAGACATGAAAAAAGAAGAATTTCTCCTTCATAGAAATTTGTTGCACAATGTTTGCTTGTGTCGCATTGGCCAGAAATTAATTACAGGGTCACAGACATAAGTGAGGGAGCCTGGGAAGTATAGTATATTCAGGGAAGCCAGGTATATGGGGATCCTATTATTCTATAAAAGCAGGATACATATTGGGCAACAGCTAGTTGTTTTTGTAAAAATTACATAATGGATAGATAGAAAAGAAAAAGTATCTGTAACCATCCAAATAAGAAACTTTATTTCATATGCAATTTCAAATAATTTTTAACTTAAAATGTTACATAATAGCCCTTCTTGTTATACAAAAGAGCAAAAATATTGTCACTTACTGATAGTGTCTTAATCATCACAGTTCTCCAAATTTAAAATTGTGTTTAACAAGTTACTGATCATCTTGGAGGAGGAAGAGGGTCGTGATAGGGAAGGGGCATGTAAATGGATTTCTGGAACACTGAGAATGTTATGTCTTGACCTCAGTGGTGGTTAAATGAGTGAACACTTTATAAATATTAGTTATGTTTTCTGTAACCTTTTAAAATGCATGTTTATTTTTCAATGCAAAATTAAATATACATATATGTGTGAAAAAATAAAAAATAACTCAATTAAGATGTTTATTAATTTAAATTTGGAATCAGTAAGTCCATTTAAAAGAAGTATTGTGTCTCATTATTCTAGAAATTAACACAATCCCAGGGCAGAAAAACAATTATTACAAACATTTAACTAAACCATTGAATATGTCCAAATTGTATTGTGCTGAACACACTTATTAGGGACTCTTATTTGCAGAACACTGTGCCAGTTTATCTTATCCTATCATCTCTTGGACAACTTCCCAGTATATGCCATAGAAATATGGCATTATAGACTTTAATTGCATGCATTTTATGGCTGCTGCCAACATAAGGGTGAAAAGATTAATCACTCCTGCACTTAGTAAACAAACTAGGGCCTTTTAAAGATTTCAGTCTTGTTCATTTTTCCAAAAGGTTCATTTGAATGCACAGAAGTACGTTTTGATTGACTACCTTTCCCACTATTTCAATGGTCAAACTAAAAGCCAGGACACTTATCAACAAGAAGAAAAACCCATTTGAAATACAGTACACCTGGGAGTAAAAGTGTTGAATAAAACTAGCAATTTCAGTTCAAAGACTTTTGCATTGTTTTAAATAAAATGGCAAAGAAATACCCTATATTAAGTAAGGTATCTATTTTTTTCCAAAATGACACATTTATGTATGTTTAGAAACAAAAGTTGGGAGGACATTACAGGATACTATGTGCTTTTAAGATGCCCTAAAACAAAAGTACACTTCAACTTTCTATCAAACTTTGCATTGAGCAGTAAGCAGAACTTTCTGTAGATTAAAAAAAATGTTCTGTGCTCAGTTCTCTGCTGGTGTCTATGACCCCTGGTTAACTTTTATGCTTTCAATTTGGCTTTGTTCTGGAACATTTTTTCCTATGTTACTTAAAGTACTTTCAGTTACTCTGGAGGGAAAATTGTATTATCCAAAGCAATTGCTGTTATGACACTGCTTCTGGAATCTTAGCGCTTGACAACTAGTCTTAGACTTCTGCCTTTTAAAACAGATTCTAGGATTTCATTTTTGCTATGTCCAATCATGCCAAACCATACTTATTGTTAGCTTGCTGAATGGAAAAGCTTGGAATAGTTTATAACACTGACTGACCTATGAATGGGAAATGCTATCCCATGAGTAGAGGAAACAGTCAAATTCGAGGGGTGCAGCAATTGACAAGATCAGAGTACTAAATGGTACCTCTGAGGATCACACTGTCACACTCGCCCTAAGGTAAAACCTCAACATTTTTATCATCATTGTTCCAGGTAACACCTTACCTAAGGAAAAAGGACACCAAAAAGATTCAAGTAGCATCTTAGATCATCTAGCTTCTATTCCCACAGAGATAAGGCTTGACTCATAGTTCTAAGATCAAAATCCCTTGTTAAAAAACTGTACATGAAATAATTACCTTGGAGGAGAATGGTAAATTTTAAATGATGGGGAAAAGAAAATATATTAATAACATGATTTAAAAATTCTTTGACATATCAGTAAATTATTACTTGATAATGATTAAGTAAATGATTTTGTAACTAATTAGGGGATTAGCCCACATTAAGAACAGACTCCCTTCTAGCTCTCTTTTCTCACACTCAATAGTTGTCTTGAAAGTACAGATGGACATTGGAAATCTCTGAGACCCCATACCCTAATATCAACCTCATGAACAAGCAAAATCTCTCTATACTGTGAAGTCACCTCGCTTTTCATAGATACAATTTTTTTATTATGATTGTCAATATCCTTTTACAATCTCCATGGCTATAGCTTGTTCAATTTGTATTGCTACAAGTTAGTATACACAGTATCTGTCTCAACTACCTTTCAGTGAAGAAATAATCAATGAATGTCCCCCAAACTGCTCATATATGATGATGCACCTTCTTTACAAGTACTCACAACAACATCTAACTTATTCATGGCAGAAAGGGTCTAATAACACTTTCAATAATTGGAGCAACCACTTTTAATTATATCCACAGATCAATTAGTAAGAAGTGCAGCACTTTATTTATTTTTTTTTAAATTTTACTTTATTCCTGAAACATCTGATCTCTCAGAGTCATAGATCCAAGCTGATGCCCTAATTACCATATAGCTTCCATTGAGGAAGTTAAAAAAATGTATCTGTCATCCTGAAAAAAATCTTTCTAGGTAATAATCTCAATCTCACCATTTTCTTCTGGAAGCACATTTTTTCAGCAGCAGCTCATCCACCACCTATCATAAGTATTCAGTCTCGGACACGGTGGTCACTGTCTTAATAACTTAATTATATTTTCAGTCTTGCCCAAATATGTATTCTCTAAATGCAGATTTCTTGGCATCTTTGGGCCAAAAATGGCAATTCAAAATCTATTAATTAATTTGCAATTCATAGTAACCCTAGATATGCCTCCAGCTAACACAAGTCTGCCTCACTCAAAACTGGACCAAGGTAAGGACATCCAAACAACACAGAAAGCTAGAATTGAATAGGAGCATAAACACAAGTGCTCACTTTGAGTGATTGCATGGAGTGCAGATTGTGCAGATTGTGCTAAGATCATGCTAAGTTGTATGCAAGTGGAAGATGATTTGGAATTTAATATGAGCCAGAAATCCCATTTTGTATGAAAGAAATAAATAAACGTCACACATTTGTACAAACAGGTAACCAGAGCATTTGGGGAATTCTGCCTCTTGGAAAAGACAAACTACTCATTGTGTGTCATCAGAATTATAAAAAAAAAATCACAAATATTCAATATGACATTTTCTTCAACTATAGGAAACAAAACCATAAAACAGCTTGACTACTATTAGATAAAAATGTTTTGAGTTGATTTTCTAAATAAGTATCACTGCATTTTTCTACCCTTATTGTAAACAAAACAACTTCAATTTTATGCTAATTCATATACAAATATACTCTACTTTAAATTTATGTACTTATAAAGAATTTTCTTAAATGTATAGTGACAGCTATTTTTCCAGATTGATTGATTTCATGAGTTTGCCTTTTCAAGTGGTATAAAATCCTTGACCTGTTAAAGAAACTGCCGGTTACGTTTCCGTCCTTTCCCTCGCCCCCCACCAACCCCTGCCCCAGGCCCAGCACCGCTCTGACTGCACAGCGCTTGCTCTGAGCTCCCAGCAGCTCCATCTACCGGGACCTCATCAGCCATGCTGAGGTGTTCTCCCACATCTACAAGATCAGGCAGGTCGCCAAAGGGCTGTGTCTGGAGGTGGAGGGGAAAATGGTCAGTAGGACAGAGTGTAACATTGATGACTCGCTCACTGGTGGAAATGCCTCTGTTCAAGGGCCTGAGGAGGAAGGTACAGAAAGCACAGAAATCACTGGTGTCGGTATTGTCATGAACCATCACTTGCAGGAAACCAGCTACACAAAAGAAGCTTACAAGAAGTACATCAAAGATTACATGAAGTCAATCAAAGGGAAACTTGAAGAACAGAGACCAGAAAGAGTAAAACGTTTTATGACAGGGACTGCAGAACAAATCAAGCGCATACTTGCTAATTTCAACAACTGTCAGCTTCTTATTGGTGAAAACATGAATCCAGATGGCATGGTTGTTCTGCTAGACTACGGTGAGGATGGTGTGAGCCCATATATGATTTTTTTTAAGGGTCGCTTAGACATGGAAAAATGTTAACAAATTTGGCTGTTCCTTTGGATCTAGCACCTGTCGTCATAACTGGCTGGCTGCGGCTTTTCATCAGCACAACACCAGGACTTAGACAAATGGGACTGATGTCATCTTGGGCTCTTCATTTATTTTAACAGTTGATTTATTTGGAATGGAAGCATTGTTTTTGAGAAAAAAGGTATGTCACGTAGGTTGTCTAAAAATAAAATGCATTTAAACTCATTTGAGAGAATGTCTCTTAGTTTAATATGTAATATCTAAATCCATCCTGCGTAGCCTTCCTGGAGAAGCTAGAGCCTGGTTGTAGACCATTACTAGAAAGCATAAGACCATCTTCAGATAACTTCTACAGTGAAAACCACTTCTGGCACTCGGAATATAAACAAGAATCAAAAGTAATTGAGTTGAAGTAAAGGGAAAGACCATGCTCATAGCAGTGCCAGCATTTGAAGTGGATTTCTTACACATTTCATGACCTACAAATGGAAGTAGTTAACCCTGGAAGAGATTACCAAAAGAATAAAAAAAGATTAACACAATTGGAAGCAAAAAAAGAAAAAAAAATAGAAACTGTATGTTGCTCTCCCACAAATAACCACCACGTGTAGATACATATTTTTTTTGTTTTCACTTCTAACATTCTACAGAGCAGAGCAGCAACAAGTAGGATTGTATACTATAAACTTGTACACAGTCCTACAGAGTCAAAAAGTACTTTATGAGGTTTTTAGAAAGCACCAGTAAAATAACCAGAGAGACAATGTTGGGGTCTTTGATTTCCCTAACAGATTAAAGAGACACTGTGTAAATAGCACAGCTGTGTTGATACACATGCACTGTCACTTTGACTTCCGGGTGATCTGATTGCTCATGTGACATTGTTTGCTTCTTTGCTCATCAGTACAGCAAGCTGCTCGTATGAAAGAATTGGCTAGTTACTTCTGTTTCTGCGGTTATAGATGCCCAAACAAAAGTAAAATGATTTAAAGTCTATTCTATTAACTGTGTGTGGCAAACAGAATAATACCCCTCACCCCTCCCATTCCTACAAAGATGTTCATGCCTTAATCCCTGGAATCTAAGAATCTGTTGTGTTAAGTGACAAAGGATCTCTGCAGATGAAATGGAGGTCAATACTTTATTAAGATTGCCCTGGATTATCTGTATGAGGCGAATGTGGCAATAGAAGAAGCTGGAGTGATTCAAAGCATGAAAGGGACTACACCTGTCTTTGGTGACTTTGAAAATGGGAGAAGGTGGCCAAGAGCCATGCAGTGTGGACGGTCTCTGGAAGCCGAGTGCATGTAGTGTATATAGTGCAGCCATTCCACTCCTCAGCATTTACCTGACAGAAATGAAAGAGTATGCTGTACAAAGACTTGTACACGGATGTTCATGATACCATCATTTATAATAGCCCAAAATGGAAACAACTAAACTTTCTATCAATAAGTGAATAGATAAACATATTGTAATATAATCATGCAAGGAAGTACTACACATAAAAACAAGAATTATTATAACATACTACAACATGAATGTTCTCAAATAATTATACTGAATGAAAGAAGCCAGACAAAAAAAAAGTATATACTGTTTGGTTACATTTGTATAAAAACTATAGAAAATTAGGGACTTCTCTGGTGGCACAATGGTTAAGAATCTGCCTGCCAATGCAGGGGACACGGGTTCGAGCCCTGGTCCGGGAAGGTCCCACATGCTGCAGAGAAACTAAGCCCGTGTGCCACAACTACTGAGCCTGCACTCTAGAGCCCGCGAGCCACAACTACTGAGGCCTTCACGCCTAGAGACCGTGCTCCACAAGAGAAGCCACTGCAATGAGAAGCCCACAAACTGCAACGAAGAGTAGCCCCCGCTCGCCACAACTAGAGAAAAGCCCACGCGCAGCAACGAAGACCCAATGCAGCCAAAAATAAGTAAATAAATAAATATAATAAATTTATTTTAAAAAAAAACTACAGAAAATTAAAACTAATCCATAGTGGCAAAAAGCTCACCAATGATGGGTGGAGGTCGAGGGAGGCATGGAATGGAAGTAGGCAAGAATGAAGGATTACTTAGTGGCACATGGAAACTTCTGTAGGTGATGGGTATTATATATTAATTATTTTGATATTGCAGGTAGTTTCACAGGGGTAAAAATATGTAGAATACCTTCACATTGACATTTAAATACATGAAATTTATTTGTATGTCAGTTGCATCTCAATCTAAGCCAATAAAAATCTTGGTAATAAATGATACCTAGATGTCTCACTTAGTAAGCAGGATGCTTCTGTATGATCTTGAATGAAATATGAACTATGAAAGTATTTGCTATCTATAGTAAAAACACATTTTTGTTGTAGGCAAATAATCTTTGTGTATGTGATGTCTTGAATATCCATTGACTACTTTAGTATGTTACACAGAATTTTAAAATTGTCAGTAGACTGTAGGTAAAATACTTAAAAGAGACTCTCAGTTCCTTGGCTGAAATCTCCAGTTAATGTTGAAAGTATCAAAGTATATTACAATGTTTTATTCCAAAGGCAGTTATATTTTAGCGGGGAGTGAAGGGCACATTTATAGAGACTATGGGACCCGATAGAATTTTTTTTTAGTTTAGAGTTTACATCTAATGAACTAAATTTATTATGCCAAGGAGACATTTGCAATTGGCCATTTCCACACACTGGACATAACACTTGAAAATTCATGGACATCTACGTGAAAAGCTTACTCCAAATTTTAATAAGTTCTATTGGACTCAAAATAATTTTTTTTTTTTTTTTTTTTTTTTTTTTCGGTACGCGGGCCTCTCAATGTTGTGGCCTCTCCCGTTGCGGAGCACAGGCTCCGGACGCACAGGCTCAGCGGCCATGGCTCACGGGCCCAGCCGCTCCGCAGCATGTGGGATCTTCCTGGACTGGGGCACGAACCTGTGTCCCCTGCATCGGATGGCAGACTCTCAACCACTGCCCCACCAGGGAAGCCCATCAAAAGAATTTTTGAGAGAAGAAAATAATATTGTTTATTTTACAACTCTTTTCTGAAGTGTAACTTTTGGATATAAAAAATGTTTCTTTAATTCAAATTGAAAAATATGATAATTAACATAAAATTATAAAAATGTAACAGCAGTGCTATCTCCTAGGAAAACTTTGCCTATTTACAGATTTCATTATCTAGTCTTTTAGGTTGCACTGAAATCGCAACTCTTAGAGCTGAGATAGGTAATGGATTTCATCTTTTGGATTAACTCCAATAAAATAATAGAGATTATCAGTACAGTATCTTGAAAGAATGCTGTAGCCGCAATGGCTTTTCTGCATGTGGGGGAGAAAATGGTTGTCCATGAGATACTGACATCCCCTATTCAAGAGCTACCGACACTCAAGCTGTTCGTTTTTTTTTTTTTTTTGTGGTACGCGGGTCTCTCACTGTTGTGGCCTCTCCCGTTGCGGAGCACAGGCTCCAGATGTGCAGGCTCGGCGGCCATGGCTCACGGGCCCAGCCGCTCCGCGGCATGTGGGATCTTCGCGGACCAGGGCACAAACCCGTGTCCCCTGCATCGGCAGGCGGACTCTCAACCACTGCGCCACCAGGGAAGCCCTCAAGCTGTTCTTTTGATCTGTGTTATCTATAGAAGAGACGGTCATGCATCTGGTTAATGGTGTTTCAGTTTGTTTATTGTTAATACTCTAAAAATTGAATAGCATGCTTCTACCATCCAGAGGTATACAGTTTTCTCTGGAATATTGTGAGTTCAGTATTCAATGCGAGTCAATGGAAAGAACTTGGTAAGCGTACATGCCTGGGAAGTTAGAGACCCCATGGCATTCATCACTAAGCAAATGTTGACTCCAGGGGAACCAAATCTCTTACCAAGACTGTAGAAAAGAACATTTATTAACCCATATTCACATTTTAAAAAATGAAACAAAATTCTCAGGACACAGTGATATCTACTTTGAAGTGGCCATTCAGTTCATTTGAGTAAAAGACAAATATGTATTCATATTTTTTAACTTTACTCTCCTAGGTATCAATTAAATATTTTCGACTAATATAAAAATGTTTTCTACTTCCCGTATAATACTATTTTGAAGCGTAAAATCCTCCCTTTTTTATATGCAGTATAATCTTTTTATTTTTTTTAATTTGAAGTTCTATCTGGCTGAGTCAGATGATGTATAGAATTCTATACAGCTTTACTAATAATGACCCTGTGCAAGTTTTCAAAATAATTTTAATCAGTTTCCATTTTTAATGAAATTAGTTCTAATTAAAATTCCTTTCTGGGGAGAACTTGGAACGACAAATTATTTTGAGGTAGCTTTCATGTTATATGGCTACAATTTTTTGGTTACATTCTTTTTAAACTGTCTTCTGATTTTGAAAATTATTTTGTCATTTACTTTTCATTTTTAAGTGTTGTTCCCTTTGAGAAAATTATTTATTAATGTGAAAATCTTGCCAAAATAGTATTCTTAATGTTTAACCTCAGCACAAAATCAATAGTGCTATGAAAAGGTGTCTAGTCAATGTTACACTCTGAAGGATTCTTCTTATAGGTTCAGTATAATTTGGGGCCATTTTATGATGTTTACTTTCCATCATTCTAAATGTTTAAAGGCTTATGTAAACTACAATCTGAGAAACAGATTTATAGGGATATTTAAAAATATATTTTCCATTTGTCTGAATAACAATTCATGTGGCTTTGCAATAGATCAAGTTTTGACATTAAAATTTGGATGTGATATTGCATGCCATGGCAACTCATTGCACTTATCAAAGCTTCTATATTGAATGAAAGACACACTTCACTTTTTAAAGCACTAAACTCTCTCAAATTCTGTTTTAAAGTATGTAAATTAATTATAATTGCAGCATAAACATCACCCTTAGGAAATTTAAAAATTCATTAAGTCAATACTGATATGTCTTCAACATTATACAAAAATAGGATTGAGGTGGTTCTTAAATTTCATCTAATCCAACCATGCTTCTAATATAAACTCTATACCAACCCCACTAAGTGTCCATCTAGGATATGCCTGATCACTTCCCACTATGGTAAAGTCAGTGAATCTTCAGGCAATCATTTCATCTCAGGACACACTTTCTTCAACCACTGGGTCTTAAGATCAAATCAAAATGCATATCCTCTCCCACATTTGCATTTTCAAATATTTAGAAAGCAGCTCTTTCTCTACTCTAGTTGAATATTCCAGAGTCTTTCATATTCATTGTAAATTTAACATATTAAATTTCCTTCTCATCAAGCTTGCTTTTTCTCTGAACATAACCCAGTTAATCTAGATGTCTTTAAACCTATTTTATCCATTATTGAGAGCAATGTGGAATCTAAACTACAAAAATTACTAATATGAAGGCTTAAAGCAGAGATTTGGAAGAAAAATGAGGTTTCCCGTTTCTTGAAACAAGAGAAATGGTGTTTTTCTTCTGTGAAATAGAGAACAGGGAAGGGTTACAAGTTGGAAGAATTAAAGAATTATTAGATTAAATTTTAAACTTAGACTTTAAAGTGTGGGAAGCCCAAATAAGGGTGGGGGAGAATGAGGGGGATTTGGGGAAACAGCTCCAATAAATGAGAGTCTAAGACACAAAATGAAATTGCTCAGATAGAATATGAAGAATAACGAAAGATCGAAGTACAAGTTTTATGGAAGGTCAGTGATTACGGGGTATGTTTTGCTGTGTGTATTTTTATGCTGATGGAAGACATCAGTAGGTATATTGAAGGTACATGCAGTTGAGCCAAATCTCCAGGGAAAGTGCAGAGTCCCATGTCAGGTAAGTGGACTGCAGGTAAGAGGATGCTTTCTTTTGAGACTGGCAGGAAGGAGGCATGCCAAGGTTCTGGTGCAGATATTTGTGTGAGAGAGGGGGAGAAAGTTGAAGAAATTTCTTCCTTATAGACTTCCTTTTCCTATAAAAAGGAAAGCAGAATAATCTTGTAAATGTGAAAGAGACAGCATTGAAATTATGAGTTTTAATAACAAAGAAGTTGTAAAATAGTTGTTGAAGTTAGTAGGATGGGGAACATTCCAGAAGCATGTAACAGATGACCTGGCAATGTTGAAGACTGAGGGAAGGTCATAATTCTCATATATTTAAAGACAAATATATCTATAATGATATAATTGTCTTTGATAGAACTATCTATTTGGTAGTGAGATTTAAAAAGACAGACTTTTGTTGGGGCAGGGCAGGGAGCAATGGAACCACAGCCTCATGAGCCAGACAACTTTAAATTTAGGTACATCATCCATCATGGTCTCTTCACCAGAGTCCAACCTCTATCTATGTTTTGTTATATACTAGTCATTACATCCTTGTCTTTTCATGAGTTTGCTGCTATAACCTGAAGTAACCCCTACTCCCTACCTCTATTTAAAAGATATTCAGCCTTAAAACCACAACTTTTTCCTCTGCATGAAGGCTATTTCTTCAAATATTCTAAAATTGTCTGAGACTTTCTTTGAAATGTCATTGCATATAAAATCAATTCTTATAATTTAGTTTCTTAACTGTTCTCATTTTTTTCATCTGTATTGGTTTTGTGGCATAATTCAATGCCCAGGTACTTGTCTTATATTGTATATCCTTCAGTGTCCTTTGACTATAAATATTATATATGAACACAATAAAAACATTCATTTAATATGATTGATTCAATATAAACAACTATTTTCTGGTGAGTAAAATAGATTGAGGATGAGTGACTTTTGCTTAAAACACAAGATAGTAAATATTTTTAGCTTTGTGGGCCAAATATCTCCTTTGAAAATATTAAACTAGACATTGTAGTGTGAAAATAGCCATAGACAATATGTAAACTAACAGGAATGGCTGTGTTCCAACAAAACTCTTTATGGACACACATATTGGCATTTCAGATAATTTTTACTTGTCAAGAAATATTCTTCTTTTAATTTTTTTCTAAGCATTGAAAAATGTAAAAAAAAAAAAAAAAAGCAAATGTTCTTAGTGTATGAGTCATACAAAAATAGACCACAGGTGATGTTTGGCCTGTGGGGTGGAGTTAAGTGATTCATGCTATCAATCAAAATTACTAATGTACAAAGTTTGAAACCTGCTAAGCAATAAATCCTTATATGTGTTTGAGATCCACTTTTTGTTTTAAATTTTAAAGCTAGAACATGGCTTACAGATTTTTCAGTCTTTGATTTATGAGAAAGTAGCATGTATGTCCTGGCACGTGAGTGTTGAAGCATAAATCTTACCAGTTCTGAGATCTAAGGCAGGTCATGTGATATCTCCAACCCTCAACTTCCTCAATCATGTCATAAGAGGTAGCTATCTAATAGGGGTCCTGTGAGCATTCAATAAGTTAATAGTGCATCATTTTACATAGGTGAGTGTCTGTACATAATAATAAAAACCTAATAAATATTAGATTTTAAACAGTATTATTCAAAAAAAATTTTTTCTGGAAGATTAAAACAGTATTGCTAAGAAATGAAGGTCTTTCACCACTCATTTAGTGATAAGATCAATGCTAAACAATAGGCTTCCTGACTTTAAATATCAACATTTCTCCCATTCCTCAGCAAGAAGGAATTCATGAATTTAGCTCTTAATGAAATATTAAGTGTCGTAAAATGTAAAATATCTCTGGCTTAACTGAAGTTCAGAAAAATACCGATTGCCTTGTTTTGTGTTTTTTTTTTTTTTGAGACATGGTACTACTCAGAGTACAGAAAAGTCCTAGATTTAGTAAATCCATTTCAGGCAGGAAAAAGCAGATTTTAATTTCATAATTTTAATTTCATAATTTCTTTTTGTGCACGATTTATAATGTTCATACCCTATCAATACATTATATATATACAGTGTATATGAATGCACACACACACACACACTCATATATAGAGGCATTAACTAATAATTGTCTTTCAGGTATGTTAAATGATCAAAAGTGTTCAGATACCCCTGCTTTAGAAGTAAGATGTGACACTTTGGCTAGAGAAAATGAAAAGATAAGAACTTTAATTCTCAGTATTAAATACAGTAAAACCATAACTTTTAAAGTATTAAATATTTGTTTCCCATTAAAACTTAATAATATAGAGACTAAAGTAATTGTTATAAAATCTCTTTTAAGTTATTCTGATTAATTAAACGAATCTACAGGAAAGTAATTACCTCCTGTTCTTTTTATTAGAAGGTGATAGATGATTGATATAGATAGATTAGACAGAGAGATAATAGATTATAGAAAAATAGATGATAGATAGATAGATAGATGATAGATAAACAGATAGATAGATAGAAAGGTAAATGTAGTAATAGTCTTAACAAAGAATCAGACTTATGTAGTCGGGTATAAGTATTTGGTAAAGTTAACTCTGTAACTAGTGATATTAACATGTATTCTGTAGTTCTCAAATCTTATGTCTGGAAAAACATAACTCCTTATAAAAAATATTTAAATCTTATAAGTAAAGAGAAAACAAAGCAGTCATGGGAAATATCATGTTGTATTTAATGTAATACTGAGCTCTGTCACTGACTCTATCTGCCACCAAATTATGAAATGTTAGAAATGATGTCAAGAAACTTGGCATATAAAAATTTTGATATGAACTACTCAAGACATAAACATAAATGATGTTTATTCAGTGATGCCAAAATATACAAACCAGAGAGTATCTGATACGGTAATCTTAAATTCAAGAAGTAGGAAAAAATATGTTCAAGTCTGTAGCTGATTCTGTATAAATAAATCATATTTCTATGAATAATTGTATGGACAGATCAATTCATGTAGCATAAAATATAAAAAGACAGTTTGATGAGTTTGTATCTATTTTATATAACACCCTTCTTGCCAGATTTGTGCAGTTACTCACTTTTTAAATCATCTGTAATAAAATTGTGTGTATCTGTAAGGAAGTGTATATGACAGAAGGCTTTCTTACCTCAACATTGATGAACAGAGGTAAAAGGAGCCTGATGGCTATTAAAGTCAAGAACCATCTGAGGAGAAATCAATAGCTTTTTCCTTTGGCAACTGGTGAATGTCAGATCTAGGACTAAAACCCAGGTCCTATAACTTCACACTAGGTAAACTTCATTTTTAAAATATTCTGCTTAGGGTTGATAAATGTGTTATGTGTTCTCAATGGAAGTCACAAAAATGTCCCCATCATATCATTAAGAAGTTTAGAGAAACCAGGGGGTGAGGCGAGTTAGAAGAAATGATTGACACAGTTGGACCAATGACTACTGTGAACCAACAATAAGAAAGTAGAGAGATTTTTATGGTAACACATTTCAAACTGCATGAAGATTTACCACATACAAACTAACAGTGAATTTGTTTTAAATTCATATTAAAAGATGAGTAAATGGATGATACAGGAATAGCTCACAAAATGGCACCATTCTTCCTCCTGATAAATTATTTTCATAGGTTCCAAAAATACTACCATAAAAGTCATTGAGATAATTACTCCAGCTCCACCCTGTCATTACAAATGTTAATGCAGAAAGATTTAAAGATCTACATTTAATATGGATGACCAGATTTGGTTAGATCAATAGCTACTGAAAAGTGACTTTTCTCTACCTTTTATTGTGTGCTTACTTGATTCAGTATTAGGATTAGCTTTAAGCAGTTTACACAAGGTCTTCATTTTCACAAATCAGTTTCAGGAAGCAGGTTAGAAATGCTTTCATCTGAAGTAGATTCAAGTGAGACTTCTCATAGGAACCAGTTAAAACAGAAGCTTATATTCCATGAGCGTTCACATGGGTTCCCCACTAAGAGGCACCAGCTATGTGGTTATATGCCAAGGGAATTAGAAAAGTTGCATAACTTTAATATGATTAAAAAAAACATGTTCTACCAGTAACTGTGTGATAATAAGCTTCTGAAAGTTCGTGTCAAACACTAGTTTTAACTCTTGTTCCATAACTTTTGAAGAAAATAATTCAGAAAAAAAAATAAAGATTTTGTTTTTTGTGTGTTTGGGAAGCGGGGAGTATTTTAGTAGCACCAGTCTGAAAATTGCTTAATGCTCTCTGTATTACAGGGCAGATACAGATGTAAAACCCCTTTATGGGTGAGCATAGGCACAAATCAAAGAAATTCTGATATTCAAGTGATAAGAGTATAACAGTTAGGTTGAGGTCAGTACTGCCATGATACAAGCTGGTCAGAGACCAGAATCACCTCTGGGCATGTAGTGAGTTGTTGTGCTCATTTAAATACTGGACCTCAAGGTAAAAATCATAGTGCTTGTATCAGTCCATGCATTAGGATGAATGGCAAAATACTGGAAAATCTTATTTTTACTTGATTTTAATTTCATAATTTCTTTTTGTGCACAATTTATAATGTTCATAGCTTATCAATACATTATATATACAGTGTATATGAATGCACACACATACCCACTCATATATAGAGGCATTAACTAATAATTGTCTTTCAGATATGTTAAATGATCAAAAGTGTTCAGATACCCCTGCTTTAGAAATAAGATGTGACGCTTTCCCTAGGAAACTGGGAATTCTAAAAAGCTGCAAGGAATACAACAAAGAAGTAGAGAAACCTGTCATAGGTGGGTGATAAATAGAGCCCAGGAAATAAGCCCCAGCACAGAATAAGGCCTTTGTGGAACATAAGCTCTAACAAATGAAAGGTAAAACTGGATTTTTCCTAAGTAAAAAAGAAACTCACTTTATAGCAGATGCAGTTACAAATCAACCACAGAACAATATAGAGAATATACAGCAAAGAAACAGCAGCGTCTGAACCAGAGCAAGAGAAAAACTAGTATATGGTGTACAGAAACAACATAAATGCAGAAAAGCCCAGACCAGCCCCTCTCAAGATAATTCAAAATGAAGTGCGAAGAAGGAATACAGGAATACAGCACAGTGGTTAAGAAAACTCTGTAAACAAAACAGTGGGCTTCATTATTTCAGTTCTGTCTCTTACTGACTGATACCTCGAATTTGTCACAAAATCCCTCTAAATATCTCAGCATAAGTCTCTACAACTGTGAAGTGGGTATATTTCTGGTTTCTTATAAAGATGTAATGAGATAATGGGTGTGATGTATTTAGGTCATTGTCTGGGATAGTGTATGCTCTCATTGGGTATCAGCCACTAGTAGCAGTAGTTTTGTTGGAACACATAAACAGATTTATGCCTGCTGTCAGAAATGACCAAGATGGAGAATAAGAGAAAAGGCAAAAATATATTTGAAAAATTAAGATGTATACAGCATGAAGTTTAGGAAAATTACTTAGTAACAAGTTAAGTCATCCATCACTGGTACAGTGGGTTGAATGGTGGTCCCCCAAATAAATATATAAATATTGTAATTCCCAGAACCTATGAATGTGACCCTATTTGGGGAAAAAAAAAAAGTTTTTGGCAAATGCATTTAAGTTAAGGATCTCAAGATGAGATCATCCTGGCTTATCCACCAAACCCAAGTGTTCTTATAAGAGACATACAAAGAAAAATATACACAGAGGAGAAGGCCATGTGAAGGGAAGTCAAGATTGAAGTTTTGCAGCCACGGACCAATGAACCTACAGAGCCATTTGAAGCTGGAAAAGGCAGGAAAAGAAATCCATCCTAGAGCTTCTAGTGGGAGTACAGCTGCCAGAACTGTTAGAGAATAAATTTCTATTGTTTGAACTTACTAAGTTTGTGGTGATTTGTTATGGCAGCCTTAGGAAACTAATAAAATTGCTTAAAAATAATAAAGAATTTGTAGTTAAAAGAGAACACAAGGGCATTGCAAATATTAATACATTTATCAAGCACAGTGTGTCTGCTATACAGCAAAACTGTTAGGACCTATAGAGGGTACAAAAATGAATAGCTCCTAGTAATTAGAAATATTTGGGACCTAGGTAACTCTTGAAGAATCATTTTTTTAAACTTTTTTTTCCATTAACTTTTTTGGACAATTTTTTTAAATAATTTTACTTTTCGTAGAGATACCCATTTTTAAAGTAAAAATGTCTAGCATCTAAGGGTTCTGTTGGGAATGAAAAAGTTATCTTCTGCCCTCTTAGGCTCATTGTCTGGGAGCATGTGAATTAAACAAACAAAAGAGAGATTAACAGGAGAAAAGGCATATAATTTTTGTTAATATTCACGGGCATGGGAGTTCACAGAGAAGTGAAACTCAAAAAAGTGGTTAGACTTGGGAACCTATAGACCATCTTAAAAAAGGAAAAGGGATTTGGGCTTCAAAAGACAAAAAACTGGTGAACTAACTAGGAACCTTATGAGGAAACCAATGAAAGTTAAGGGTTATTTCAGTATGGTTTGTTTTTGATGCATACTCATCTTGTTCCAACTGTCTCTTCTGTGATGAGTCAATCTCTTCCTCCAGATAAGGGAGAGAGGGACACTTCCACAAGGGAAAATTGTGCGGCCTTCACAAAGGAAATCTATGCCTTGCTTTTAGGCAGAAAAGGGAAGGGTAGAGAACTCTTCCTGAATCTGTTCATTCTCAATTGCTTTCAGCACAAAATAATCCTAAGTCTAAAATGGCATGTTTTGAGGTGGCATATTTTGGACGCTTTCAGTCTTAAATGGTCACCTTACTCAAATTCACCTTACTCAAATTTTGTGACCCATGAATAAATTAACCAAGTATATAAATGTGCAGATACACACAATTTACAAGATTGCTATTATTATCCACTAATTATGATGAAAGAACTATGGTTTCCCAATTGTCTAAGGTCATGGTGCCATTTAAAGGTATAGCCAACACTCAAACTAGCACTTGTCTGAATGAAGTTTGCCTTCTGAATCACTCCTCTATTTCCATGTAACCTAGTCTCATACTTGCATGGCTCATTATAATACAGGAAGTAATGAATCTGGCCCCAAAAAAGCCATTTATATTTTCATTGTGTTCTTATCATACTTAGTTTTCATTTATTGCCTTATATGCTCAACTATAATTTTTGTTGTTACAAGGTTAAATGCCAGCAACCAGATAACTGATAAACAAGTTGGCACAAGATTATCATTTTCAGTTTTTTAAGGAACCTCCATACTGTTCTCCATAGTGGCTGTATCAATTTACATTCTCACCAACAGAGCAAGAGGGTTCCCTTTTCTCCACACTCTCTCTAGAATTTAATGTTGGTATATTTTTTGATGATGGCCATTCTGAGCAGTGTGAGGTGATACTTCAAGTGGGAGGAAGATGTAAGAGGGAGGGGATATGGAAATATATGTATACATATAGCTGATTCATTTTGTTATACAGCAGAAACTAATACAACATTGTAAAGCAATTATACTCCAATAAAGATGTTGAAAAAAAAAGGTTATCATTTTCTCCAGAAAGATATTCCTTAAAAATATTCCCTAGATGTTTAGGAAGCAGATGGTATCTAATAAGTTAAACTCCATGGCAGTCATGAATGAATGATGATTAAATTTAAATCAAATCATGTTCTCAGAAGTATCTTGATATCTCATTTTATTTTCATTAATTGCACTCTGAATGGTTCAAGTCTTAGAAGCAATCAATGCAATTCCATGTGTCTACATTTAGTGTGAAATGTTCATTTGGAAGATTTTACAGATAATCAGGAAGGCATAAATTTATAAAATTCTGTTTACTATTTCATTTAACAATCCAAAATATATTAAGCTCTTAATATGTGTCAAGCTCCAAGACAGGTGCTAGGGATAAATAATACATGATTCTTCCTGCAGGAAACACCTAATCTAATAAGAGAGACTAACATATAAGAATGTAGGGACTTCAGAACATGTAGAACAAATAGTCATTGTACAAAGATGGAGGTGAAATACATTCCGGGGTAGGTCAGAAATTGATCATGAAAGGCAAATAGGAATTACTGGGCAGACAAAGCAAGGGCAGATATTAAAGGCAATGAGAATTCCATTAGCCAGATCAGAAATAGAATAGCTAAATTCAAAGATCCCTAAGTTTTTCATCTTAGCATGCATAACCTAATATTTATTGTACATTTATTATAAAGTGAAGATGTGGAGGCATTAAAATGTACACATGCTACTGATGGGAATGTAAAATGGGACAGCCACTTTTCAATTCAGTTGTCAATTTCCTTAAAAGTCAAATCTATGCCCACAGTATGACCTAGCCATTCAAATCCTTAGTACTTAACCCAAAAGAAATGAGAGCATATATCAAGACAAAGACTTCTACACAAATACTTACAAACTAATTATTTGTAATAGTCTAAAACTGGAAACAGCTCAGATGTCCATCAATAGATGAATGGATAAACAAATTGTGGAATATTCATACAGTGGAATACTACTCAGTAATAAAAATGAATTATCTATTACACACATGTCAACATGGATAAATCTCAAAATAGTCATGCTGAATCAAAGAAGTTAGCAAAAATAGTACATATTGTATGATTTAATTTATATAAAATTGTAGGAAATTCAAGCTAACTGATTTTGACAGAAAGTTGCTCATTGTTTGCCTGTGAATGATATGGGGATTCACAGAATTGGGTGAGAGAAATGGATTACAAAGAAGCATTAGGAATCTTTAGGGAGCAATGGATCTGTTCATTATCTCGATTGTGGTGGTGGTTTCATAGGCATATACATTTGTCAATATAACTCAAATTTACATATTAAATATATGCAGTTAATTGTATATAAATCATACCTCAATAAAGTTTTCAAAATAATTCAACTCAAAAGGTGACAGAATTAAGAAGAGAAATGTACAAATCTATGAATTTATATATTATGAAAAAGTTCTCTCTGTAATTGAAAGAAAAATCAGACAAAAAGCAGTAAGGAAAATAAAAGAAACATTATACTTAACAAAACTTTACTAATTTACATGCATATAACAATGTAAGCAACAGTGTTAGAATGCACATTTATTTAAATTCAAATGAAATATTGCACTAAACTTGGGAATGGGGTAATAAAGCAAGTAAAAATATATTTCATATGACTCAAATAATACAATGTATGGTGTCTGACTATAGTAATATTAAGCTAAAATATATAACCAGATGATAACTAGAAAATTCTTGGAAGTTCAATAGCACACTTCTAAACTTACCTTAGATCAAAGAAAATATCTTTGTGGAAACTATAAAATGTTTTTGTTTAAATAATGAGAAAATGACACAAAACACAACTTGTAAGATGCACTATATGTTAGCTAGGAAATTTGCAATTCTAAATTTATATATTAAGAAAGAAGAAAAGCTGACAGCAATCTAAGCATCAGTCTCAAATATAAAATAGGAACAGCTAATTTAATAAAAAAGGAAATAAAAGTAAGCTGCTAAGATAGAAAACAACAGAAATTGGGGAAATTTTTTAAATAGAGTATAATTAAAAGTCTAAAAGTTGGTTATTTGAAAAAACTAATATCTTAGTCTGTGTTCCACTGAAAATAGATCTTAAAACAACAACTTTTATGCAAGATAGTGTATTTGAGGGTTTATCCCAGGAAGCAAGAAGGAATGAGGGAACAGACATTGAAAGAGAAAGTAGAAAAATAAATATCAAGGGTAAATTATCAAGTTAAGCATCACTATGTTCAAATAAGTCTCAATTCTGTTTATATTTATTAATGCTTCTCAGAATCATTGACTAGAAGGTTGAAAATATGTATTCATTCAAGGCTTTCATCACCTATATTTGAGAGTTCCCTAGGGGAAGTACATCCCCGGTATTTGTATCTGTCAACAGTCTCGTTCCTTAATCCCATATGTCAGTATTGTAGAAAATAATGAAAGAATAAGGAAAAGTGTGACATGAGTGCTTGAATTAGACAACAGCATAAAGTGAGTTGAGGACTGAAGGTTTGCATAGTTACATCTAAAAATAGATATATGGCCCACTAAAAAAATTGATAACTTGCAACATTGACCAAGAGAAAAAAAATACCACAAACTACCAATACCAGAAATAAAAAGGGACATAATTTCAGAGCACTTAGATATTAAAAACATTAGATATTATAAAAAACTTTATGCCAATAAATTCTTTAAAATGAAGAGTAATAGAAAATATGGACATTTATTTAAGCATTAAATAAGTTAAATGAAATATTGAAATCCAGAAGATTTATGCTACCAATATGAAAACTTATGATAATGTATAGTAGTTAACACCCGTATGTGCACAAGGATGAAGAAATAAACCAAAAATAGACATTTACCTGATACATATAACCCTTCAGTGTTGTGAATAAAGGGTTTTCTTTTTAATTAATGGTGATAACTCAATAATATATACACATGGAGGAAAAAAATCATCCATAACTCCACATTACAATGTATTTAACAATTATTTTCAGATCAATAATTTTCTCTAAATTCAAAATGACAAAGAATAAAGTCATTAGGCTAAAATACAGGAGTTTATCTTCAGACTTGGGGTAGAAAAAAAATTCTTAAACAAGATAAAAATGAAAAAAACCAAGAAACAACATTGACCACACAGGAAACTTTGATGAGCTTGAATACAATCAATTAAGAATTTCTAGCAGAAAGAGATATTGTAAACTGATTACATCACCAAAAATTCACTCCAATTTATCAATATTTATTTGCTGAAAAACTAGAAATAAAAATTTCCTTATGTTGGTTAATTGTATCATTATAAACTTTAACAAACATAATAATGGTAAAAAATTGAATACTTAAGAAAGTATATCTATTCTCACAATTTTTATTCAGTACTGTACCAGAGATTCTACTGAGTTAAATAAGACAAGGAAAGTAAAACAACAGAAAATAAATTAATTAAAAACACAAAAATTTTAAAACAAGAATTAATTCTGTCAATATTTGTAGGTGATATTATTGTACATATAAACAATTTATAAGAATATAATTATGAGATTTTATAAGCAGATTTAGCTATTGGGTTAATGTATAAAAATCAAGTACATGTTCATGAAAAAACAGAAAATAAAATTTTAGAATGGTAATATTTACAAAAACATTAAAACCCACTTAATGCTTAGGAATAAATCTAGCAAATTTTATGCATTAGCTCTACACACACACACACACACACACAAAAGCTATAAAATATTAGTTAAGACAAGTGCATTATGTTAATACACTGGAAGATTCTATCCTGTAATGATGTCAAAGATTCTAAAATAGATCTATAATTCAATGAAATCCCAATCCAAATTCCAGCAGGTTTTCTTTCTTGTAATTTACAATCTCGTTCTAAATTATATATGAAAGTGAGAATTGCCAAGATTAATCAAAGAAATCGTGAAGATTAACAAAGTGAGAAGGATTACAATAGTGGATATTAAGGTTTATTATGAGGCTAAATTAATTACAACTATTTGGTTTTTTTCTCAATGTTGAAAAATAGACAAACTTCCACACAGGGCACTTGACTTATGACAAAAAAATGAAGGTACAAAGAAGAAAAGAAAGGGTTTTCAGTACAATATGTCAGTTATTCAAATGCGAAAAGCTGTATCTTTATCCCTTCCTCATAAAAGGCAAAATTGTATTCATCTATTTTATGGAAATTATGGTTAAAGATAAAACAGTAA
Source organism: Phocoena phocoena (assembly GCF_963924675.1). Lineage (NCBI taxonomy): Eukaryota > Metazoa > Chordata > Mammalia > Artiodactyla > Phocoenidae > Phocoena > Phocoena phocoena. The sequence continues at coordinate 121,294,938 of NC_089222.1, read as the reverse complement.
AATGTCTAGATCATAATATAGGAGCTCGTACTTTCAAAGCTTTTTGGTAGAGAAGGAAACTCTAATAATTAAAAAAAATAGTGATAAATTTGACTACATTAAAATAGAAACCAATGTTAAACAAACATACCTTAAGTCAGTGAAAAAACAAAGCAAAAAGGATACGTTTGCAGTCCATATAATCAAAGATAGAAAAAAACCTATACACAGAATACATAAACTTTTCTTTAAAATTGTAAGAAAATGCAACCCAATAGAAAAGTAGGCATCAGCATTTTGAAAAGAAACTTCATATAAAACAGTATCCAAATGGGCAATTAACAAATGTATGAAAATGTTCTCAATACATATATTTAATAATCAGGGAAATATAAGTTAAAACCAAAGTAAGATGTCCCTATATAGTCAAAAAAATGGCTGAAATGAAATAATTGACAATGTTAAATTTTGATAAGGATGCAAGGCAGCTGGAAAATGTATAAAATGTTTTTACATACCACATAACCCAACAAAATTTCCTTCTCTCTCTCTCTCTCTCTACCCCTCCTTCTCCCCTTCATTCCCTCTCCCTCCCTGTCTCTGTCTTGTCTAACCATCTGTACATACAACAAAAGGCATCAGTGCCTCAAGAGTAGAGAGGATTATGTGTGTGAGTATTCGTAAGTGTGTGTTTTTGTTTATTTGGCATACTAAATTTTGGAACAAAACAATAAAATTAAACAAAATGGATGAATCTCACATTCTAAAACAAATACAACAGAGTACATACTGTATCAGCCCAATTATTACACGAATTTCAAAAAGAAGTAAAACTAACCTTTGATGTTAGTGTTTACATATATGATGGGGGTGGATAAGATGATTGGAAAGGAAGAGGAATAGAATTTAGGAATGTTAATAACGTTGTGTTTCTGACCTATTTGGGAATTACTTGGCTGTTTTCATTTTTTACTATTTTTTTGCATAGCACTTAGTATTGCAGTATTCCAAGTATATGATTATTAAATAAAGCTAATTTGGTTGTGTTAAAATCCAGTTTTCTAACTACAAAGAAAAACTAAAAATATAAAATATCATGAGAGAGGAAAGTATATTTATGAAGATAAAAGACTGATGCTTAGTCTTAGAAGAACAGGTGTTTCTGAGGCAGAAAGGATAACAACTTAGGAAGCAACAATGAATTAAATGGTAGCTGAAAACTTGCAAAGGTTAAAAAAAAAGTAAGGACTTGACTTTACAGAGCAAATACCAGGAAAATATAATATATACTTCTTTCTGTAAAACTTATTAAACAGAAGCCTCCTCAATATTCTGTAATAACCTATATGGGAAAAGAATCTGAAAAAGAATGAATATATGTATATGTATAATTGAACCACTATATTGTACACCTGACACTAATACAACATCATAAATCAACTATGCTACAATAAAATTTTTTTTAAAAGCCTTAATTAAATAGAGTGAGAAGACAAAATGGGCTGCTCTTATGTCCTGTGACCATACTGGAGCCCAGCAAGAAGAAGAAAGACTCCTCTATTTTCCTGGCAAGGACTCAGCTAATGAAAAGCCATGGACTCTCTGTTTACTATAGTCGTCCCACCCATCTTCATTTCCCGTATTATAAATGTGTTCTCCTTCCCTTGCTATGCCGGGACTTGCACTAGGCTCCCTACAGTCGTAGACCCTGAATTGCAATTCTCTGCTAATCCTAAATAAACCCATCTTTGATAGAGAAATATTTAACAGTCTATTTGTTTTAGGTCAACATTTTACAACTCTATACCATCCCCTAGCATAATATTGAGTTTACAGCAGACACAGTGCTTTACTTTTATTCCATTATCTTCAAGGGTTATATTAATGGTTATGTTAAACATAGAAGGCAAATTTTAATCAACATATACATTCTTGCTTATTACCTAGTTTTTAAATCAGTGTATATATTCTTGCTTATTGCCTAGTTTTGAATGCTTAAAATTTTCCTTTTAAATTTATTTATACTTATACGTATAATCAGAATTCCTTGTTGTAAATTGAGCCCAGTATAGATTTTGATATGACACTAAACATATATGTGATAATACATACCAGAAATTATGAAATAGATTTCATAGTGATTAATAACATACAGTATCTCTTTGTTCATAGAGTCTTTGAAATTATTGGCATAACTTTTAATCATGTATTCCAAGTCATAGATTTACATTGCAAAGTGTATGCTTAGGGGAATAAGGTAGATATGTCTATCATTTCTGATAAGAAATAACAATTGTCACTTCAGAAGTCACATTTATAAATTTCAACACTTTATTTAATACAAGTCCTCTTGTATTTGAGGTGCAAGTGTATTATCAGATCAGTTACTTTCATCCAGAAATCCTGCAGCCCAATATCCTCAGGAATAACAAGTAGCACAGGATTTTAGGAGAACCAAAGGCAACAGGATTATATGGACAAGTATATGAAGGATATGAAATAGCTAAACTACAAAGAATTTTTCACCCAGTAAAATCCCCTCTGTGTAATATATATATGTATATATATATATATATATATATATATATATATATATACACAGTTGTCCCTTGGTATCTTTGGGAGATTTGTTCCAGGACCCTAGGGAATATCAAAATCTCAGGTTCCTTATATAAATTGGCATATAATCATGCACATTCTTCCATATACTTTATATCATGTCTAGATTACTTATAGTACCTAATAAAATGTAAATGTTATGTAGACAGTTGTAAATACAATGTAAATGCTATGTAAATAGTTGCCAAGGTAAGGTAAATTTAAGTTTTGTTTTTGGAAACTTTCTGGAATTTGTTTTCAAATATTTTCACCTCATGGTTAATTGAATCTGGGGATGTAGACCCCTAGGATATGGAAGGGCAATTGTATATATGTATCTGGGAATGTTATAGCTTATAATTTAGATTTTCTCTAAACAGTGAGTGGCAGAGTCAGATTGTTTTGCCCAAAGATCATCAAAACAATGCTTCTCATTCAACAACATGACTTAGAACATTACCATAACACCCTTAACAGACATTATTTCCCTCCCTTAAACTGTTTGTGTTTGTGACTTGCTTGTGACCACACGAATCAGTGACAGAAGTGGCAGTCAGAGGCTTCCAGTCATAAAAGAGATGCAAGTTGTTCGCTGGAACACTAATGCTGAAGCCTTGAACTGTCATGTAGAAAATCTAATGACCATAAGACCACCATGCTAGGAGAAAGCCTGGATCACACAAGGAGGTCCTATGTGGGTGTTTACACCAACTGTCCAGCTGAGATCTAGGCTTACAGCCAGCAATAACCACTAGACATGAGAGTAAATATCCTTCTGATAATTCTAGCTGCAAGCAGTTGAGCCCGCCCACCTAGGCTCAAAGTCTTCTCAACTAAAGCTCTAGCTATTGTGGAGCAGATTACTATCTCCATGGCACTTTTTCTGAATTTTTGACCTGGGAATAGATTATGAAATAAATATTGATTTAAGCCAGTAAGTTTTGGGATATTCTGATTTGCAGCAATTGTAACTAAAACAAACAAAACACTTTTTAATTAATGGTATTTGAAAATTATTTGTGAGAATCTGTGACTCAATTCCAGCTGTTTTCAGGGGAGCCAATATGGGTTTAACAGCATGTCAGTGGGATAGTTAATTTTTGCTGGTGACTGTTTGTTATCAGTTCGTGATACCAGCTCCCAGTGAACAGTTCATGTGTTTAAATTCTTATAAAATGGTAATATGGAAATAATATCAGAAATTTAAGAATTGAGCATGCGAGAGGATGGAATTGCACTTGAGAAGGAACACATTTTTCCTGGTTAGCTTTATTCAAGGAATGACTGTACCTATTCCAGAGATATAAAAGTAAAATAATCTGATTTTAAAACCAGATAAATATATGTCAATATAGTACTTTTTTAAAAGAAAAATGCCAAAAATACTAACCTACTATATAAGAATTTATAGATTTAGTTTGTATGGTATAGTTTAAAACCTTACTTAGACAATAATTTACATGCCAAATCACAGTGACCATTTACTTTTGCAAAGAACTCTAAAATCTACTTTAATGTATACCCAAATTATCCATGTGAGTAATATCTCATTTTAGTTTTGATATACATTTCCCTGATACTTACTGATGTTGAGCACCTTTTGTTTTTGTTTTTTTTTTTTTGCTGTACACGGGCGTCTCACTGTTGTGGCCTCTCCCATTGAGGAGCACAGGCTCCGGATGCACAGGCTTCGGATGCACAGGCTCCGGATGCACAGGCTCAGCAGCCATGGCTCACGGGCCCAGCCACTCCACGGCATGTGGGATCCTACTGGACCGGGGCACGAACCTGTGTCCCCTGCATCGGCAGGCGGACTCTCAACCACTGCGCCACCAGGGAAGCCCTTGAGCACATTTTAATGTACCTGTTGGCCGTTTGTATGTCTTCTTTGGAAAAAATGTCTATTGGGTTTCTCTGCCCATTATTTAAATGGGTTGTTGGCAGGGCACGGGGCGGGGGGGAGTTGCTACTGAGTTGTATGAGTTCTTTATATATTTTGGACATTAACCACTTGTCAGATATATAATGTATAATATTTTCTCCTTTTTGACAGATTGTCTTTTCATTTTGTTGATGGTTTCCTTTGCTCTGTGGAGCTTTTTAGTTTGACGTTGTCCCACTTGATGACTTTCCCCTTAATCCTGAAGCATAATGACAACTGTAAATAATAACTTTATTTTAATTTTACACACATCACACATCAGTTAAAACCTGCAGTTTTTGTGTTACTGTTTTTTTTTCTTCTTTTTGTTGTTTTCTGTTTGTTTGTGTTCTAGACTGCTAAATTGAGAAAGTGTGTGCTGTGGTTATTGGCTCTGTGCAGCATTGCAAGAGATCTGAGGAGACGTTTTATTATTTCTTTCCTGAATCAGTTTATTCTCCTTTGGTTGTTTTAATAACTTCTTGGCACTCTGCAGTAATTGTGGCAGTTGTTTCTCTTTTGCTTTTCTGTTAAGATAATGACTTTATAAGAATGTAATGCATTGTGAAAATGTCTGATGAACAGATTGATATGCCTTTTCACAGTAGTTTATAAAAACACATATTATGCAAAATTTGCAACAGGTCAGTTCAATTCTTATGTAATCATGCCACTTATGGACTGTTATTCTACATAAGATGAAACTCCATTAAATTTTACTGCTAGGAAAAAGGAAACATCTAACATTGGAAAAAGAAGAAAATTTGCATGCTTTTTATAAAATTTTAGTTTTTAGCATAATGAGTATCAAATTGTTTTAATTAAAGTTTGCCTAAAACAAGACTATAGTGCATATACTCAGAAAAAGAAAAATAAAGCTATTCTCAGGGTAATTTTAAACATTAAAATATGCTGAAAACAAAAATAATTTAAATTAATGAATATAAACTTTAATACAGAAAATATGGGTATAATAAAATAAAATAACTTGACCAGGAAGAAAGAACTTAATAAGAAATAAGTCAAAATATATGAATTAGAGGGAAAAAAATCATAATGAAGAGTTCTTTGGAAACAAAAATTTAGACAAACCACTATCAAATGCAAGCAAGAGAAAATATAGAAGTTGTAAAAAATAATTAGAAAAAATATACTAAGATAACATAGCAAAATAATCTTGAAAGGAAACAAGAAATATTGAGAGAACTGTACCATCACAATACACTGCAAAGATGTCTAAAACTGTCACAAAATGCATTCAATCAATATGCCTTTTTTTTGTTTTGTCTGTTTTGTTTTACATTTTCTATCAGACAATCACATAAAAGTAAATTTCCAAACTATCTTAAGAACATAAAGAACATTTTGGAAAACTTCCTAGGTCATTTTATTAGGTTATCAAAATCTTAATTCCAAAGCCTTATAAAATAGCTCTGAGTACAGACTAACAGTATTTATGAATAAAAATGAATATATACTACACAATATATTTTAAAAATTGTATCTTAAGCATAGTAGATAATGTTATACTTAATAAAAATGATTTATTCCAGAAAAATGTATAGTTCAGTATTAGAAAACTATTTCTGTAGTTTATCACACCAATAGGTTAGTGAAAAAAGTCAAATAGATAAAACACTGCAAGAAGAAAAATATAAGGCATTTTTAAAAAATTCAACATCGGTTTCTTATATGTTAAATTACTAAATGCAAGAAATAAAGATATTTTCTTCATAAGATATTGAGTAAGCATCATTATTAATCAAAAAGATTAAATATCCATAAAATTTAAAATATCTAGACATTTACTTGAGAATAGATATGCATGATATAAGGAACTAAAATAAAGGAACAAAAATAAATCTTAAATAAACAAGGAAAGCACAAAGTTAGATGGATGGCAATTGTCAATATTCCAAAATTCATCTGTAAGTTTAACTTCATCTTGCACCAAAATAAATTCTAAATGAATAAAAATATAATTATGGATAATCATTAATGGCCATGATGGAATAACAAGAATCAGACATAACTTCTGACTGTAAACAAGAAAACTGCAGAATGCATGAAATAACTGGTCTCCGACATTGTACACCAGCTGCATAGGACTGGGATTCCTAGGAAAGGAAAACCAGTAAGGAGAACGGTGTTATTCCAGCCTTCTGCCTGTAGATAATTATTGTTCTGAAAATACAGGGAAACTGCTCAAAGCTGGGGAAATAAGGAAAAAAGAGCTGTAAACCTAACAATCCCAAGAGTTTGCACAGAATGGGAGATATTTGAGCTCAAAAGAGAGTGAAGATATTATAGTGCTTTTTCCCAAATAAAAAAATTCTGCATTTTCATGTTTCTCTCTTTTTTGAAATGTCTTCTTATTTATTTACTTTGACTCAGTTTACACAATTTGGATTTGCCTCCCTGGCTTAGAGACTCAGATAATTTATCTTGTCAGCATCTCCTGGGCACAAACTGACTGCAAAGAAAAATAAATCCTAAACTCTTTCCACTGGAACATTTTGTCTTTGTTAAATAAAACATTTCCTCTTTCTGGCCATTCAGATAGTCCCTTTGTTATAGAAGCCCATATATCAGGGCAAAAGCCAAGGTTTATATTCATGATGAGGATAAAGAAGAACAAAATCCAGCTTTGTGTATGCATGTGTGTCTCTCTGTTAGTGTAAGTGCTAAAACTTAACACTCTGCTACTGTATTCATGAAGAGGAGATTGGTCTTTTAAAAGTACTATGTAGTTCACACAAAGTAACTTTAGTAAAGATAAAAAGGCTCTGTGAATATTGACTTTTAAAAGCACTCAAGATTTAAAGTGAAAAATGAAGTTTAAAAATAGCATCTTTAATATAAAGCCAAATGTAGGAAAAACTTTATTTTATATATTTATACTCCAAAATATTAAGATGTAAGATTATATGTGAAGATCACTTTTTTCTTCACGCATCCTTATTTTATTTTAGATCTTTATACTGTTTACATAATTGTTTTTTCTATTTATTATGTAAAAATTTATTAGTGATTCATTATTATTATTGGTTCACATCACCTCCTTGGTACCACAACCAAGTGAATCACATACCTATAAGCAATCTCCTGTCTCTCTCTTCCCATAATTATCCACTCTAATGTATCTATTCCTTAATTATTAAGTATAGTATTTTTTTCTAGATATTATGGAGTCTCAATACATACCAGCATTCCTGCCAGGAAAAAACAGAGAAGCCCGATTTGACATATGTAGGTGTAGGGGTGTGTGTGTGTGTGTACATGCACACACACATAAGTGCACATTAGGAGAGAGATGAGCCAAACGGGTTGTGAAGGGCCAGGATCCCATAAAGAAGGAACTATGGTGAGATAAGCTTAGATTCTGCTTGTACTTTTTCTTCAAGAGATTTTCCTATTCTTCCGAGAGATGGGGTAGAAGTTGAAAATACAAACAGAGGGCCAGAACATAAAGCTACTGCTAAGTGACAAAGAATCCATCAGAAAATTGGCAATTTCATGGGACTTAGAAGAGAAAAATTGAAGTCCAGAGCTATGGAGGCAGCCAGGATTTGGGAGGGAGGGGTAAATTGTGTCCCCCAATATTAATATGGTGAAATCTTAACCCCCTTACCTCAGAATATGACTATTTGGAGATAGAACCCTAAAAGAGGTATTTAAGGTAAACTAAGACATGTGGGTTGACCCTAATCCAATATGACTGGTGTCCGTATAGGAAAAGGAGACTAGGACAGAGACCCAGGGAAGACCATGTGAAGACACTGAAGAAGCCAGCCACCTACAGGCCAAGGAAAGAGACCTCAGAAAAAAACTAAATCTACCAATACTTAGATCTCAGGCTTTTGGCCTCCAGAACTGTGAGGAAATACATTTCTGTTGTTTAAGCCATCCAGTCTATGGTACTTTGTTATGACTTTGTTAGCAACTAATACAGATTCTGGTGAGAAGGAAAACACAAAACTTTGAGCCCAACACCGTGCTGGCTTTTCCCTCAATGCATTGGTCAAGTTTTTCAACCACAAAGGTGTACAAAAGGGAAGCAAAGTAGGAATCTGGTGAAGGGCAGAAAAAATATATTCGGAATCTCATGGTGCTGAGGAGGCAATACTTGAGTTCATATCTTCCAGGATCTCAGTTAGGAAACTTGGAGGATCATACCCAAGGATCTATTACAAACTGGGTGGAGAAAGCTCTACCAAAACAATAACCCAGGCTTGAATCGGCTCTGGCTGACATCATAAAAAAATGATGTACCACACTTTTTCGGCTTACACAGAGTAAAGCAAACTCTCTCTGGTAGGAGATGAAGTTATTCATTTCCTCCATAATTTGCTACACAACATTAGCCATATAAACAATGATTTCCAGGCATATGGAGAAAAAAATGCACAGAAAAATGTAGGAGCTATCAAAGAAAACTTTAAAATTGTAGTGGTTAATATGTTGAAGAAAACAGAAAGCAAGATGTGTAGAAGTGAGTATATTTTGGATAATTTTTAGGTGTGGAGGCCAAAAATTTCCTGTCAAAATTGGATGTAGATTTTAAGAGAAATATGGTTGGTATAGACTGAAAGTGTCTGTCTAAAATTCATATGTTGAAATCCTAACCCTCCAATGTAATGGTATTAGGAGATGGGCCTCTGGTGGGTGATTAGGTCATGAAGGAGGAGTTACCTTATTAGTGCTCCCACCAGACACAGAATTTGAAAGTGCCTTTATCTTGGACTTCCCAGCCTCCAGAACCATGAGAAATAAATGTTTATTGTTTAAGTCACCCAGTCTATGGTATTTTTGTTACAGCAGCCCAGATACACTAAGAAAATAGAAATTGAAGATGACACAAACATGTCAAATTCTTTCTGACATCAAATATGTGGTGTCTTTTCTAACACCAGTTCTCTGACATCAACTGTATATCCAGTAATTCAATTTAATTCTGACACTAACTGATAAGAGTTAGTACAAATTTCACAAGTTAAGGTCCCATTTCCACAAGGCTGTCCTACTTCACAGGCTAGTCAAAAGTCCCAGGACCAATCCCCATATCTGGCCATCTGGCTATAAGTCAAGTGTTCCCACAACGCCCTCCTCAGTTTTAATAATTCTGTAGAATATTCACAAAACTCAGGAAAACAATTCACTAATGATTATCATTTTATTATAAAGGATACAACTAAGGGCCAGCCAAATGGAAGAAATGATGGGGAAGGTATGGGAGGAAGGTATGTGGAGTTTCTGTGCCCTCTACTCATGTGCTACCTTCCCAGAACTTTATTGTGTTCACAACCTAAAAACTCCCAAAGTTTAGCTTTGGATATTCTATGGAGATTTTATAAAGTAAGCATGATTGATTAATCATTGGCTATTGGTGATTGAATTAATTTTCCAGCCCCTTGTCCCTTCTAAAATGTTGTGAGCGGGGCTGAAAGTTCTAACGCTCTAACCACCTAGTAGTTTTTACTAGTGACCAGCCCTGCCCGGAATGTATCTGGACACCAGTCAAGAGTCACCTCATTAGCATAAACTTCAGTATAATTAATTGAAAGACATTCCTTCTGAATAACAAAAGACGCTCCTATCACTCAGAAAATTCCAAGGATTTTAGGAGCTCTGTGACAGAAACCGGGAAAAGTATATCAAATATACTTTTTATTATACCACATAAGATTTTAGGCCTGAATACCTGAAAGTATGGAATTGTTATTAAATGAAAGTGGGAAAAATTCAGACAGTTTACCTTTGAAGGAAAACAATAGTTTAGTGCTGAATATGTTAAATTTGAAATGTCAAATAGTTTTCTAAGACATGTTAAGTGGTTATATCACGAACCATAAACTAAATTAAGATTTGATAAAATATTCCTACAATCATTAACATGAAGTGCAATAACATTTTTATTTAAAATAAGCTCATACTCCACATGCCACAACTAGAGAAAGAAAACCCTCAATTCACAGCTAGAGAGAAGCCCGTGCACCGCAACAAAAAAGAGATCCTGTGTGCAGCAACTAAGACCTGACACACATAAAATTAATTATTTAGTTAATTAATAAGCTCATACTAATAAAAAGAAAAATACAAAAATTATAATAGAAAAATAATATAAATATGCTATGCCACTAATTATAGAAGAAACAAGAAAGCCTAATAAGCCTTTTGAATAATTCAGTAGTTAATAAGTCAAATTAAATAAAATGTGATTTTGTTTCTAGACAGGTATAAATCATTGTTAAAATTGGCAAAGATGAAACAATTATAATAATAGCACTGATGGGAAATGTGTAGGGTCACTGGTAGTACTAGTATAGTTTTTCTGGAAAGGAACTCAATATATCGAGTTACTTAAAGATGTAAAATACATTCATTCTACTTCCATGTAGTAATTTGTTTTATACTTTTATTTTAAGAAAAAAAAAACGTTTTTGTAGGAACTACATTTGGAGTACTATGATTTATTTTCTCTTTCTTCTCAATGGCTTATTAGGATTGGAAGAAATTATAATTATCTTTAGTACAATATGTCTTACTCCTTTTTTCTTTGCTTGGGATTCATGAAGTCTTGTCTAAATCAGTTGGAATTTACTAAAATCCTATTCTCTAAATACAGTGGCTGGAATAAATAAGTGCTTCCTGACTGTGAAGAAACACTTTTCCTAGTTTCCTAGGGCCATAATAACAAATTACCACCAACTTGGTGGCTTAAATCTACAGAAGTTTATTCTCTCATAGTTCAGGAGCACAGAAGTCTGAAATCATGTTATCTGCGGGGTTGGTTCCTTCTAAGTCTCTGTGACAAACTGTCCCATGCCTCTGTTAAAAGATAAATGGAAGCTTATTAAATTTTAAAAAGTTTATTTCAACTAAAATCTATTTCAATCAGGCAGTGCCAAACCAGGAGTAATTAGGAGCTCTCCACCAACAGGAGCTAGGTGCAAGACTTTTTAGACTATGGAATAATGAGAGTTCAAGGCACTTACAAAAGCAACACAAGGAAATTATTTGATTGATTATAGCTTAAGTGGCTGCCTTATTTGGGAAAGCATAGTTGGCCTTTGTGGCTGGCTGTCTTTAGATTTTGATTTCTTAAACTTGAGGCATTTACAGGCTTAAGTTTTGGTTTGCTTATCTGGGCTACTAAGGCATGAGTTACCTCAGCCTAATGGCCTCCATGTTTAATTTAACACCTGTCTCCTAGGATTTGGTTGCTGCAGGAAATCCTTGGCATTCTTTAGCTTGGAGATGCATTACTCCAACCTCTGTCTCCATCTTTGCATGGCTTTTGTAACCATAAAGAATTCTGTTTACCAACAGGAATCCTGAGTATTAGTTCATGGTAAACAACATATTCATTCATTTCTGTTGAATAGTTGAATAGTACATGCACAGATTCCAAAATAGTTATGTGAGTAAAATGGAAGAAAAATGAATTTTATCCAACTAAAATTTCAATAATCATGTTAACTCTTTATATTATTTTTACAAGAAAAATTATTTCTTGTTGATAACATGAACAAGAAAAGTTACATTACAAATAACTTGTATTTTTAAAACCTTTCGAAGTATCTCTCAAATTCACTCACTACTACCACTTCAGTCTGAGTCACCATCATTTTATCCAGGCTACAGGACATGTTACTTGCTCTGGGCATCCTCAAGTGTGTCCTTTTTGCTGCAATCAGAGTGATAATTTCAACATGAAATCTGATGACGTTGTATTTCTTCTCTACTGCACCCTACTCATGTCATGTACTCTACCCCATTACTCTACATGATGAACAATTGATTCCTAGTAGTTCCAAAATCCCACCTGATTTCATGCTTGTTGACTCTCCAGCTTCGTGTACCACACTATTTCTGCTGTCTAACTCTTCAGCCTCCTTGCAGATCCTTGAGGTGTCATGCTGTGTCTTGCTTTTCTCTTTGTACATGCATTTCTCTTTGCCTAAATGTACATCTACCCAACACCTATTTAATCACCTCCAATGTATTGCTTATGTAATTGCTTTTATCCAGATTCAATTCAATCCCTAAGAGAAGAACCTCCTGACTAGGTCAGTGATGAGACAATACTGTATGGTCTGGAAACTCATTTACCCCCCTCTTTTTGGTAACTATGCCAAGAGCTAACTCAGTTGACCTGAACAATCTATAGGGAGACATCAAGGTGTTGGCTGATATCGATGTGCTTTGCATCAAGAATGAGCCCTGGTATGAAAGACCTGGTGTTGGGATGCATATCTTGGGCCTTGGGATGCTATGTCTTGGCTTGGAGATTCCTTGACCAGTGTCATGTGTCTAGGTGTTCCCAGTCCCTCTTGGGCTACAGTATGTAAACAGATTTGGGGGATTAGGTTTGTTCTTAGATTCAGAGTGCTCTCAGCAGTGCACCCAGACTAGTTTCCTGTCTTCTAAAGCCTCAGCCAGGATGCATACAGAACTTCCATCTTTGGACTAGACTATGGAATAATGAGAGTTCAAGGCACTCTCATCACTACACTTCTCTGCTCACAAGTTTCCCCTAATATATCCTATGCTACATCTGCAAATTGTGTTGCCAAAGTTGTGTGTCCTACAGTTACTTCCATCTATTTTGCATCCTCAGGACACTCCTCTCTATATCATTTACTATAATCTCAATTGTTACATTTTGGCAATCATTTGATTAATGTCTGTCATCTCATCTGAATCTATGCACCGTAAGGGAATGAAAACAGAGATGGCTTTGTTTTATTTTACTTGTTCCCACATCTCTGGCAAAATACCTAGTACATAGTAAAGATTAATAAACATTTTTGAATGAACAAAATATTTGGTAAATCATTTAACTCAATGAAATAGGTGATGTAATAGATATTTGTGGATGAAATGATATTTCAATGTCTCTCATGTTATCCCACAATGACAGTGATAAATTATATGCTTCTGGCAAGAAAAAGGACAGGCTTAAGTGTTTGATGATATGAGCCCTTTCTAATAAACTGACATTACATAGATCATTTAAATTTATCAATTAGAGCTATAAAGGAGGAGAAATGATGCAATATTTGCAACGGCATGAATGAGAATGTTAACGAATGATTTGAAGCTATTTCAAAGAAGGAAGATTAGGACAGCTTCGATTTAAATACCACCACATCACAGGCTCCAATGCTTTGCATGAATTCTTCAATTTAATTAAGTAGCTATTACAATAGGCCTTCAATGGATATTTTTGGATTTATGTATCAATAAATTAGGGATAAGGTATTATTAAGAAACCCAAAATGTTTGCCTCTAAATTTAAAAATGTCCCTGTTTTAAACTGTTGCTAAAATGATGAATCACAGAAGTTACGCCATAAAACTTATTTCAAAAACTTTCTTATGTTAGAAATATATTGGCTATATAATAGTCAAAGTTTGCAAGTATAAGTTTCTACAAATTTCTCAAAATGATTACTAATGTTATTACAAGGTCTTTATGTTTCTTTGAATTTATTAATGAACTAAATTTTAAATATCCCTGCTACTTTGGTCAATCTCTTTTTTATCAAATTGATTATATATGAAATAATTTTATATTATATCATAGTTTATAATGTTGATAGTAAAGAATATACATGAAAAAGTTTCAGAAAAGATAAAGGCCCATAAAAGTGAAATTTCAGAATAAGTAATAAAAAAATACCTTGTATACTTCCAGAAAGGAGAAAATATTTGTCAATCCAACAGGAGCAAAATTCACAATAGAATTCTACTTTCCAATATCTCAGTCAGTTTCCAGAAGACAGTATCTTTAATCAGTCTTGAATAACATATGTATCCAGTTTATAAATCCATGTATTGCACTCAGAATAGTTCACTCAATTTATTTCTTATGAAATATTTCTTGGGATGATACTTGAGACTAGTACCAGAGATTTAACCTAGAAAGAAGATTTTTTCACCTAGGATTAGTGAAAACAAATGGGTACAGGTCATCAATGGAAATCGCAGGATGACAGTGGTGCAAAAGTTTTGAAAAAAAAAGCAACCCCTGGAGACTCCTCCTTACCTTATACCATCCAGAAAACAAGTCCCAGACAAATAATAGATCTAATATGAAGATAAAAGTTTCTAGACAATCTTATAAGAAAGTAACTTTATGCCATAGGCATGGGAAAATATTTCTTAAATAGGGTACAAATCTACTGACCATAAAATAAATGATAAAATCAACTAAACTGTATTAAAATAGAGAAATAAGAACTTCTAATTATGAAATAACACAAGTGATCTAAAATGTAATGTAGTCAACGGAAGTGTCACTTGCAACACATTTAAACAAATCATTAAAAAAAATCATATAGAGAAGTTATTGTCAATCAATAAGAAATTTGGCAGGCAACCCAATAAAAAAAATAAGAAGAAACTTAAGTAGATACTTTTACAAGTGTAAATATGAACACCCCAAACATATAAAAGGCAGTTCAAATTTCTTAATAAACAGAGAATTAAAACCAAAGAAAGATGCCACAACCTATTTACAGAATGTCTAAAACATAAGAATTAAAATGCTGTAAGTTGTTGACAAAGTAGAGCCCTAGAAATTTGAATATAGCATGGAGAAAAATATATACTGGTACCTCCACAGTTATAAACCATTTGGCAATATTTCTAAAAACTGGGCTTAGGATGTTTAGAGCAGTATTTATTTTGGACATATTTACTCTTGGTCAACAAGTGACCTAGCAATATATTTGGAAATTAGGGCTGATTACAGCCTGAGTAATTCCTCCAGGTTAAGACCACTGAAGGAATTTTTATAGGAGTTGAAATAGATTCAAGAAAGTGGAAGAATGATGACCTAAGCTGGCACAGTGTAATACAGTTAAATATAATCAAGGGATTTAAAATTTCTTTCATCAAATCAACTTGGCTATTTCCCAGTCTATCTCATACACAGAATGTTTTTGGTCTGCAACGTTTTTTGTTTTGTTTTGTTTTGTTTTGGGGTTTTTTGGATCAATTTTTCACTTAATCATATATGCATCTTTAGTTCTCATGTGCTAGTTTGGCCAAAACAAACACATATCACCATCTAGACTGTTACATGTGCCTTGAATTCTAGATTCCCAAGAAGAGGTTGTGTAGAAGATGTTGTTGTGCCACAGCCATAATCCTCAAGACTTACCATTTCAGAGCATCCCAGCTCTACTAGAAACTCCTTGAGGTATAAAAGTTGGCCTGTCATACAGAGTTAAGTAAGTCAGAAAGAGAAAAACAAATACCACATGCTAACACATACATATGGAATCTAAGAAAAAAAAAAAAAGGTCATGAAGAACCTAGGGGTAAGATGGCAATAAAGACACAGACCTACTATAGAATGGACTTGAGGATATGGGGAGAGGGAAGGGTAAGCTGTGACAAAGTGAGAGAGTGACATGGACATATATACACTACCAAACGTAAAATAGATAGCTAGTGGGAAGCAGCCGCATAGCACAGGGAGATCAGCTCAGTGCTTTGTGACCACCTAGAGGGGTGGGATAGGGAGGGTAGGAGGGAGGGAGACGCAAGAGGGAAGAGATATGGGAACATATGTATATGTATAACTGATTCACTTTGTTATAAAGCAGAAACTAACACACCATTGTAAAGCAATTATACTCAAATAAAAATGTTAAAAAAAAAAAAAGAGTTGGCCATCCATGCCTGTGTGTGTGTGTACTGCAAGCTGACAATGTTGGGCAATTAACAACCCACTGGGGCCACCCTCAGAAAAGATCAATGGGTGTTGGTGAATAAATATCAAACTCATTTGTCCCTCAGGTCAGGAAATTTTGACACTTGTGTTCTATACTATCCACCAAGTTTCCCCAGTGGGATCAATCTCTAGTTGCCCCGGGTGGTAACTTGTTTAATAATGTATCATTATTATCATCCTTTCCTTCCCTTTCTCATTTATCCCTCCCAAGAAGAGCTTCCTAGGATTACCTTCCAAATAAAGTAATTACTCTTGAATTCTTGTGTTGATGTCTGTTTGTGTAAAATATAATCTAAGATCAATTGGGTCTTTGTTTAAACAAGCTGATCTATATGGATTCTTGTTGTGGTATACAGAGGCATTGTGTGGACTTTGGTTTGTTGCTGAGATATTATGTACTTTTGATGATAAGAAGAATGTATTTTATTTTCTTCATGTATTATTTTCTTGATTCTTGGCTAGTAAAGAATGTGTTACCAAGTAGAATCTGTATATATAACTTTCTGGACCCTAGCACAGTATAATAGTACTAAGTTTACAAATACTTCATCTTAACTGATTCACCAGTATCATATTTGGGTTTTACTAATAGGTTTTGCTCACCAGAACCCTGAAATGATGTTAAAGCTGGAGATAGTATCATACAGACTAATAAGAAATAACTTAAAAGCACAATAGGTGTTTATATTATTTTTTACTGCCTACAACGTTATGTCATCTATGGTAATGAGGCAAGTAACATCTTGGACATCCCCATTATTGTTTTGTTTTGTTTTTTATATGAACATGCTCCAAGTTGTTTGTTTGCATGTTTATTTTTGTTTGGCTCTCATACTCATTAAGGTAAAAAATAAGAATTCAGGCCAATTTGAATATGTTTTATGACACTTTTTATCCGCTTTAAATTCCTTTGAACACTGTTGTCATATTTTGAGGGTTATGAGGACAGTTGTAAAGATTGTTAAAAAAAAAAATCACTGATTTGTTTTCCTGCCTGTTCTAAGAAATGTTTCCCTCTGTCACTGGTAATAGAAACAGGCAACTTCCTATGAAAAATTAAACAATTAAAAATTTCCTTTGTAACTGTAAATATCAGCTCTTCTGATATTTAGGCAATCCTATAACAAGGAAATAACATGTAAGCACTTGAAAATATTCATATAAATTTAGCTAGGGATATAGAATGCATCCCATTAGGAGAAGCCAAGGGCTGCTCCCATTACCAGAATCATCTTAGGTTGCCCCATTGTGGACTTGATAGGCCATCTAAAACCACAGTCTTTTTATTTATTTTTTTAATCTTTTATTTATTTATTTATTTTTGGCTGCATCGGGTGTTCGTTGCTGCTTGTGGGCTTTCTCTAGTTTCGGCGAGTGAGGGCTACTCTTGGATGCAGTGTGCCGGCTTCTCATTGTGGTGGCTTTTCTTGTTGCTGCACATGGGCCCTAGAGCATGCAGGCTTCCATTGTTGCAGAGCGTGGGCTCAGTAGTTGTGGCGCTCGGGCTTAGTTGCTCCTTGGCATGTTGGATCTTCCCAGACCAAGGATTGAACCTGTGTCTCCTGCTTTGGCATGCAGATTCTTAACCACTGTACCACCAGGTAAGTCCCTAACACCACATCTTGAGCCATTTGTATAGACTAAGGGAAACCATTGCTTCTTAGTATGACTTGTCATTCCTCTTTTCCTTAGGTAAGGCATAGAACATGTAAGGAAGATGATGGAGAAGAATCGGAGAGGTAAATAGATGAATATCTGGTGTTTGGCACAGATTTATCTACACTTAAAATAGAATTTGGGTAATGAATTTGAGGCTTTTCAAAGAAGATAACAATTTTCGTTTCATTTAGTTTTTTAATAATATGTGAACTCAGTCAGAAAACAAGTAAAAAGAATATAAGTTGCTTCCTAGACTACAAAACCAGCTGATATATGTTTCTTTGAGATCTTATAGTCATTTTCCTTTTATATATATTTAGTCCACATATCTCATAATTCTCATGATAATGGTACAGAAAATGCTTGGTGTTAGCATGAGAACACAGTATCACTTCAGAAGAAACTTTATATTTATCTCTGCAAAGCCCTTAGCAGGATGTTCCTGGTTAAGAATACATTTATTAAACAGAACCCAGGATTTGTGAGCTATGGTCCCCTGGACAATATCTCATAAGCTGTCCAAGTCCCCAGGCTTATAAATGAAGACTTTTCATAATTTAAACACACTCCACTGGGAAACATTGCAAGAAAATAACTGGGTTGAGGAATTTCATGAGTAAGTTGAAGGAATGGCATTATGAGTTTATTTTGGAAAAACTTTTAAAAAATTGTGGTAAAGCCTGCACAAGATTTTCATATTTTTCTTAATCCCGTATTTTTGTTAGTCAAATTTTGTACAAGGAAGGAGTTGGGGGATGGGGGTAAATAGTGCACACATTGTATATGTATTGTTAGTTCCATTATAAAGAATTTATGCCAAGAATAAATTATCAGAATTAGCCAAAAATGATTAATGTATTGAAATTTACTGGCATTTAGAGATAGTAATAAGCTCTATGACAGAAAAGGGAACAGGAATTTCTATGCTTTTACTGTAAGTGGGTGAAAGTTTTACAATAATTTTTTACATAATAAAATGTAGCTATTAGAAAGAATAAAACAGCTGTATGTATTGATACTGAATATATTTAAATATTTCAGAATAAATTTACTTTGAGTCTAGAAAACAAATACACTTAATCACCATATAGAGCTGTCCCACTGACTAGCTATATAATTTTTATATTTTAAGACTGTCTATTCTGATACTAAAGAATATTTAAAATTCATAAAATACATTTCTTAAGTTACAACATTGAGCACTGTCACTGAATTTATAATTCTGTAGTAAAAAGGGAAAAGAAAAACCTCTTATCTGATAAAGCTATGCCAAATTTAATGGATATGAATATTTGAAACTTTTAGTAATCAAAGTTGATTCTTTATCACATCACTACTTTTCCCTGCATGTACACACACATAGAGATGTACAGAGAAATACTACATAGCTTTTGACTTGCATTACACTGATATTCTTAAGTATAGTGTTCTTGTATACTTAACAGGAAACTGTCCTGGTTATATATTTCCCAGATTGTACTGTAATAATAAACATTGATATTTAGTTAAGAAGTACATTTTTATGGGCCATATTCAGAGGTAGGTAGCTTTTATTTTTTTTATTATTATTTATTTATTTATTTATTTATTTATTTATTTATGTTTTTTCGGTACACGGGCCTCTCACTGTTGTGGCCTCTCCCCTTGCGGAGCACAGGCTCCAGACGCGCAGGCTCAACAGCCATGGCTCACGGGCCCAGCCGCTCCGCGGCATGTGGGATTCTCCCAGACCGGGGCACGAACCCGTGTCCCCTGCATCAGCAGGCAGACTCTCAACCACTGCGCCACCAGGGAAGCCCAGATAGGTAGCTTTTATATAAAAAATCAACAATTTTCAATTCAGTGAACAAGTAGATATCAGAATACTATTTGGAATAATTAGAAAATAAATAGAAGCATGGACCAAACTACTTTCATTCAATGAATTTTCATGTATTTGGAGGTATAACATGTAATATCATTTTCCTAACTTTGCAATTGAAATCACGTCTTCCTATTCTTAAATTGTTAGAGGGGAAAGATGGTCTTACAAATCTACAGCTAACCCAACTTCCATAGGTTTTTCTCCCTTAAAAACAAAAGGAGCTAATTGTCCAAAATCCTTCAACATATCGAAATATTGAGATTTACTTCTGAAGTCCAGAATGGGTCCCAAATGCTGCTTGACATATAGAAACACATTTCTCTGAACCCAGCTGCTTACTTGAAAGAAAGAAAACAGATTATCTGACTTTTTTATCTGTTTTTTACAAAGACTCATTTTCTTTTAAAGGTCAAATGCCTGTGAGCACCTTGGTTTCTGGTCAATATGCTTTTCTCTGGAAAGTATAAAGGGCAAAAGGGCTACCTGAAATGAATAGCCTCCTTTGATTCCCAGCTGTGATGTGGATATGCGCTGATTGGAAAACAAAGACTGCAGAAGCTGAGCTAATTTTTCTCATTCAAGACCTACTGTTGAAACAGCATCTGGCCCTTATCATTCCAATACTGTATAGCCACAATCTGCTTAGGCAATTCACAGTAGCTATTGAATTATAGCTCTCTGGTGAAGCAAAATTTAGTAAGATTATATCTGAGATTTGGATACTTTGAGATGCACATTTTTCAAGTCCCTCTCTTTTTTTTATTTAAAATGTCTAACTTTTTAAAAAGTGTCAAAGATCTGGCTGGTTCTGAATACCAAGCAATATGAATGGAAATTATTTTCTATTTCATTTAAAAAGAAAAATCACATAAAGCAAATCTAGAATAGTGCATTTGAACCTCAACTTAGGAAAGATCAAGAATATACACAAATATTCAGGTAATTTTCTAGAAATACATATTTCTTAGGCATTAGCTACCCAACTATGGGGGAAAATGTGGTAAAAAGTCATATTTCCTTTAGGAAATTCATCATGTTTTAATAATTTTTGTTCTAAGTAATCATGGATTCATAATTGCTTACATAGCTCTATTTCAGGATGTTTGAGGGTAATATAGATATAATCTCAACAAAGAAAGCTTTATTAAACTTCTGTGTTATATCTATTTAGGAGTACTCACTGAATCCTCAAAATCAAATTTAAAAACAGAATCAAGGAAAACAGGCTTTTCTGATTATTTTATACTTCATTTTGCGATATGACTGAAAGGCATGAAAATGGGCAATCAACATCTAGCAATGTACTTTTTCAGAAATCAAAAAAGAAAGAATAAATTTACCCTACTTGGCTAATTCATTAAAATACTAAATGCTATCTCTAAAACATACCCTAAAAAAAATAAATAAATAAAAAATAAAAGTAAAACATACCCTAAATCAATGTCCATCTCATCTGCTGCCACCTTATATTTGGAAATCAGGATTGAAATTAAATATTTGAGCTTTTTTTGAAGTTTTGAGAACATTTTTAAAAATTGGCATTCATTTTCAATTTTAGTGAAGGCTTGGTATTTCCAGCACTTGTGAAATTATATGCCATAAATATAATATATATTTTAAGTTTTTTGAGAAAGTCTGTCAAATAGCCTTACTTAAATAGGAGAACCAATCAGAGAGCTTGACTTTATTATTTACAACTTGAGGTAAGAAAACAAAGTGCAGTTCAAAACTGGAACTTTCCAAGAAATTAAAATACGTTTCTTAACATAGAATATTACAGAAATACAATTCAGATAATTCATTATTTTACTTATTTGTCTTTTTATATGGATAAGCTTTTCATCTAGAGATGAATCTCTTGACACCATGCACTTTTAATTGTTTTGGTAAAAAATAGAATCTCACTGAGTCAACAATATAATGTGCCAAATGAACCATATTAGTTCAGGAAATCACAGAAGTTTCTTTAGAGCACACTCTCTTGGCATTTTTACTAAAATGTGTTGTAAACTTACGATTTAAGCACACAATAAGCAGTTACCTTAGTTTACATGAGCATAGAGCACTTTTCTCCCCATTAATAAGGACACCTTATTAACACCATGTGATTTTACTAAGCACAGTTTTAGTTACTGGAGCTTACGGTATATGAGAAAACATATTTTCTTTGTCTCCTGATTATACTGCATACATTCCAGACTCTAAGACCCTGTTTAGACTCTTCTCCCCTCTCCCCTTGATCTATCTATATTTGAACTACATTCCAACTTGACTGTAATTTGCATAGAGCCTTAATTTTAATCTATGTATTAAAAATGTTATTTAAATACTCATAGGATAGAAAGAACAATTTAGTCAGTTCAGTGTGTAAATAATAAGATGATATCCTTTCTTTTTTAACCTCATGTGCTGTGTTCTGATGATAATTGTTTTTTAATAGAACTTTTTTTCTGCAGTGAGTTTTCTTAGAATTTATGCTAATTTGTTCAGTATAGCATTAGTGAAATCTTAAAACAGAATAAAAATAAAATGATGATACTTTCTCTATTATTAAACATAGAACTAGGCCTTGAAAGAGCTAAATAATCACGTAAGAAATCAGACAAAGCCTAACAAAATATATTGCCATATTATGTAAATGCTGAAATGTAGCTTTGAGATTATCTACATGCATGCCTTTATTTTACAAATGAGTTGTGTATATGAGTCCTCAAAAGGTAAGGTGTCTTAACCTTGCATGGTAACACATGTATTTTACTAAATAAAATATGTGTCAGGTATTTTTGAAATGATCATTAGTGGTTTTTAGTTACTGGTATTACCATAAATTGAGTTTGAATTTAGGTTTAATATTCACACAATAATACCATTATTTATGTGGCATAGGTAGGTAAGGACAATGCTGTGGAAAATACACTTTTACCATGGCTTAATGTCTTTTCCCTCTTATGAAATGATATTTTTATGGTACTATAATCTGCCTTTCACAAAACTTTATGGCCATATGAGAAACTTCTTGCACACATTCCTGACAAGGTGGCAATTTAGTATCACGGTAGATCTGTAAAGGCAGAGGATTGAATAGGGAAAGAAATGAGAAGGTGAAAGAGTCACAATGTGGGAGAATCTGACTCCCTGGGAAGTAGATTCACTGTGCTGAAAAGATGAGGGCCTAAGCAAATCCTTCCTGACATATGCTGACATGATGACGTGCCTTATTTCATGCTCCACTGAGAGAGAATGAAGCAGTTCAGCATTAATGCTCATTGTCACTTTCCTCTCTCTTGCTGATATGAGAGCCTTCATTACTGAGTGTAAATGCACTGCAGCATGCAAAGTAATATTCTGTGGGTCATATTTTCCTCTGTCATTATCTAGCCTCTAAAATGGGTGCACAGTTTTGTTGCACAAGTTCACTTCTGTATTCCATACTTCAAAAATTGGTTGTAACTTGGCAGTAAAAACGTGCAAAGTGACTTACTCTAGATTCAAATGCTGAAGATCGGCCAAATTTTACCAATATTAATGAATATTTTTTTTTCAATGAGAAGCATAGTATAATATAAAGAACAATGATCAAAACATAGGTCCAGATACAAGCTCTGTGTCTCACTAGTTATTGTACCTTTGGAAAGCAATGTTTCTCGTCCCAAGTTTATCATCTCTAAATTACAATAGCAGTGCCTCTCCTGAAGAATTACTGTAAGGAATAGAAATAATGAATGTCAAAATCTTTTACAGTATCACATGGTAGTTATAACTAGAGAGGGTCTAAAAGATTTATCAGTTAGGGTTCAATTAGAGAGACAGAACCAATATGAGTGGTATAGAATAATGGACTAATTACAGGGATTAGACCTTAACAGTTATGAGAATTGATACAGGAGTCTATGAAATTCCAGTGATGACCCTAATGTTGGGAACACTAGAAGAATTGTGAGAGAGAAAGGAAAAACTGGACTCCATGAACCCAAATTGGAATTCACAAGAACAAACTAGGTTTTTAACTCATCTGTCACCACCTGAAAGCTCTTGATGCAGGTAACCTGCAGGAGACCATGGTACCCTTTGCCTTGATGCTGCATACATTTGGCCTAGGACTTTGAGAAGACAGAAGATCTGGTGGAAGCTGGAGGAGTTCCCAGCAGAGCTGCTACCAGACTCCAACAAAGTAAACCAGTAGATGATCAACAATGCATGCAAGCTGCAATGGTGTCAGGTGCCCTAGTCTGACCATCAGTGCATGCTGGCTGCTGCTTTTCTTCTGTCTTCTGAATCTCATGCATTTTTCTCTTGAGTCCTGTTCTAACCCAGAACCATGTAGAGAAGAGTGTACTAATAAATATAGTTCTAGCAAAGTTAAGCTGACATAGTACAAAGATACTCCAATAGGATAGTCTATGCTATTTTGTTGTAATCTCTCCCAAATCTCAGAGGCTTAAGTCAACAAGGGTTTATTTCTTATGAAAGTTACCTGTTCATAATTATTCTGTGGTGGCTGTGTCCCACATCCTCCTTTTTCCTGGGCACAGTCTGATAAAGCAACCTCTAACAGAAGCTGGTATTCATCAAGGCAGAAGCAAAGAAATAATGTCAAACAATGTACTTGCTCATAAAGCTTTTGTGCAGAAGTGACATATATATACTTTTTTCCTGCTTACTATTTATTCATTGACCAAAACAAGTCAGAAAGGCCAAGTGTAATGTCAGTGAGGCCAGAGAAATATACTCCAGGAAGTGGGAACAGGTATTTGCAAATGATAGTACAGTCTTCCACAGTCAACTATTCTTGTGAAAAATATTTGGTATACTCTCTTTGTTCTATGTGTAAGTACACTCACAGACTCTCCAGGGTAGACCACACAAAATGTAATTTAGTAATGGCATCAGACTCAAATCCAGGTCTCTGTGGGTTTTCTTGCTCAGAGACCTTGCCAAAAACAAAACAAAACAAAAAAACAAAAACAACAAAACAAAACAAAACAAAAACCACCAACATAAAAGCCACGCAAATTATTTGCTCCCCTTACTCCTCATATATTATGGCAGAGGAAGAGAGAAGAAACGTGATAAGAATAATAAAGATAAATACAAGTAAGAATAGAAAGAATAGCACATTCACTACATCATGGCAGTTCTGAAATCACAAAGGGAAAGATGGTAATTTCTACTGTTAAGCTCTACTCCTTCTTGCTGGGAGAAGTGCCCTAATTCATAGCTTTTAGTGGACATAGCTTCACCCTGAACGAGAACATTCTCTGTCCATTATCCTACTTGGTTACATTTGAAGAGGAGAGATATGTCCTCCTTGGGGGCTGAGCAATTTTCAAAGTCTTTCTTGGCCTGTAGAACCTTGGCAGTTCAGGGATCATTTTGGGGGTAGAACAATCACAGTCTTAGTCCAGGCAGGTGGGTTCCTTCAGTACAGCTTTGAAAACTTAGCTTTTTATTCATTAATTCTGATCAGTCCCATGTGCCAAGAGACACAGCCACAATTTGTTTTGACTCTTTATACATTTTTGTGGTCATTTTGAGGCAGTTCATTGGATGCCCAAGAGTCACATGTTTAATTTCTTTTCATTGAGTCAGTTAATTCAACTGAAAGACTTTATTGGTTACTGCCTGCCAACTAGACTACTAATTTGGCTTTTGACACAAAGCTGAGTTTTATTTGTCCTTGTCACTCAAATATTCTCTCAATTTTATATTTTACTGTTTACAGTTGATAGAAAGTTACCCTAAAGCCCCTGAATTTCTGGACCTACTTTTTTTTTTTTTTAATGAAAGCTTCTTTATTTATTTATTTTATTTTTGGCTGTGTTGGGTCTTCGTTTCTTTGCAAGGGCTTTCTCTAGTTGCGGCAAGCGGGGGCCACTCTTCATCATGGTGTGCGGGCCTCTCACTGTCGCGGCCTCTCTTGTTGTGGAGCACAAGCTCCAGACGCGCAGGCTCAGTAGTTGTGGCTCACGGGACTAGTTGCTCTGCGGCATGTGGGATCTTCCCAGACCAGAGCTCGAACCCATGTCCCCTACATTGGCAGGCAGATTCTCAACCACTGTGCCACCAGGGAAGCCCTCTGGACCTACTTTTGTTGGAAGATAGTTTTCCATGAGTCTAAGCCATTTTGCACATCTCATAAGTGAGACACTGATTGGCCTTTATTCTTCCTTATTTTCTCAAGTATAGTTCAATAGCTAACAGCCTTTGAAGAAGATACAGTGCCCTCCCACCAGGGCAAAGTGTAGATATGCTTATTGTCCAGGATAATGAAGATGAAGTCTCCTCTAGAGCAAGGGACAAGTATGCTTACTGTCTATCAGAAAATATTTGTGTTTCCTAAGCTCAGTGTTCCTCTCCTGTAATGCAGCCCATTGCATGTGCCAATGCCATCTGACCTTCTTCCCACTCTATGAGATTCGAGGCTCAAGAAACTGGCACAAAATGCTGACACTCTTGCTACTACTACTTCTATTGTAAACTTTGTCTCTGACCCAGAAGTCTCCTGTCTTCTACCAGGAGGCACCCATGAAATCATGGCAGCCTAACTAATTAGCTTGCAAGTGGTGTATAATCTCAGACTCTGAGAGTTCTTAATATTTCCCTGTTATTTCTGTTTGCAAGCCGGACATTTTTTTAGTGAGTTCATGTCTTATGCACTCCCTTGCCAGATTTAGCCAATGAAAACAAAGCACTTTACTAATATTTTGTTTTTCAATGTCTTGGCATGAAGTTTGCCCTGTACATTATTGCTTTTCAAATTGTCACAAATTTTGTATCAAATGATTCACAGTGGATTATGCAATTCCTATCACCCAGTAAGCTCCTCATCATGTTCTATCTGGCTCCTAAGTCAATGCTGCACTTTGTTTTTGTTATTGTTGTTGTTGTTTCATCAGAAATCCGTCTCCAGACTACCAGTTTCCCTGATCCACTGAATTAGTTCTCACCTCACCATCCATTTTGCATCTACCAGAAAGTCATAAATTTAAATTACTATTTCAAGATCTTTATTATTATGTATAAACCCTATTTTAAATGTCACTGTAGTGGCATTATAAAAAGGGGGAGATCATGAACACTGGCATTTTTTAATAAAGCTTTGTCTTGATTCCTTAGTTCCATTAAACTTTCCTTCTTCTCTTTCTCTTACAAAAAGATTCTGATGCAAGATTCTTGGCTTGACTAGGACTACTGAAAAGAAAGGAGAATAATGTCTAATGTACACAAAGTTTACATTTTAAAGTAATTCTCCAGCAGAAATTTTAGATTAAACTCTAATTATAGATAGCTCTTAACTTTTATGAAACTACACCATAACTCTTAGTAGTGAATAAACTCTGGTAATTGCATAGTTCAATACTAACCTCTCTTGGCTGGGTTTCTTGAAATTACATATTTTCCACTAGGGATTCACATTATTTCATTTTCTATTTAGCTCTACATATTTCACTCATTAAATGTTTCATTGCCATTCCATAATTTATTTTAATTATAAATTCAAACCCTGTACTGAATGAAACAATTAAATGAATGACTTCAAATAGTCCAAGCACTACCAAATATAAATTGCCTTATGAAACGAAAACAGAACTAAGCAAAACTTTTTAATATTGACCATGAGACCATAAGAAAGAAACTTATACCCCAATTGACCTTGATTTAGTGCCAGCAATCTCTAAATCTCATTCCCTGTCTGTCATGTCATAAATTTTCCCCCATCCACACCACAAATACATGCTCCCTCGTTCTGCTTCTTTCAAATTTTTCACTGGGGGACAGGGGGGTAAATCTTCAGTCTGGCAGACTTTCCTGTTATAAAACACCTGCACACTTGGTATTGGCTCTCTCAGTCCTCGACTTCCTCTGGGAGAGTCATCCTATGCCCTTTGCTTTGGGATTTTCCTGCCTGTGTAATAAATCTTTTGATCATACCAAAGGAAGGCTAGACTAGGGTCATGAGTTTTGATGTCTGGACCTGACCTGGAAAGGGATTTTCCCCACACTACAGTGAGGTTTTTATAACACTGATAAATGTAAAATTTATAATAAATCATGTTTATACTATCATATATGGATGTATACATATATACATGTATATGCATATTTTACCATTTTGAAGAATTTCATTTCATTTCATAAACAACTAAATTGTAATAATCTGTATATTTTATGCAGCAAAACTGCTTTACTTCCTCAAGTGGATTCTTTTAAAATGGAGAAATAAGTACTAGTTATTTTCATTCAGTTAAAGTAGAGGAATATAGACTGATTAATTGCATTATATTTATAACTTTAAAATGGATAAAAAGAGCAGAACAGTCACTTATACTTTAAAAATTGTTTAAGTATAAATCTTATATTTTAAGACATCTGTCAATAATATTTGATTTTCTAAAAATGGAGTACTGATTTGCTAATTTTTCATTATGAGCTTGATAATCAAAGAAATACTTATTTGTTTTTTGTATACAAATTATCTCACAAGAGTAATTATCATTACCAGTCAATTATTCTATTTGCATGAAACTTCCAGATCATGGATCAAACTGTTTTACCCACAAAGAAAAGCAACTCTCTAAATATTGACTGAATTTATGACATGTCCAAATTATATAACTACAGGATTTCTTTCTTCCCATTGTTGAAATCTTAGACCCTTACAGCTAAAAGTAAATGTTTATAATTCTCCCTAGTGAAGACA
Source organism: Phocoena phocoena (assembly GCF_963924675.1). Taxonomy (NCBI): domain Eukaryota; kingdom Metazoa; phylum Chordata; class Mammalia; order Artiodactyla; family Phocoenidae; genus Phocoena; species Phocoena phocoena. Next base: position 121,266,471 of record NC_089222.1, on the reverse strand, counting down.
AAACTAAGATAATAATTTCCCAATTAAAGTGACAGCATGTATCTTCCACAATCCTACAAATTCTTCATCACCTGTTAAACTCATAATGAGACATTTTACTTTTTGTTATTCATTGTTTAAGAGTGAGGCATATCACAGAAACAACTCACAATGTGTAAGAACATCTTATCTCACACTTTTACTCTAGATATTGTTTCTAATAAATAAAACTAGCAGTATCCACTGATTTTATTTTGGATTTCCTGTTATAGGATCCTTCCAAGGGCCACCTCCCAGAGAGAGGACCAGAACAGAGGGTTTCCTCACATGGCCCTAGTTCCCACCTCCAAGGACTGGGAATGTGGAAGTAAGTGTATTCCTTCTTAATGGTCCACACTAACGGCCACCTCTCAGGGTACACCTCATAGCTGAGAAGCTTGTGCTCAGAGTACTAAGTATGCAAACATCTGCCTTTTCTTGTTCCTGAGCTCCCACTATTTCCAAAACTTCAAATAATTGCACATCTCTGACACCTTCTTTTCCTTGTTTTTCTCCTTACAGGGTCTGGCTAACCTGTACATTTTCTCCTGAATATATTGGCTCCTTTGATTTCTATAAGCTAAACTCAACAACTTCCCTTGCTACTGAGGCGTTATAGAAGAGTGATTAAAGGAGAGATTTTAGAGCCAGAAAATGTAGGTCCTAATCTCATTCTTACCAAATATGGGCTGTATAAACTTTCCTCTGTTTCCTTATTCATAAAATGGAGAAAAAAATTGTAAACTTGACCCTAAGGAGTGGTGTGAGAACTGGATGGCTTAATACTTATAAAGGACTTAGAAAAAGTGCTGAGGCTCAAAGTTAACACTGTATAAGTTTGAATGCATATTAAATTTTCTACAAAATAGAAAATTCCTATAATTTCTCCTTATGATCAATAGTTCCAACTTGACATCTACATTTTCTCTTTTCTGTAATTTTTATATTATGAGAGACTTTCTGCTTGAAGAAGAAGCATAACTATGTAATATGATATAGTTGGTTGTCCTTCAGAATCAGAAATTCAGTACGATGTGCTTTATTCAGGCTTAAATTATTCTGGTTAAAATTGAAGAGAATATTTGCTATTAGTAAGGAAAGATAAAAATTAAAATGTAAGAGAAAAAAGACTATAACAAATAATTAAGGAAATATAGTTTTTTTAACTTAAACTGCAAAGAATCATTAGGAAACAAAAGGCCTTGTGTCATCAGTTCAAATGAAGAAATCCCCTAATGGGTTATTTTATTATTGAGTTTTTAAATTTATTCAGAAATCTCACTTGTATTGTAAACTTCATGAACTTTCTCAGTCTCCTGACGTTACTATAGCTCTTTTGACAGTTTCAGGCACATTTTTTTTTTTTTTTTTTTTTTTTGGCGGTACGCAGGCCTCTCACTGTTGTGGCCTCTCCCATTGCGGAGCACAGGCTCCAGACGCGCAGGCTCAGCAACCATGGCTCACAAGCCCAGCCGCTCCGCGGCATGTGGGATCTTCCCAGACCAGGGCACGAACCCGTGTCCCCTGCATCAGCAGGCAGACTCTCAACCACTGCGCCACCAGGGAAACCCTCAGGCACATTTTTTAAGAAGGCAATTGCCATTTTTATTTATTTAGTCCTGGACTATCTTCTTAAGATTGATTCAACACTAGTTTTATTTGGAATGATGTTGTATCACCCACAGTAAGAGAAACGTATAACTTTTATGTGATTTTTAAATCAATTAAGTCAATATTCACATTATCAATATATGTATTTTAGAATAGTTTTATTTATTCCTCAACAAATTCAATACCTATTATTGTGCATATTATGTACCAGATTTTTGTGCTAGGTCCTAAGGGATATGAAGAAGATTAAATGTGCTTCTGATTTCAAAGAGTTGACGACCTCATAAGCAACAGAGATTAAAAAAAAATGTAATAATGAATATGAATTAGGTTGGCTAAGACTATAATAAATATCTATACAAATACATTGAAAGAATAAATTTATACAGGGAAATTAGGGAAGCAATTACTCAAAAAGAAGCACTTGAGCTGAGATTTGTCTAATTTTCATTTCCTAATCTTTTTTTTATATATATTCTATAATTTTCAAACACCAATTGCAAACCACACTAAAAAATAGTCTATTTAAAAAACAAAATCAATGGCTTTCTTTATAAGCATTATACTCCTAAGTGAAGAGATCATTGTATCCAGCAAGATCTTCATAGACTTATGTAACAGGAAGTGGTAAATTCCTGGGCACTCACCATCTTAATGAATCACTTTCCAAAAGAAGGAAACAATTTTTGTTTGATTTTTTTCCTTCCATGTCAGTAAATGGATACAAGTCTTCGTTATGTTTCCTGTGGCCTTCAAACCTCTGGTTCAGATCTTCTGCTTCTGCCCTTCTTCCATGTTTCATGCTTTCACTCAGTGTCCAGCATAGAATGAAAGCCATCAACACTCATTCCTAGAGCTTAGACCCTATCATTATGTAGGAGGTGCTGACTTTCTATCTTCATCTGTAACCCTTCATTCCCATCAACTGAAGTCGAATTAGGTTCCCCGGACAAGGGATATTGGATTGGACCCATGTACAAACTCACAGTCAGATTATTCAAGAGCATACTTTGAAGTGTCTATGATATGGATTTCTCTCCCTTGCCTGCAGTGGTTTAAGAGCTTCAAGATCAGGACCATGTCTTTTCTATTTTCATTTTCCTTGGTTCATTTCTACATTTTCCATACCTAGAGGGTAGCGAACTCCTATTAATACTAACCCATATTTAGTGATGACCATAATGACAACCTTCCCAATGTCCTCAGGAAGTACTTGAACTTCCTGAAGTTATTCTCTTACTGAATCCAGTTACATAAATGTAAAGTGATTTTAAATAATCTTGGTTTTATGTATTGAAATTGTGATCTAGTAAATCTATCATGAATTCTGTATACTTTTGTGCTTATCAGTCCAACTATTAGTGAATTTGATCAGATGGTTTATATCAATAAATATTGACAATTTATACATGATAAATATAAGTGAATTTCTTTGAAATTTTATCATACTGTTTTACATACATTAAAAAATATCCATGCATCTGTTGCTCAAAATATTTTCTACACTTTCAAACATATTCCAAACTGTATTGCCAAATTTTGCTTGATAGAAGTTTGAATTCCTTCAAAATAGATTGACCATTAATAACTGGAGATAAATCTATGGTTATTATTTGAATAGCAAACTAGAAATGAATAATAAAAAGTTGTTCTTACTCAGCTGTTTGTCAGAATTTCCTTACACAATATGTCTGGAAAAAATATTCAATGATTAATTCTTGCTCACTATTTGGAAAGGAAATTATTATTATTATTATTTTAGCCACACCGTGCAGCATGTGGGATCTTAGTTCCCCAACAAGGAATCTAACCCATGCTCCCTGCAGTGGAAGCGCAGAGCCCTTACCACTGGATCGCCAGAGAATTCCCTGGAAAGGAAGTTCTTAAGTTTATTTCCTGATAATCAATACAAAGTGAGAAATAGCATAAATGTTCTGGAAAAAAAAAATTACACTTTAGGATAGAATCTAAAGTTTAAGATCTGTTGTGTGTGTAAATAGACACACAACAAACTGAATTGGTTTCAGTAGTTGTACATTTTGAACTACAATTTGCTCAGTATCTCTTTTTTAAGCTCATAAATTATACGGAGAAACCCAAACATTTTATTTGCATATCTGGGATCGGTAAGGCAAAAAAAAAAGTATTTAAGTGTCTATATTTCTAATATACCTTAGTTTTTTAAATAATTTCACTTCATTTTTATATGAGACAAAAGCTTTTTGGAAGAGCCATGATTATGGCGCCCACATGCATCGCTTTTCTGCTGCTGTGGGTGTAGAGCTGACAAACACTCAGCAAACAGATGGCTAATCCTCTGAATGGCATTATTCATGTTAAACAAAACAGCTTTTTGACGATCATAATGTAGCACCCGCTCTGGTGTTTTTCTTCTAAAGGCAGAGGAAATATGGTATTTAGTGAGACTGTCAAATGCGGTACCAGACTTATGTTTGCTGACGGCCTTATTAAAAAAAGGAAATCGCTAATCAATTAGAAACAACTCCTTATTTTGTAATGTTCATCACAGAGCTGGAATAAAATTTAATTTGTCAAATGTTGCATATATATTTGTTGATATCAATGAACAAAAGGACTTTCTGTACATGTTGATAAATCTAAATCTTAGGGAAGTTTTTTTTTTTTTTTCCAAATGTACTGAAAAGCTAAACTGAATGAATTACTACTAAAATTTTAAATGAAAACAAACACATATCACAATATTCAATTTTACCCTTATCTACTTGGTACTAATTTTCCAATCTTATTTCAAATATTTCATAATATTTCACCACTGGTACTAGATGATTATTTTATGAATCTAAATTTCTCATTATGAAAACACCTTTCAGATTAAATTATTTTTCCTCTGCTTCTTATAGAACTGCATTTCTGATAAGTCCCTTCAATTTACAACAACTTTCCGCAATGAAGTGTAAATGTGTTTAATCAGAATTCATTATCAGTTGTCAATGAAATAAAGTTGGTCCCCCCCAAGGTTTTACTTCTCTAAACTAATTGATGCTAATTCTGTTAGCATATTTTCACAGTTAACTTTCTCAAATTCTCTAATCATTATAGATCTGTTGCCTGGCTACTCTACCAGTCCTTACTATTACTCAGATATATGGCTGCACCATACTGGCTGCAGCATCATGACCAATAATAAATCTGAAGGAAGAATTGTCCTCCAAGGTTTTGAAACTACCACTGTCACCAAAGGTTAAGTATATCGACATTGTATTTGATGTATTTGCCTACTTCGGTAAACCAAAGACTATCAATAATTAACAGAAATAAATTGTATTTTTGCTATACTTTGTTGGTAATGCAAAGTTTATTTCCTAGTGTCTTTTCCAGATGAAAAAGTATCCATTGAGTTTAGAAAGGTACTTCATTAGCTTTGTATTTCTACTTTCATACCTAGACTTTATAGTAATATTTTAAGCCATATTTTGATCTCTTATATACATAAGTGAAACGTTAGTATGAGAAACAAACTTTTTTAATACTGAAAGTTACAGAAATTACTCACTTTAATACCAATTGTACATATCTTTAAACTTAATATCTAAAATAAAGACAAATCCTTAAATATATATGTTTGTCTGCCTTGGAAGAAACAAATATATGTTACTTCCACATTCCAAAAGCCTGAGAAAATGGAGGGTGAGTCATTCACAGACCAGCTAAGGAAAGGGTCGGCCTATTTGTGATTGAGTGAAATTGAGATGTTGAATGTCACTGAAGTTCTATTGATGTTCTTTATCTCCTTCCCTTTAGGAAATTGATTTTTCAGCACCATTTACATGCAGAACATAAAATAATTGCCAAAATACTTTAAGGGTGATTTACTAAAAAATTATATTTTCATTTAAAATATTATAAAAATCATAATAGTTGTAAAGAGTTATAAATAATATCTTGAAATACAAGATTTGGGATAGTGGGGTGGTTAGCATCTGCTATAGGCAAAAAGTTGAGTTCACATAAATGCTTTGGTTTTTATAAGTAAAAGATTGATGGCTATAGAATATTGTAAGAAATAAAGAAGAAATGAGTATAATGTTGACAGATTTCTGTAAAGATTATGTAAAAATCTTAAATCAGATAAATTAGAAATTATTTTGGCATTTTATATCTATATATACAGCTACAGCTACATTTATACCTATATTTATTTAAATATATTTTGATTATGTTTCTTGATAAGTAAGATTCACTACTGTTGACACCAGCTGCCTATACAGAGAATAAATATAAGTGAATTTCTCTATTCAGGTAACAAAGTTTTACTCTTAACAATATAGAAGTGACCTCAAATGAAAATCACTGTAGCTTGATTGCATCTGCCTGAAGCCTAATTTGGCTAATATATGTGAAGCTATGCTCAAAGCAATAACATAATATTTTGGAAATTTTCAAACCACATTTCTCTGTGTTGGACAGTGTTTTCTGAAAAGAATTTTGACCTACCCTAGAGTTCTTTTTAAGGCACATCTCCATGTCATGCCATTTTACTTGCATTTTATTTAGCTCTGTTCTGGTTTGAGATTTTAGATTTCATTAGGAGTTGCCAGTCCTACCTCCATCTAGATTGATTATCAAAGCACATAGATCTGCCTTTAATTTCCAATGCTGAAGATAATATAATCTAATTTTTTTTGCAAAAATGTCAAACATTGCTTAAAAAAAAAGAAAAAAAGCATAATCTTGAATAGCATATTTTTTAAAAAATGAGCCATTTTTCTTTAGAATGTATTCTTTGCTAATATGAGTCTAATACCATGGTAACCAGATGTGTATATGTATATTGTTCTCAGCGATATGACTTCTAATACTTTTATTCTGTGGAAATATCTCAATCCATTTCCATACTCATGGGGTTTATATTGCTTCTTAAGATCCATGTTGCAAGTATTTGCTTTCTGGAGGGTAGCAGATTTCTTAAATTAATTTCAACCTTCACTTTTCTTAGCCTTTTCATAAACAAATATTTACCCCCTGAAATATATTGGGATTTTCACTCTTCAAGTCTTTAAATTCAGTGCCTAAAATATTCCAAGTTGGGTTGGTTTATTCCTCCTTTTTTTAGATTATTTGTTTAGCTTAGATGTCAAATAATATCAAGCCTAAGACTACCAAAAATAAATACACTTTATTAGATAGAAACTTGGCCATTTGTCTTTATTTACAGTTTTTCAGACTACATTTTAATCTTTATTTTATATTGTGTAAACAAAGGTTTTAGAAGCAGTAAAAAATACTTTGCCAAAGTCCAAACACATGACAGGGGCTCTATCTCTTTCCTCCAATAATTTTGTAATTGTATTTAAATCTGTCAAGTTAATCCAGAATGATTATTTAAATCCTGTGCTATTACACTGTGCCTCTACATCCTTAACATTTATAAAAATTTATTTTAATATAAGCATATCTTATTAATAAGAGAGAAGATTTTAAAAATATATTTTATAATATTGTTACCCTTAATCTTTCTATTTATAATTCTTTATCTTTCTATTATCTTATTGATTTTTCATTTTTCAGTAAAGGATTCAAAAATTTCATCTATTAATAATTGTGGTAGCCAGCTATCACACTTACCTAGTTAGCAAAAGTATTAGCCCATTTGCTTAAAATCCAGAATATTTAATGTTCTTAAATAATTTAAATTTTAATATTTCTATGCATTTTAGAATAAGACCTTTACCAGGTCAGAAAATTTAGTACTAGCCTTCATTACTTAGTCTTCCACATATCTTGCATATATATTGTCTCTTTCAAATGTCTCTCTACTCTGTTCAGCATTCTATAATTTTGCAGCTACAGTCGTAGTTCAATTATCACCATCTTTCTCTTGAACTGCAAAAATGGCCCCTGAATTGTCATCCTCACTTCCTTTCTTGCTGCTCCATTCCAATTAATTTCCTGTTTAACATTCAGAATGAGTAAATAAAGCAAAGCAAAGTAAAATGAAATAAACAGGAAAAGCATGAGTTGGGTCAAGTCAATGGCGTGCTAGGAGTTTAATGGCTTCTCTTTTTCTTCATAACCCCACATTATCTATCCCTAAACATGTCTTAACCTTCATCCTGAGCTAGTCTGCCCACATCCATAGTCACTACACTATAGCTCTCCTCCAAATGAAAATCATTACATGTGATTATCCCTGTATGTGCAGTACACTGGCTTGATTTTTATTATTTTTTCACTTCTCAATGTGGGTGAGATTTCAAGTCTCAGCACTTTGACAGGTGATATAACATTTTGGTTATGGAGGCAGACCACCTACAGCCCTAATACCAATTCAACTTTTCATTACCAGCATGGCTTTGGGCAATTCACTCCATCTCTGTATTGCATTTTCTTCACTTATAAAATGCGAGTAATAATATCCCCCACCTCAAAGATTTGTCACACAGAGTAAATAAACTAATACATGTATAGCACTTAAAAGACTGTTTAGTATATTTTAAGCACTTAAGGCAGTTATTAGAGTTTTATCTTAATAAAATGTCCTTGGTGAATACATTAGTAATTAATATAATAATAACAACAATATAAGTATAGCTAACTCTTCAATAACTCTTGCTAAGTTTCAGGGACAGTCCTCTCTAATTACATTCTTTCTGTGAGTCTCTATCACAAAACACTGATTTTTTAAAAATCACATTAAAATCTTAAATATGTATTTATCTACTTATGTGTGTATAACCTATACAATCCACTAAACTCTAAGGTCCAGGCAGGTAAGTACTATGTCTGATTTGTTTATCACTGTATAACTAACTCTTATAACTGGCTGAAATGGATATCAATAATTATTTTTGAATGAATGAATACTATTTATAGCACTGAGTTTCTTTAAGCAACAAAGTGGGGCAAGCTTCTGAGACTAAAGTGAGAACTCCCATACGTGATAAAAAAGGGAGTCCATTAACCTAATAGAAGTGGCTAAAGAAGACAGTTTGGCAGGCTGCTCTTAGTAATACTCGAACTTTCAGACCAGTTAGTCAGCAACAAGCAGATTCAATGAAAGGATCCAACTGGAACACTTGTAGATGCGTAGAAGTAGCATGGGAGACACCTGTCCGTAGACAGTGGGTGGAACCAGGTAGTCCCTAAGTAAAGGGCATCTGTCAATAATTAGTGTGAATATCTGATCATTTGAGCTCTTTGGTTCTGGGTCAAATAAAGCGCTCACAACAAGCAATGAGACATAGGCAAACCAGGTAGGAATTAGTATACCAGGTGGAATTTTTGTCATAAAAAGTGAAATAAAAGCTTATAGCAGAAAATATATTGTGATGATAGCATGACATTGACCAGCGCAATTAAAGGACTCTATTTCCTTAAAGTCATTGAATTTTTTTTTCTTTTTACCTTTAATTTTCTTATGTCCTCATTGAGGGATATTTATTTAGGGAAACTGTTTTTTTGGTATAAACTATACTAGGCACAGTCAAAAGCAAATTAGACAAACTTTCCTTCTAAAATGAATGAAGTTACTGTTAATGTGTATTTTTCATGATGATTTCATTGTGCTCCTCTTTGTCTTTGATTTTCTTACTCCAGTTAAGTCATTGTTGCAATTTTTCTTTGCTCTGCCTCCTCTGCCAAACAGCTGATCTTATTTGAATTAAAAAATGCAGCTGTCTTAATCAGTCTTTCATGGTATATATGGATTTAAAAAATACATTTCTAAGTACAAAAACTCATGACATTATTCAGCTTATGAGCTAATTCAAGATCTGTTTGTCATGATGTAGCTGTTTCCATTCCTATGCAAATTCCACTTTGTTCTTAGCATTGACATTTTCCCCCATTTCACAGTTGGCAGAATTAAAACATACCTAAAAACATTACAAGTAAACTCCCATTATATTAATGCAAAAGCTCAAATTATCCTAACTATAACTATTAATATAATTAATCTACAAACAAATGCTAATGCCATTGTTAGTTTATGTGACCTGTCGATCATTTCAAATTGCGTATCTTTCTTAGGATTCTCTGTTTTCACACCTCTAAAGTAGGAAAAGTTATGCAGAAATATTTCAAAGCCTCTATGAGTTAACCACATTGCCTATAAGGCATCAAAGATGAAATTTCAAATAATTAAGCTAATATTTGACATTCATTTTCTTCACATGTTTGAAGATTGTTTTGGAAACTAGAATACCTATTTTGTGCCTCTGACTAAAACTGAATGTTTATTATTCTTTTTATATTGGAGTCACAGGTGTAGTTAGGAAGGAATGGAATTATTTTCTAGAGTTGGTTCATTGTATTTGATATGACTGAGAAGTTGCTATCAAAATAATTCACATCTAAATGAAAAAAATAAATATTATTACACATTTGCAACTTGCCAACAGTACTGGATTTGTGAAAAAATACATGCTTTGAGAATGTTCTTGTTTTCAAACTTTTAAATAAATCAGAATATGCCATTTTGCTAAGATCACAGCTCCCTCATCTCTGAATGCATTCAATCATATCATTAATGCATATTCAATTAGTATTAACCTTGTCTCCACTACATACAATTTTATAAAGAATGATATTCATATCTGTCAACTAATTGCACCAATAAACTTCACCACAGTGACATGATTAATAGACCATAATATTTAGGAAGGTGACATTTCTCACTTTTTTAGAACTTTCAACTTAGAATTTGAAAGGAAAAATAAGCTACTGGTGTCAAGGTTTTAATCTAGAGTAGTATCTAGTTGGCAGTTAACTGAAATAGCTTTCTTTCCCTTAACAGCAATGAAATAGAAAGGACAAATTACCCCTTTTATAGGTGCAGTTGGAACCTAAAACTCTAGAGAAAGTGTGAACTGTAAACCACTGATATGTCTATTTCACCATCTGCACCTCAAAACTCTAGCTACCAAATCAACAAACAAACAGAAGACTCAATCATGCTAAATACATTATTCCAAGTTTTGAAATTGTTTATTAACCTTCTCTGGTGACAGCAGTTAAAACAGATATTCATTTAAAAATAATCAGATTTTCAATTCATATGTACTTTTAGATAAGAGGAACCTTCAGAACTAGATATTTAATGTCATAAATCTGTTTTAGAACTTTTTAACAATAATTTTAAAATGTCTTTATTTTTTATTGCTTTTTCTAAGAACATTTACTTTAGCTGAATAATTAAAGTTGTTTCCTCCAAAATCTGACCATTTAGAATGTTTCTTTAGTAATTATGATGCAATATCCTCTTCAAAATGGAAACCAAACATGATAGTCAAAAGTGCATTTATGTGTTGAGATACTCACCATCTTCAAGAAAGACAGTTTTAAATACAGCCACAAACACAAGAATAAATGTTATTAAATAATTCTAGAATGTAATGTGTTGTTAAGTGATTTCAGATATTACCTATAAAATCACATTCAATTTGGACCTACAGGTTTTCAAAACTAACCTTTCAACAAACTGAGTGGAGTTAAAAATACAGTTTTTTTCTACTTTACTTAGGTCAGGAGAGTGTAAAATAAAATTAGGCATAAGGATAGGGCCTGGGAGGCTCTAAACTATTTTAGCTAATTCTTTTTAAAATTTAAATTGGTGTGATATGCTTCTCAAAAATTTAATGAGAAGATTCCTTTATAGTCTGACCTACGATTTTCCAGAACCTGTTCTTAATTTGGAAATTGCCATCAATTATTTTTTTTTAATTAGCCATGCTAAAAAATTTCTAGAAAATCCCTCCTCCATACTCTTTTAAATATAAAAATATATTCATTTATCATTCAGCAGAAATAGTCTGACCAATATTGCACTGAAGTGAGATTAGACGTGGTGCATTTATTGGAAGTCATGATATCAGTTTGCTATGGACCTCATCCAATCGGTTGAAGGACCAAGTAAAACAAAACAAGACCAGCCTCCTCCAGCAAGAGAGAATTGTCCAGCAGACTGCCTTCAGATTTCATCTACTCCAGGCTCTCCTGGATCTATAGGCTGCTGGCCTTTGGAGTAGAACCCCACTAGCTGCCGTTCTGAGTCTCCATTTGCTGGCCATCACTGCAGATTTTGGACTTGACAACCATAATTATGTGAGCCAATTCTTTATAATAAATCTCTTTCTTCACGTGTACACATATTGACTCTGTTTTTCTGGAGAACTCTGACTAATACACTGGCTTACCTGGTGATTCAAGTCATGGAATCTGTCAGAGATTTGGGGAGGCTAATTGGGTGGATCCCACGTGTATCACCCTCCTTCCATCATGAATTTTAACAGTTAAATGTTCCCATCTTTCAAACCTGTATCATATTATTTTACTGGTTTGTTCTCTCCCTTATCTTTGTCTTTTTAGATTAGATTATTTTATTTATTTATTTAAATTTATTTATTTATTTTTGGCTGCACTGTGTCTTTGTTGCTGCGCGCAGGCTTTTCTCCAATTGCAGCTAGCAGGGGCTACTCTTCGTCGTGGTGCACAGGCTTCCCATTGCAGTGGCTTCTCTTGTTGTGGAGCACAGGCTTCAGTAGTTGTGGCACACGGGCTTTAGAGCGCAGGCTCAATAGTTGTGGTGCATGGGCTTAGTTGCTCCGCAGAATGTGGGATCTTCCTGGACCAGGGCTCGAACACATGTCCCCTGCATTGGCAGGCAGATTCTCAACCACTGCACCACCAGGGAAGCCCAGATTGGATTATTTTTTTTAAATGTGTTTCTAATCATTATAGTAGAGCTCAACGGTAAACAAGCTAGATATACATTTATATATTTTTAAATAAAATTGTCTACATTGGCACAGATTTACTGTGACTATATTTGTGGTTTTACTCAATCCTTAGACCCTGAAAATCATCTTCTATCTTCTGAATATTAACTTTTCAAAAATTGACATATATATATATATATAATGAATCACTTTGCTGTACACCTGAAACATTGTTAACCAACTATACTTCTATTAAAAATCAACTAACATTTCTTATAGAAATAAAGCTACTTATTATAAACTATTTATATTCAGTACAGTGAAATTGATGGGTCATAATATTTGGAATTGAAAAGAAAGTTAGGAATCACCTAATGAAGTTTACACACGTTTGAGGACTTCCCTCTATAACTTCCTGTTAGTTTTATTACTATCTCTGCCTCAACAGCAAAATAGAGAATTCACAACTTTTTGCCACTTCATATTTTGTTTTCAGATACCTCCAGTTCTCAGATACGTCTTTGCCATAAGGATTGAATTTTTCTCCTTCTATCTCCTTCTAATTGCTACTCAAAGGTATCCTTTGTATTTAAACATAATTATAATTTAATAAATACAATTTTCCCACACAGTAGGGTTTTTTCAATTGGAATATGACCATGAAGTTTATACTTTCCATCCCACTCCCCACCTTCCCACCTGAATTCTTCACAATAACCAGTCAATATTTCAACTGTTGGGCATAAATGAGCAATATTTTCTACGAGTTCATCAGAGCATTCATCTCTGGATGGTTAAATGGCCGTTCAAACTATTCCTGTATATCCTAACTATGGCAGACTTCTCGGCACAGTACTTTATTGGTACTGCTGAATACTGCTTTAAGCATTGTCATATTGCTGACCTAAGTGAGCTAATAATTTTACTCAAAATAATTAATACTTTTTATCTATCCCTACCTTTTACTTGTCTCTTAGGATTGTTTTGAGGGGCATAATTGTAACTTTTACAATTATCCTTGTTAAATTATATGATGAAGTTTTTAGTACACTATTTTTTCCAAAAACACTAATTCTGCCAACTTATACTTTTCTATCCCTCCCATGTTGATGTTATGTTGGAACTTGATAAGCATGCCATCAATATCTTCCTTCTATCATTAATTTAAAAACTGTTGACAAGAACAAAGTTGAGGGTGGAGGCCTGTAACATAAGGTTGAAAACTGTCAAGACACCATTGATAGGCACTGTTTTCTCACTGCCACAGTAAAAACACACTTCTCTGATTTAAATTATCCAAGAGTTATTCTTTTGAACATAAACACATTATGAAAAATTTGATCAAATCCTTTTATGAAATGTTGATACACAGTTTTTACACCTGTCCCTGTACCAATCAACTTTGTATATCATAGGCTTTATTGACACACACAAAAATTGTTCCACAGTTAGGTTTACTTTTGGTTTAAGTAACAGAAATCTGGATAAAATTTAAGCAAAAATAAATAAAATTATTTGAAGGGTAGTGAAATGTTTTATGGACTTTTATTCAAGGCCTCAAGAATAAAACTGGAGAACTATGTCTTGTGGGAAAAGAAGGGGGTCATTTTACTTTTTCTTTGGCTCATCTCTGCATATTTCCTTCATTCTTCTCAACCTGCCTCCTATCTAAATGGTGGGACAGGACATCACCAAGCACATAAAATGTACATATTTCAGTAGCTATAAAAAATTAATTTTCTTTCACTAATTCCCAGGAAGGTTTCAAATTCCCAGGAAGGATCTTCAACTCACTCTAGGAGCCAATAATTGAACTATAAGCGTTGACTAGAAGGATAGAGTTTCTACAAGAAATAATGATTAGTTCAGACTTGTTCAATCTCTCTCCACTAAACCAATAACAAATAACCTATACAAGTACAAACCCTTACAACAATAATTTAACTGAGGCAATGGTGGATCCTCTGAAACGTAAGGAGGGGGAGACTCTCTAAAAATGTTTGGAAAGGAAGTTGAGATTATTATATGGTTTAGTAAGTTCTATTTGGTGTCCACTTATATATTTTTCCTGTATTAAAATACCCCAAAAATGTCAAATATCAGAATCTAACTATCTGGTGTTCACAAACCATGTAGAAGCTCAGCAATTCCTGACCAGCTCTACCACACAGAAACCATGCCATAGAGTACTCTCCTATCACTTTAGACTGTTTATGGGGTGTCCAGTCCTATTCCATTTTATCTTTATGTCTGTGTTGATCAGGACATCAAGATTTTTTCTTCTTTAAGTGACAGAAACCTAACTCAAACCTGAAATCCATTGGCACAATCAAATAGAAACTCAAGGAAGAATGGCTTAGAAAAAGTGACACCCAGATGCTCAAAGAATATCCTCAGCAATATGTCTTTCATTACCTTTTAGGTTTATTGATTTCATTAGCAGGTATCTCTTCCCATACAGGAGCAAAAATAACCACAAAAACACTCCAGACTTGTATTCTACCAGTTTGCTATCTTTGGTGTAATAGTGTCCCTCTTTTCTTTTTTTCTTTTTTTTTTTTATTCAAACAGAAAGTCACAAAAATTATAATCATCTTCATCAGTTCACTCAGTCTCATATAATTAATTTTTTTATCTTGATCTTTTGTTAGCACTTTTATGAATTCATCAGTTTTCCATTAGAGTTCTGAAAATTCTTATTCATTCAGTTCAGCATTATAGTCAGTTACCAGTAACATGTACTTGTCAGAGTCTTATCCATGAATTCCTTAAAGATGAGACCCTTTTATAGGAACATTTTTGCAAAAGCATCAGAGTACACCCAGAACTGTCTGTAAATGACAAAAGACTTTAAAATGACCACGGTTAAAGATTTCATGAAAATTCATAAGAATGCAGTTGAAAAGGAAATTTAGTTATTTCTGAGATATACATTTTAAAATAACTAAAATTATGACTTATAACATTATACCAGAATATATAAGATTTTTAAGAATTTCATGTACTATCTGAAACATTTATATTAACATATTTCCATACAAATAACCCAAAGAAAGTTTAGTATTTTTTTTTAATTTTTGAATTTTATTTTATTTTTTTATACAGCAGGCTCTTATTAGTCATCAATTTTATACATATCAGTGTATACATGTTAATCCCAATCACCCAAGTCACCACAGCACCATCCCCAGCCCCCTGTGGCTTTCCCCTCTTGGTGTCTGTACGTTTGTTCTCTACATCTGTGTCTCAACTTCTGTCCTGCAAACCGGTTCATCTGTACCATTTTTCTAAGTTCCACAAACATGCATTAATATATGATATTTGTTTTTCTCTTTCTGACTTACTTCACTCTGCATGACAGTCTCTAGATCCATCCACAGCTCAACAAATGACCCAATTTCATTCCTTTTTATGGTTGAGTAATATTCCATTGTATATATGTACATCTTCTTCTTTATCCATTTGTCTGTCGATGGGCATTTAGGTTGCTTCCATGACCTGGATATTGTAAATAGTGCTGCAATGAACATTGGGGTGCATGCATCATTTTTTTATATATTTTTTTGCGGTACACAGGCCTCCCACTGCTGCAGCCCCTCCCACCATGTCATAGCACAGGCTCTGATGCGCAGGCCCAGGGGCCATGGTTCACGGGCCCAGCCACCCCACAGCATGTGGGATCTTCCCGGACTGGGGCACAAATCCACATCCCCTGCATCGACAGGTGGACCCTCAACCTCTGCGCCACTAGGGAAGCCCTGCATGCGTCTTTTTGAATTATGGTTTTCTCTGGGTATAGGTACAGTAGTGGGATTGCTGGATCATATGGTAATTCTATTTTTAGTTTTTTAAGGAACCTCCATACTGTTCTCCATAGTGGCTGTATCAATTTACATTGCCACCAACAGTGCAAGAGAGTTCTTTTTTCTCCACACCCTCTCCAGCATTTGTTGTTTGTAGATTTTCTGATGATACCCATTCTAACTGGTATGAGATGATACCTTATTGTAGTTTTGATTTGCATTTCTCTAATAATTAGTGATGTTGCATAGCTTTTCATGTGCTTCTTGGCCATCTGTATGTCTTTTTTGGAGAAATGTCTATTTAGGTCTTCTGCCCATTATTAGATTGGGTTGTTGGTTTCTTTAATATTGAGCTGCATGTCCTGTTTATATATTTTGGAGATTAATCCTTCATCCATTGATTCAGTTGCAAATATATTCTCCCATTCTGAGGGTTGTCTTTTCATCTTGTTTATGGTTTCCTTTGCTGTGCAAAAGCTTGTAAGTTTCATTAGGTCCATTTGTTTATTTTTATTTTTATTTACCTTACTCTAGGAGGTGGGTCAAAAAGGATCTTGCTATGATTTATGTCAAAGAGTGTTCTTCCTATGTTTTCCTCTAAGAGCTTTATAGTTTCTGGCCTTACATTTAGGTCTCTAATCCGTTTTGAGTTTATTTTTCTGTATGGTGTTAGGGAGTGTTCTAATTTCATTCTTTTACATGTACCTGTCCAGTTTTCCCAGCACCACTATTGAAGGGACTGTCTTTCCCCCATTGTATATCCTTGCCTCCTTTGTCATAGATTAGTTGACCATAGGTGTGTGGGTTTGTCTCCGGGTTTTCTATCTTGTTCCACTGATCTGTTTCTGTTTCTGGGCCAGTACCATATTGTCTTGATTACTGTAGTTTTGCAGTATAGTCTGAAGTCAGGGAGTCTGATTCTTCCAGCTCCATTTTTCTTCCCTCAAGACTGCTTTGGCTATTCGGGACCTTTCGTGTCTCCATACAAATTTTAAGATTTTTTTGTTCTAGTTCCATAAAAAATGCCATTGGTAATTTGATATGGATTGCATTGAATCTATAGATTGCTTTGAGCAGTATAGTCATTTTCACCATATTGATTCTTCTAATCCAAGAACATGGTATATCTCTCCATCTTTAATTTCTTTCATCAGTATCTTATAGTTTTCTGCATACAGGTCTTTTGTCTCCCTAGGTAGGTTTATTCCTAGGTATTTTTTCTTTTTGTTGCAATGGTAAATGGGAGTGTTTCCTTAATTTCTCTTTCAGATTGTTCATCATTAGTGTATAGGGATGCAAGAGATTTCTGTGCATTAATTTTGTATCCTGCAACTTTACCAAATTTATTGACTAGCTCTAGTTGTTTTCTGGTGCCATTTTTTAGCATTCTCTATGTATAGTATCATGTCATCTGCAAACAGTGACAGTTTTACTTCTTCTCTTCCAATTGTATTATTTTATTTATTTTTCTTCTCTGATTGCCATGGCTAGGACTTCCAAAACTATGTTGAATAATAGTGGTGGAGGGGACATCCTTGTGTTGTTCCTGATCTTAGAGGAAATGGTTTCAGTTTTTCATCATTGAGAATAATGTTTGCTGTGCATTTGTCATATATATGTCCGTTATTATGTTGAGGTAGGTTCCCTCTATGCCTACTTTCTGGACAGTTTTTATCATAAATCGCTGTTGAATTTTGTCAAAAGATTTCTCTGCATCTATTGAGATGATCATATGGTTTTTCTTCTTCAATTTGTTAATATGGTGTATCACATTGATTGATTTGTGTGTATTGAAGAATTCTTCCATCTCTGGGGTAAATCCCACTTGATCATGGTGTACGATCCTTTTAATGTGTTTTTGGATTCTGTTTGCTAGTATTTTGTTGAGGATTTTTGCATCTATATTCATCAGTGATATTGGTCTGTAATTTTCTTTTTTTGTAGTATCTTTGTCTGGTTTTGGTATCAGGGTGATGGTGGCCTCATGGAATGAGTTTGGGAGTGTTCCTTCCTCTACAATTTGTTGGAAGAGTTTGAGAAGGATTGGTGTTAGCTCTTCTCTAAATGTTTGATAGAATTCATCTGTGAAGCCATCTGGCCCTGGACTTTTGTTTGTTGGAAGATTTTTAATCACAGTTTCAATTTCAGTGCTTGTGATTGGTCTGTTCATATATTCTGTTTCTTCCTGGTTCACTCTTGTAAGGTTATACCTTTCTACGAATTTGTCCATTTGTTCCACATTGTCCATTTTATTGGCATAGAGTTGCTTGCAATAACCTCTTAGGATGCTTTGTATTTCTGTTGTGTCTGTTGTAACTTCTCCTTTTTCATTTCTAATTTTAGTGATTTGAGTCCTCTCCCTCTTTTTCTTGATGAGTCTGGCTAATGGTTTATCAATTTTCTTTATGTTCTCAAAGAACCAGCTTTTAGTTCTATTGATCTTTGCTATTGTTTTCTTTGTTACTATTGCATTTATTTCTGCTCTGATCTTTATGATTTCATTCCTTCTGCTAACTTTGGGTTTTGTTTGTTCTTCTTTCTCTAGTTCCTTTAGGTGTAAGGTTATATATTTTGTTTGAGATTTTTCTTGTTTCTTGAGGTAGACTTGTATACCTTCTATAAACTTCCCTCTTAGAACTGCTTTTGCTGTACCCCATAGGTTAAGATAGTCGTGTTTTCATTGTCATTTTTCTCTAGGTATTTTTTGATTTCCTTTTTGATTTCTTCAGGATCTCTTGGTTATTTAGTAGCATATTGTTTAGCCTCCATGTGTTTGTGATTTTTATGTATTTTTCCCTATAATTCATTTCTAATCTCAGAGTGTTGTGGTCAGAAAATATGCTTGATATGCTTTCAATTTTCTTAATTTACTGAGGCTTGATTTGTGACTCAAGATGTGATCTATCCTGGAGAATGTTCCATGCACACTTGAGAAGAAAGTGTAATCTGCTGTTTTTGGATGGAATGTCCTATAAATATCAATGAAATCTATCTGATCTATTGTGTCATTTAAAGCTTCTGTTTCCTTATTTATTTTCATTTTGGATGATCTGTCCATTAGTGCAAGTGAGGTGTTAAAGTCCCCCACTATTATTGTGTTACTGTCGATTTCCTCTTTTATAGCTGTTAGCACTTGCCTTATGTATTGTGGTCCTCCTATGATGGGTGCATATATAGTTATAATTGTTATATCTTCTTCTTGGATTGATCCCTTGATCATCATGTAGTGCCCATCCTTGTCTCTTGTAACTTTCTTTATTTTAAAGTCTTTTTTATCTGATATGAGCATTGCTACTCCAGCTTTCTTCTGATTTCCATTTGCATGGAATATCTTTTTCCATCTCCTCACTTTCAGTCTGTATGTGTCCCTAGGTCTGAAGTGGGTCTCTTGTAGACAGCATATATATGGGTCTTGCTTTTGTATTCATTCAGCAAGCCTGTGTCTTTTGGTTGGAGCTTTTAATCAATTCACTTTTAAGGTAATTATTGATATGTATGTTCCTATTACCATTTTCTTAATTGTTTTGGGTTTGTTTTTGTAAGTCCTTTTGTTCTCTTGTGTTTCCCACTTACAGAAGTTCCTTTAGCATTTGTTGTAGAGCTGGTTTGGTGCTGCTGAATTCTCTTAGCTTCTGCTTGTCTGTAAAGCTTTTGATTTCTCCATCAAATCTGAGTGAGATCCTTGCCGGGTAGACTAATCTTGGTTGTAGGTTCTTCCCTTTCATCACTTTAAGTATATCATGCCACTCCCTTCTGGCTTGTAGAATTTCTGTTGAGAAATCAGCTGTTAACCTTATGGGAGTTCCCTTGTATGTTATTTGTCATTTTTCTGTTGCTTCTTCCAATAATTTTTCTTTGTCTTTAATTTTTGCCAATTTGATTACTATGTGTCTCAGTGTGTTTCTCCTTGGGTTTATCCTGCCTGGGACTTGCTGCACTTCCTGGACTTGGGTGGCTATTTCCTTTCCCATGTTAGGGAAGTTTTTGACTATAATCTCTTCAGATATTTTCTTGGATCCTTTCTCTCTCTCTTCTCCTTCTGGGACCCCTATAATGTGAATGTTGTTGTGTTTAATGTTGTTCTCTTAGCCTGTCTTCATTTCTTTTCATTCTTTTTTCTTTATTCTGTTCCACAGCAGTGAATTCCACCATTTTGTCTTCCAGGTCACTTATCCGTCTTCTGCCTCAGTTATTCTGCTATTGATTCCTTCTAGTTTACTTCTCATTTTAGTTATTGTATTATTCATCTCTGTTTGTTCTTTAATTCTTCTAGGTCTTTGTTAAACATTTCTTGCATCTTCTCAATCTTTGCCTCCATTCTTTTTCCAAGGTCCTGGATCATTTTCACTGTCATTATTCTGAATTCTTTTTCTGGAAGGTTGCCTATCTCCACTTCATTTAGTTGTTTTTCCAGGGTTTTATCTTGTTCCTTCATCTGGTACATAGCCCTCTGCCTTTTCATCTTGTCTATCTTTCTGTGAATGTGGTTTTTGTTCCACAGGATGCAGGATTATAGTTCTTCTTGCTTCTGCTGTCTGCCCTCTGGTGGATGAGGCTATCTAAGAGGCTTGTGTAAGTTTCCTGATGGGAGGGACTGGTGCTGGGTAGAGCTGGCTGTGGCTCTGTTGGGCAGGGCTCAGTAAAACTTTAATCCACTTGTCTGCTGATGGGTGGGGATTGATTCCCTCTCTGTTGTTTGTTTGGCCTGAGGCAACCCAACAGTGGAACCTACCTGGGCTCTTTGGTGGGGCTAATGAGAGTTTCTGGGAGGGCTCACATCAAGGAGTACTTCCCAAAACTTCTGCTGCCAGAGTCCTTGTTCCCATGGTGAGCCACAGTCACCCCCGCCTCTGCAGGAGACCCTCTAACACTAGCAGGTAGGTCTGGTTCAGTCTCCCCTGGAGTCACTGCTCCTTCCCCTGGATCCCAAAGCGCACACTACTTTGTGTGTGCCCTCTAAGAGTGGAGTCTCTCTTTTCCCCAGTCCTGTCAGAGTCCTGCAATCAAATCCCACTAGGCTTCGAAGTCTGATTCTCTAGGAATTCCTCCTCCCATACCTGGACCTCCAGGTTGGGAAGCCTGACGTGGGGCTCAGAACCTTCACCCCAGTCGGTGGACTTCTGTGGTGTAAGTGTGTTCCAGTCTGTGAGTCACCCACCCAGCAGTTATGGAATTTGATTTTACTGTGATTGCACCCCTCCTACCATCTCATTGTGGCTTCTCCTTTGTCTTTGGATGTGGAGTATCTTTTTTGGTGAGTTCCAGTGTCTTCCTGTTGATGATTGCCCAGGAGCTAGTTGTGATTCTGGTGTTCTCACAAGAGGGATTGAGAGCATGTCCTTCTACTCCACCATCTTTGTTCCTCCAGTTTCCCTCTATTCTAATTTCACCAGCTAAAATTAGGAGACTGAATATTTTTGGCTTTGTCTAAATCATGCCTTCCTGTAATTACCTTTGTGGTCAGCACAACCCAAAATACATGGCTGACTGTAAAGAACTTTGTGTGTGTGGGGGTCATCAAAAAGAATAGTTACATTCTGTACACCAGAAAAAGGATACTGGTGGGAGGATTACAGATACAGCCACCTACAGACACAAAAACTGGTATGCTCATGTGGAAGAGACAAAAGATAGTTTTACCCTTTTGATATATCTAATGGTGATACCCTGGCCTCTGAGCCAGTCTTTTTCATTAATATTCCAACCTATTCTAATTTTGCTTTAATGTTTCATACTGCACACTACCTGATCAATTTAAACATGCCCAAAGCACCAAAAAGAGAAAGAGCAAAGTACCACAAATTGCTCACCAGTCTAAGATTAAGATTATCCTGCTGGATTAGTGTGGTAGGAGAACTGATTGGACCAGTGAAAAGAATGAACATCAATTAGTTACTTTCTTCTTTAGAAGTGGAGTATATCAGGTCATTATTAAGGTCAGTTATGCCAGTAGAGTAATGGGGTGTACTTTCTTGAGAATAGAAATCATGAGAGAGAGAGAGAATGAGAGAAACAGAGAGAGAGAAGGTTTTCCAAGACACTGTTCTTGAGAAGATGACAAAGAACGCAGTCAGTCTCAAATTGAGATAAATGTCAGTCTTACGTAAGAGCCAAGATATTTCATCCAGAGAAACAGAGTGGGAACAGTATATTGCACAGATTCAATACATTGGGTAGATGTGATGATGGAAGCGTTCAGAAGCAATCTTCTATATGTATTTTCCTTTTCTCAGTGTAAAGGGAAGTAAAAGTCATCAGACATGATAATTTTGGGTAGGGTTGGAGGTGTGGGAATAGGAAAGACAATGAAGGAGTTGTCTAGGAGACCAGGGGAATGACTGGACCAGGGAAATGCAGTACTATAGACAAGAGCCATTAAGGTCCACTTGACGTAAATGGTCATAAAGGTAAAGTAAGATCAGATAGCCTTGTTCATCTCTATAGAAATAAGTGAAGTGTTGATTTTTTTGTCCAACATAAAATAAAAGAAGGAATAGAAAGAGATTTAACGATTCAGCTATAGTGTTTATAGATGAACCACACTGTTTAACTTGTGTGAGAAAAACAGAGAGAAGGAGTCTCAATGAAAATGTAACAGGACCATTGAATTGTAGGTACAGGTTGCGTTTGAAAGACGGGGTGTTGTAGAAAATGTTCTGGAAAGATAGGAGGTGGTGTTCAGAGAGTGAATGAATAAATTGATCATGGGTTTGGGAAAGAGTTGTAGTCAATGTTGATAATAATGCCTAGGCCAGGGTAAGAAATGGGCACAGGCTGATGGAGAATGGAGACAAGATCATTGGAGGAAAAGAAGTCAAGACACTGAGTCCAAGTGATTTGAAGGATTACTGACATAGACATATAAGATAGGAACTGTAACAGTAGTTAGGAGAGGGCAGTGACTCATGTAAAAAATCTTCAAGAAAACTCTGGGGTGTGTTTGTGGATAGGGGAAGGGGTGACTAGGAAATGGGACAACTGCAACAGTAGGAGTTCTGGCTTGTACAGTCCAATGACTTGAAGTTCAAAGCAGGAGAAAAGAAGAAAGGTCTGGATGTACAACAGGGAGAGAACATTTCCTCCTCTTCAAGACCTATGGTATTAAGCACTTGGGAGAAAAATAACAGCACTTAGGAGAGCTTAAAGGGAAACAGCATTCTTAGCAGAGCCAAGATTCTCATAGAGCAAAACATGAAGTAGATATATAACATAATATGCATGTAATTATTATTTGCATTTTTGAAATACTAAGCTTTTGGAATGATCTCTTCATTTTAGGTGGTTTTGATGCATTTCATAAGATGGAAAAATCTATTTTTACAGAGTAGATGGCAAGTCTATCAGAATGAAGGAGAAATATAGGCATTAGTATCTAAGCTTATAAAAACATCTTTTGGTAATGATATGTTTTGACATTTTTGAAAATAAATTGCTGATGAGTCATTAATCAACTGTTCTCCTTTAATTAAGGAATTCAAAATAGTAATTGAACAAACAGCTGGGAATAGAAATGAAATCTCACATAGACCCATCCTCAATCATTTGTGAGGGGGTGTGGGAATAAATTTAAATGTTTATGAAATTTTAGATCTTGAAGCGAACTTACAACACATAAACTTATAATCATCATGATTTTACATTGGGGGATTCAAAACTTAATTATGTATTTCCTCCCTTTTGATTTCACCACTGGATACAGTTTGTTGAAAATTCAGAATAATCACTATCACTTTCTGTTTTTGTCTAGTTTAAATATATATGGCAACTTTCCTGAAATAAACATCTCTATATCTTTGGTCACATTGATAAATGGTATTAAATATGAATATCATATTTTTAATAAATACCAATGTTTAGAGAAATAGAGGTCTTTATAAATTAATGTTAGTAGAATTACTCTGGCTATCATATTTTTCTAACAAAACTAAAAAAAATAGCTATTTAGCAATACATTTAAGAAATAAGTTTAATTCTTTATTTTCCTACACAGATTATTGAATCACACTATTATTTGCTTCTTCTAAACAAGATTTTTTTGTGTTAAATAAGGTAATTCTGCAGGACATTGACATACAGCTCTCTTTCTTTTAGAATAAGCACTTAATGACCCATATAACCATCTCAAAAATCTCTTAAACCACTTGCTGTAAAAAAGTAGATAAATAATGGTCTTGTGCGTTAGCCTTGCAGAGAGGTTATGTTAGAGATGAACCAAATTAGAATTGAAAAAATACAGAATATAATAGCTTCTGTATGATTGTAAATGAAGGGCAGTACATACCTGTCTAGGAAACTGAACCAATCAATCTGAGAGTCTTTGAAATTATAAATGTTGCTCCTGTCTATGTGGACCTCAGCATTTTTTCAGGTTTTAATATTGACATTTATGACTCAGTGTTATTTAGCTATAATTCTTGTTTTCAGTAACAAATAAACACAAGAATAGAATGACTCCCTGGGCATTCAAATTAATTCATAGTTACTCATAGTCATTGTGTAAGGAAGGCTTCGTTGAATGTTTCTTGTAGATTTTTGATTTTTTTCAGAACAATCCAATATGAGATCAATTCAACAATTGCATACTGAGTATCAGTTTTATTCAAGTCACTGGATACAGCAGGGTAACAAAAAGTCTATGAAAACATACTGCTATAAAAAAGCTGATAAGCCCTCCCAGGAGATAAGAAATGCTTAAGTGTGATTCTTGTACCAGAATCCCCACGGTATTCATCTGTGTTTTAATCACTCAGTGACTTTCATATACACATTTCACTCATTTCTCATCCTAGAATTTTGAAAGCAGGAGCAATTTCTGTTTCTTCTTTGCTTCTTCCACCACACTTACAACTATGTCTTGCATAGTGAATACCAGCCTTATGAATAATTTTATATATGTTTCAATGAATAAATGATAATACATTTTGGATTCCCCCCAAGAAGCACAATATGAGATAAAGGTAACACACAGAGGCCTTATGGAGGAAACTTTTAGGATTAACACCTATGGAAGAAAAGGACAAAAGCAGGATTAAGCAGGGGGAGGAGTTGTTCTGTGATAAAATCTCAATGAAGGGCTCTGCAACTGATCTACAAGGAACTCTTTCAAAGTGGTCTGCATGTGGAGAAATGGCCCTGGTGTTCATATCCACTTCTGAATCATCATTGATTTAGGCTGCAGGAAACAGAGGGAGTGTACACTTGGGTGAGGCTCTGCTTCTCAGATTGAAGCAATCCTTAAAGCTGGACAATATTTGAGGGCTGTCAGCAGTCCCACTCTCAGAAGCTGAAGCAATGAAAGCCCTGAGAAGAGCTCTTGGAGGTGCATCACAGCACCTACCACAAATGAATACAGTATATCATAGGTTCATCATGTCTTTAGCGTGCTAACAGATATACAAATTGTCATGGAGAGTCAAAGGAAAGAAAGATAATATATGGATGGAAATATTAAGAAAGGATTCATGAAGCTTTCCTTCACTTGAGCTATCTATATATATTATATCTGAGATGTTTGTTGGATAACAAACACAAATATTAATACAATGAATACATATCACAGAAAGAATGCTTTGATTAAGTAAATATCATGAGCAAAGGTGCAAAAACAGAAATGACAAGGAAAATCAAGAAGAGAAAAAAATAGTTTAGTTTAGTTGATGTATTATAAGATATTTTAGGGGGGGAAATTAATATATGTGAATAAAGGTTAAATTATAGGAATAATTGAATTTCAGATATATTCATCTCCATTTTGTTTTAATAGTTCCATTATTTTAATGGAATAGCAGTTTTATTGTACTTGCTTCTTTACAATAGTTTGAAGCCAATTGACCATAAAAAATAATTAAATAAATTTCGTGTAATGAGAATGGTGGTAATCAGAATAAATTAAGTGTTAGAGAACATTGGTGCCACTAGTAGAATGGTAACATCAGAATCCAGGTCCCAGGTTGCATTTTCCAAAGGTCACACTTTCACTTGAGTGAAACTGCTCCCAACTCTAATCAGAGTTCTGGGAACTATTGGATCCACTGGGACCAGAACTGAGCCAAGACTTCATTAGTAATACAGTCAGTACAGACCAAGCCTGACTCTGCTAAGAGATTGACTCCTGCATCTAACTGTTCTAAAAATTGCTAAATCTCAATATGCCTCCTCTACTTGTTATGCTGGGTTCCTGCTCACAATTTAAATCTTTTCTTTAATCGTCATTCTCATCTGAACTTCTTTACCCTTACAAGCTTTCCACAGTTTCTTGATTTTTTATGTCATTACTCCTTGTTTTCTAGGATCCATATAACTTGGTAATATCTTCTCAGCTAAAATGAAGCCAGACTCCAAAGTCCAAAATAGCTTCTTGGCTAAAAGAAGTAGGTAGGTGGGGGAGATTAAAATGACACTTCTCTTTCAGCCTAGGCAGCCCCGTGTAAAGAAATCCCCCATATTTTTATTAATGTGACTTCTTCACCGTTTTCTGAGTGCACCATTCTTTCTGTCCTCTGTGTCTTCTCCTGAGCTACTTCGAAACTGCAAAACAAAGCCCAAATTGGCCCTACCCTGTTTCCAACAAGATACCGAGTTATTTTTTGGAGACAACAGGACAAAACTGCAAGTCACGCAGCTGAAGCATGAGCAGAGGAGAAAATTTTGACCATAAATAACCCCTAGAACCAAAGCCTCCCTTACCCACCAACAGAACCAAAGGACCGGGTCATGACCAAAACCTGAATGCAAGAACCCTTTCAGAGGGAAGGATTCACTGTCCAGGAAGATCTGCTGCTGAAGCCCTTTTATCCTACCTTACCATAAATGGCCAAATTTAAAAGCCCTCTAATCAAAACCTATCCCTCCAGCACTTCCACATACCAACCCTCCTTCCCTAACTCAAGTTCGACTGAACCCCAGCTGGGGAGACAGATTTGAGAGTCTTGCCTCCTGTCTCCTTGCCCATTGATCTTGCAATAAAGCTCTTTCTTTTCTCAAAAGCCAGTGCCATAGTATTAGCTTCTATGTGCCTTGGTCAGCAAGTCCTTGCCTTATAACATTTCCTCTAACCAAAGTGTTTCTCCTTTTCACCTGTCAGCTTCTTCTCCCTCTTTATTTACCTAACTTTTCATTCCATTCAAACTTCAACCTTGATGGAGCTTCTTGTGAGTATTTTACTTTATATCTTAGTGTTAGCCTTCCTTTCTATATAGTTGAGAACACTACTCAGAAATTAATTGTACTTGTCTTTTTTTTCTAATGAGTTTTTACTTATAATCTTTAAAAGAACTATGAACAGAGGAGGGCAGCTTCGTATAAACACATTTCGACAGCAGTATCTACAATAACATCTTCATTGCCTGAGGTTAATATACAAATCTGTAAATTAAAATTTTGTTCTGAACTGAATTCATACTTTAATTATGACCTGAGCTAGAGAAAATCAGCCACTTGCACACCCAACCCCAGGCCCCTCTGCTGGAGGGAACTTAAGGCCTCCATGGTCACAGGCTGCACCATGAAGAGACAGCCCAGGACTTTTCATGCTACTTAAGCTCTAAGATTTTATGGAGAATTTAGCTTGTACATTTGCACCAAGGATCTTCAATGTGATGACTGTATCACAGTATACATTGTCAAGGACATTCACATGCGATAAGGTGGTTGCAAAATACAGATCTAAGGGATTCAGATCTATCAGGTGAGATGATGCTCTGATGCCTGAACACAGAGGAAAAGGAGGAGAGAGATCTCCCCAGTAGAGAAACATAGAAACAACATTAACATTAACGTCCATGGAGATGAACTTGTCGATTTGTGTGCACTAGACCATCACCTTTAATTTTTACTGGAGAGCAAATGTGCCTTCTGTTCATGGTTAAGTTCCTTACACATGCTATCTTTGTTCAGATTGAACATATTATTTTTTCACTGGCTAAGTTCCCAAGAAAGTCATGGGCAGGTCCTGTTCCTCTCTGCCCCTATTTACTAGTCTTGGCTTGGACCTACTCTTTTGGTCTGGATACGATGTCTTGGTATTTGATTTTTGGGTGATTGAGTGACTGTCTTCTTCAACAGGCTGTCAGACATGCCAAAGATGTGGAGGTCATCCCACTGCAGGTCTTTGAGGGCGACAAGATTAAGTCTGTGGTTTCCCTGGTGACTCAGGTGAGGGCTCTCATGAGACAGCTTGCTGCAATAAATACCAAACTCCTTGAGAGCAGTAAAATTCTGTTTACTATTGTATCACCAGAGGCTAGAACAATACCTTGGTGATCATAGGTGTTAAATGAGATGCTAACGGTATGATAGAATTTGAGGATAAGTAAAAGCAAAAAGAAAATGATCGTTCATTGTGGAATAAGCTGAGTTTGAAAATGAAACAAATAATAATTTTGGAATTGTTTAGCAGGCCTTGTGAAAATACAGGTCTGTAGCTTGGTGAAAGGTTGGTAAGAGAGATCCACATTTGCAAGACATCTGCATATTAACTCGGCAAGACAGGGAGTGTGGGTGAAATTGCAGAAGCAGAAAATAGAGTGAAAGACCAGCTGTCTGCTCAGATCTATATCATGGGTTTGATTGCAATAAGTATCCTGATCTTTGATTTTCTTGTACGATGTTCTTGCCTCTTTATTGTTCTTTTTATTTTATCCGTATTGTAAATGTTACCTATTATGTATAATAGGTAACTTGATTTCCTGTATTTCTGGGATAAGAAATGAAACAAAAGCTCAGAAAAAAAGACTAGTCATTGAGTGATAGAAGGACTAAGATTGGATCAAGAGAGGAAGAAACAAGTTTTGAAAAGCAGCAAGCACAGGGACATCTGAGAACGAGAAGTAAAAAGAGAGCGTGGGGTTTTATCTTCAGCTTCATTGTGACTGTGGAGAGAAGCCTTAGTGCATGGTTGGAGGTGGGTCATGGCAATGAGGGAGAATGGAGCTATTCCGAGACAAAAGACTGACAGCAAGTGTGTGTGTGTACTGACCACCGTGTGCAACTGAATTTAAGTTTTCTAAATTTGTCCAGACTAGAAGCATGTTTGATCCTGAACTGTAGGCAGAGCTGAGCCTGTGGGCAAGGGTCAAATGATAAAAGCAGACACAACAGGAGCTAAAGCCAAAGAATTTAATTTGTGGCACTGGTCTCCCTGGGAAACAGTTTTGCTTTCTACCCTTAGCAAACTGACTATTACCTTCACTCTTGGGAGCTACCTTGATACACAATGTAAATCTAACAAATCTATTGAAAATATAACTCAAAGAACATGTACTTTTGATGTAGAGTTGGCTCTGTGACCTCAAAGTCCTGTCAATGCCCTTAAAGGGAGCCCTTTTCTGGCAAGTTGCCTTTTATGGTTCATTTAAAATGTTCGTTTACACAAACATATGTACACCAAGGGGGGAAAGCAGGGGGGTGAGGGGGATAGTGTTGGTGGGATGAATTGGGAGATTGGGATTGATGTATATACATTATTTTATATTAGTTATATAAAATAGATAACTAATAAGAAACTGCTGTATAAAAAATAATAAAATTCAATTTAATTTAAAAAAATTAAATGTTCATTTTCTTTATCAAGATTCGTGTTCTTGTCTGGTGATGAATTTAATGGCTTGACCTTTTTCATGAATCTGGCTCTGATAATCACTCCACAGTCATACATAAGTGCTTTTCTTCCTTCATTGAGTACTTTTGTCTATAAATTATGGATATTTTATTTTCATTGTAGGTCATGTGGATGTAATTTTTACTCAACCAAAGATCTCTCTATAAGTTGGACTTTTGGTAGTCAAAGAGGCTATTAGTAAATTGTATGAAGATGGTGTCTTAATTTTTGTTCCTTGAAAAGTAGTTCCTAAGAGAAGTGCTTTTGTGCTAAGGATTTATTTGGAAGGTAAACCAGAAGCATGGTGAGAGACTAGGAAAGTAAGATGGGTAAGGGAGAATAACGAATAAAAGATACATTAATGACCATTATACACACATTAATAACTACTGCAGGAACCAGAGTTCAATGCCAATGAGTAACTGCATTGAAAATATTTCAGAATAGTACCCTGACATATGAGTAAGGTTGGTTACAACATTCACCAACATTCCTCCTCATTGTTTGAAGTTTGCTACTGTAATCACTAGTCCCTTGGCACTTCCAAACTGTCCTACAGGCAGGTTGATCTTGCTCATGTAACCAAAGAAAACTGTCAAACAGAGAGATATAAGTACCTCATGTAGGAAGGCATTGAGTATAGTGTGACTCCACCTCAGTCACAATTATCTTCTAGGGTGAACTAAGGGAATTTGAGTGAAGCACCAAGCACATATTAGGTTCATAGTGCAGTCTATGTCTTGCACCATTTAGACATTAAATCCACTTAGGCCTTCACTGATTCTTCAAGGTAATGGATGATTATGATTCCTAGGAAAATAAGATCTGCCACAAAGGAGTTATCAAAACTAGAGTTTAAACTGACACAGTCAATTCTAAGAACATAACTAATATTCATTATCTTTTGTCTACCACTTCTTTTAGTTTCTTCATATTCACCTAGCACTTCTGTTCATCTAAGTTGCTTGACTAGTGGGGTGACACAGATCTTGGACATAGGATGCAATAAAAAGGACCGAGTTTTAGCTTACCATGTCCTTGTCAGGCCCTGGTTGCTATAATTTCCTATTCACTCTTATCCCTGGGCATAGAGACATCATGAGATAATCAAATATCTTGTATCACAGACATACTCTTTTGTTTTTCCATTATGTAAGACCACTGCTCATCACCTATAATAATCAATGTCAAAAATTACAGGCATGATAGTAACACTTATCTAAACTTTTAATCTAAAACTTCAGTTTGTCAACATGAAAAGAACACAATGATCAGGGGGCAGTCAGTCACTGCTATATGTTAAATGGAAATCTTACTATGTTCTCTGATAGAAGCTAGCCTATAATTCACTACATTCCTACTTTGGAGCATTAACTTCTTGGCACTTCCTCTCTGTCCTGGGCATAAGCTGGTCATGCCCTGCAGCCAGAGAAAGCTCTCAAGTAGAGACACATTTTCATAAAGTAGGAAGAAATGGACATATATAGTAGCTGTCCTGCAAAGCTAAGGGGGTTAAGGGAATAGAGGTTGGCACTGGCAGCTACAGATTGATAGCTAAAATATTAAGAGTACACCTGGTGTGTATGTTTATGTTTCTGCTCCTGGGAGATGAAGTATCTGATAGTATTGTAAATGATGGGTACAGAATTTATAATTAGATGGCAATAAAGTATATTGAGAAATGGTAAACCAGGGTAGTACATCCAGTGACCAGAATTCCATGGATGTGAAGGCAATGAGAAGCATCACGAAGGAAGTGGTTAGAGGTAAGTAAGGATGGAGAGAGCTCCGTAGCTCTGTGGCTCAGCACCGGTGCTCACCACACTCAGATAGTGAGCCCAGATATGCTGTAACTGGTTACACGTTTCCTTGTGAGACAAGGAATCTCATGTTAGGAATTTAGTGAATATAGTTTTTGTTCACTCCTAGAGGCGATGGTTAGTAAGAAATCTTTCTTCTGAATTTGATTCTGGGTCAATGACTTGGTGCCAGAGATAAAACAGTTTTCAATGCATTTCACTCGACTTCCTCCTTACCCTCCTCCTCTCTTATCTCACAGCCTGGCTAAAATCAGTCTCAACTGTTCAATGCAGTGGTCTATGATCATTGAATAACAATATAATATTCATATATATTTTTTTAATTTGAAGTTCTTATGTACAAAGAACTAGGTTGTATATCCAGAAAGAAAATCAAAATTGATCCCTGAGTAGCCCAAAGAACCTTATTTTGCAGTGACAATTACCTGAAGTCCCTAATACAATTTAAGTTTATTGAAGTTGTTTTCTCTTTATTAGTAATGTGATCATAATCTCCATTGGATATTGAGCTGGATAAATAAAGACAACTAAATTTTAATTGTTCAAATGCAGTATTTATTAGAAAATCTTAACAAGAAGGGATAGAAATAGAATTTGTATTTAACATGTAAAAATTAGACTAAAGGATTAAATTTTCATGATTATCACAGCCTGCTATCCCTTTCCACCTATATCCAGGATAATCAAAGTGATTTTCCTCTTTCTCTCTCTTCTCTCAGACTCTCTCTCTCTCTCCACTTTTGCAGGTTTACCTGTGCCTTCAGTTTTGGACCTATAATCTCCTGGACCTCTTTTAATCCCTAACACCAAAAGGTAGTCCAGCTGAAGTTTATGGTAACTTAGTGACAGATAAATATTGAACTAAACAAGAATCTTTTGATATTTTTACTCTCATTTGAGGATGCTTGTATATTTATAAATATGGCTGTAAACTATCATCATAAAGCACTATTTTAGTCATTTTTATACTCATGTTTTTGTATTTTAGGTGATTTTAGCGACATGCACAGTATATTTATTCTAATACATATATTTTGTGAATCTTTCAAATGCAGTTACAAAGAGTAAACTAATTGTTTTCTTCATTTCTAGTGATTGCAATATGTAGTTGTATTTTCATTTTTATAAATCTGAATGCAGGTTATCTCTTTACCAGGGAATACACTAGCTGATATTAATCCTCCCAAACAAGATAATATTATAGCTTTTGAAATTGGTATCAACACACAAGTTAATGAACAACTCAAAATTCTAAGGAAAAGTATGTTTTAATTGCCAAGTACAGTTAATTAACTTCTAAACTATAATCTGGGATATAAGAGATGTTATCTTTCATATTTCCTCTTAAAAATTCTCAGCATTTATATGTTAAGAAAGCTGAAAGAAACATTTTCCCCAAATAATTATTTTCTTTAATATTGGGATTATTATATATATATATATATATATATATATATATATATATTCTCCTGTACGCGGGCCTCTCACTGCTGTGGCCTCTCCCGTTGCAGAGCACAGGCTCCAGACGCGCAGGCTCAGCAGCCATGGCTCACGGGCCCAGCCGCTCCGCAGCATGTGGGATCCTCCCGGACCGGGGCACAAACCCGTGTCCCCTGCATCGGCAGGCAGACTCTAACCACTGCACCACCAGGGAAGCCCTATACATTTAAAATTTATCAACTTTATTGCATAGTATTTGTGGAACACTTCTTGTCTTATTCGACTTACAAATCTGTAGTGTTTATGATGTTCTATATTTTCAACTTATCTACATTTTCACTTTTCTTTGAGGCCTACCTAGTTCAAACAGCAGTGACTGAATTATTCATTCTCAATTATCCAAATGAATTGGGATCCGTGAGCTAGGGGAAAAACTAAACATGACAACTGGAGTCTGAAAAAACTGGGTTCAAATCTTAGGTCCTGTTATTGTGAGATTTTAATAAAATGAATAAGATCATGGAAAGTGCCTGGAACCATATATATATTTTTTAATGATCTCATATATTCTCTGAACTCACATATAATTTTCTGTATCTCTTTATTACATAAAAGATAATAGGCTACTTATATACATGTCTTTTCAAGCTTGCAAGATTGACATTCAAGAAGGATCTTCCTGGACCGGGGCACGAACCCGTGTTCCCTGCATCGGTAGGTGGACTCTCAACCACTGCGCCACCAGGGAAGCCCCAGGCATTTATTTTTAATGCTTTACGTATATAAATTTATTTATTCCTCACAATAATCCTATAATGTTGGGACTTTAATGAATCTTGATTTATGCCACATTGCTTAGTTTTCATTTGTATTTATAGTTAATTCTAGCACAAGGGAAGACTTTGACAAAATGGTGATCCAATTGTGTGGCCTATAGTGGGTGGGATTCAGATGGGAAAATATGAATAATTTCTTAATATTAAAGAAGTGGAAAACTGGTATATATTAAAGTTCCCCGATTATTTTTAAGGAATAAGGTGAAACTGTGCTTAGGAGATACTTTGAAAGCAGTGGAGTTAAGAAACCTGAACAAAGTGGTGTTTTAAAATGTATTCCTTTCTCTGATGTTAATTTTGTATGTCAACTTGACTGGCCATGGGGTGCCAGATTAAATATTATTTCTGGGTGTGCCTATGAGGATGTTTCCTAATATGATTAACATTTGAATCCATGGACTCAGTAAAGTAGATTGCGCTCCCAATGTGGGTGGGCATCATCCAATCTGTTGAGGGTCTGAATAGAACAAAAGTCAAAGGAAAGAGGAATTTGCCCCTTTTTTCCTGCCTCACTAGTCAGTTGGGACATCTCATCTCATCTCCTGCCCTTTGCCTAGGATTTACACCATCATCTTCCCAGGGCTTCAGGTCTTCAGACTCAGAGTGAATTATATTATATTCAGACTCACACCAGCTTTCCTGGGTCTCTAGTTTGCAGATGGCAGATGGTTGGACTTCTCAGCCTTTATCATTGTGTGACCCAATAATAAATTATTATTATTTAATAATAAATCTTTCATTATATACACATATTTACCCTATTGGTCTCTTTCTCTGTAGAACCCTGATTAATACACTTTATATCTACTCAATGAGTTCTGCTATGGGTCAGGCCCTAAATTTTGTCCTGGAGATTTGTTGAACTGTGGTAGATTGAATTACTGGTCCGATCTTCACCCTGCCTTATAGCCTTGCCCTTTTCCAGGTAATTTAACAATTCCACTCACAAAGGAATATGCTTCCATGTCTTTTGACTTTGGACTTGTGATTTGGTTGGCAAGTAGGATGTTAGTAGATATGACACAACCAGGGGTTTACAGAGTTCAGCTTGTTCTCTTTGCCCACTGCCACCTTTGTTCATTTGAAGAACCACCTTGCTGAGCTCTGGCTAGATCAGCCAACAGGTAAATGAGCCAGCCTAGCTGAGATCAGAAAGGCTACCCTAACCAATTCACAGAGGTTTAAGGGAAAAAAATCAAACAAGCATAAAAGTTATTTTTATATGCCACTGAAATTTTGTAGCTTTGTTTGTATTATAGCAACAGCTGTCTGATACAGACGCATAAAATATAGTTTGTGGCCTGCAGTGATTCATGTTGAAGTGGTTACAATTATATAAACACATACAATACTATGTGATTATGACACTACGGCAGGTATTTAAAAAGTACTCTCCAAGCACATATGTGGAAAAACAAACACAGATTGTCTTCAGCATTGTGATTGGATACTTGGTCATGTGTATAAATTTATAAATTCAAGGATGAGTGTTCTTAACTGGTAATTTGGCATTTCAGTACATTTAGAGAGATATGAAAATTTAGTGTGGTAAAATAATCATAGAGATTTCTGCAGAGCTTTCTAGTTGCCTACCCAATATCTAGTCTCCTCTCCCCATGCAAAGGCACACTAAATTTATCAGTAAAGCCAAGCAAAGATGGCATCACCCAGCCACACTTGCAGCTTGGTGTGGCCATGTAACATAGAATCTGATCAATGTAATGTAAACAAAAGTGCTGTTTTTGACTTTCAAAAGGCTCCTTAATGAAAGCTTACTCAGTTGAAAATGAACCCTTTCTGCTGTTTTCCCCATCTTATTGTATTAAGGTGCAGACCCAATATCCTGGTAAACATCTGGAAGCATGAGTGGACTTGATGGTGTATATCAGCACTGATGATTACAGCATAGAAAAATAAAAGAATCTAGGCTCCTTTCAGAGGTAGAAAGCCCTAAAACTTCTGCCCCTGGTATTTTAAGTCTGTTTCAATCTGTCTTATTTTAATTTTTTTTTAATATTTTCTGAGTATTCATAGAGGCTATCCCTAAAAAATCATAATGTAAGTGAAATTTTTCCTGAAAATGAGTGTAAAGATGCAAAACAATGTTTAGTTCATATTTTAACTCCCAAAGGCATGTAGAAAAGGTTTATTTTTCCCAGTTTTGGTATTTAGGACCGTAATGTCCCCCAGCTTCCCTATCTATACCTTCTGTAGCACGACTGAATCTGTTAATGTTCTGCTTCATCTGTATTCGTCCTGCTAATACTGTCAGTCAGGAAGGATCTGAAATATTCATTCATTCATACAGGACTTATTCATTATTTATAACATTTCACTTTGTCACATACTCCAGGTCTATATCCTTTGGGCAATTTAAAAAACTTAAAGTAAAAAATGAATATCAAATATTAGAATTTTTTAATAATCAACTTGATGGCCAGAACATCATACCATCTGAAATTTTGATATCTTCTATAAAAATATTTCATCATTACTACTACTGTTCTCTATCTCTTGAAATAAATACTTTTATTAAAAATGAAAGTTCAGATCAATGAATTGATAGATTAATTTTATTCTGATGAATGTCAAGACTGGACCCACTCACCAACTTTATAATTCTTAAAGGCATTAAATACTCATGTGATAATAAAAACAGAAGGAATAAAAATTCATCCCTTTTAAGACAAAGTAGCATAATTTCCATCATTGTCTAGGACTTAACTTGTTTGTCTCATCAGCTTGACTGCTCACCCCTCCTCTACATCTTCCCTCAATAACTGTGGATATTTTCAGGCCTCAGCTAAGAAAAACAATCATTATTCTTCATAATTCCTGCCTTACTTATTATTGTTGAGGAGATAAGCATCTCTCGTTATTCCATTTCATATGAAAAACCTTCTCTTTGTATCTTAAAACTTCCTTTTAGATTATTTTTACTGTTTAGGTTTTGACATTTATGTTTATATTTCATTTTCAGTTCATTTTTATATACATTTTTAGGTATAGAACAAAGGTTACTATTTTTTTCACCTATGGATATCTAATTGCTCTATCATCATTGTTGAAATGACTATCCTAACTCTTCTGAATTACTTTTATACCTCTTTTTGAAAATCAGTTGTATATATATATATACGTATATACACACACACACATATATATATACCCATGTATATAGATATATTTCTAGATTTGGTTTTTGGTTATTTGATCTATTTCTCTATTTTAACAACAAATATTATTGTAGCTTTATAATAAGTCTTGAAATCAGGTAGTATTAATTCCCCAACTTTGTTATTCTTTTTTAATGTTGTTTGGCTCTTGTAGGTACTTTGCATTTCCATATAAATTTTAGAATCAATTTTCTAATTTCTACCAAACTTGCTGAGGTTTTAATTGGAACTTTCTTGAATCTATAGAGAAAATTAGGATGAACTTACATCTTAAAATTATTGAGTCTCCAGACCCATGAATATGGTATACCTCTCTATTTATTTAAGTCTTCTTTGATTTCTCTCAGCAATATTATGCAGTTCTCAGGGAACAGGTATTTCACATTTTTAAAATCAGTTTCATTCCTAAATATTTTATACTTTTATACTTCAGAAATTATATGTTTTAATTTCTAAAATTTTATTGCTAGTGTATAGAACTTTAATAAACTCATTTATTAGTTCTAGTAACTTTAAAAAATAGATTCTATTAGAATTTCTACATAGATAATCATGTCATCTATGAATAGAGACAATTTTTCTTCTTTCTTTATATATATATATATATATATATATATATATATATATATATATTTTTTTTTTTTTTTTTTTTTTTTTTTTTTTTTGCCTGATTTCTCTGGCCAGAGTCTCAAATACAATGTTAAGGAGAAGTAGTGAGAGTGGACATCTTTGTCTTGTTTTTGATATTGGTGAAAAAGCATTTATACTTTCACCATTAAGTTTGGTACTAGCTATAGATCTTGATATTAGCTATAGATGCTTTATCAGGTAGAGGAAGTTACCTTCTATTCCTCGTTGGCTAAAAATTTTTAACAAGAATAGATGTTGGATTTTTCAATTAAAAAAAAAAAGAGGCAAAGGGTTTGAACAGACGTTTTACCAGAGAATATATATAGATGATAAATAAGCCTATGAAAAGATGCTGAACATCACTGGCCATTAAAAAAATGTAAAGTAAAATTGCTATGAAGTACTGTTATACATCTATCAGAATGGTTTAAAATAAAAAGGCCAATCACACCAAGTGTTTTTGTGAGAATGTAGAGGAACTAGAACTCTCATACACTGCTGCTGAGAATGTAAAATGATAAAGCCACTTTGGAAACAGTGTGGCAGTTTCTTAAAAAGTTTAATATATATCTCCACTTATGAGTCATCCCTTCTATTGCTAGGTATTTACTCAAGTGAAATAAAAGCACATGTCCATAAAATAACTTATAAACAATTGTTGTTAACAGCTTTATTTGTAATAATCAACTCTAATGTCCATCAACAGATCAATGGATAAACACATTGTGGTATATACATACAGTGGAATAATATTCAACAATCAAATGAAATGACCTATTGATAATACACAACACGTTTACTCTCAAAATAATTATACTGAGTGAAAGAAGTTGGAGAAAAGAATATACACTACAAATAACTCCACTTATGTAAAATTTTACAAAATGCCAACTAATGTCTAGTGAACAAAATTAGATGAGTGACTTCCTGAAAATGGTGGGCAGGTGGGCAATAAGAAATGATTAGGAAGGGACTTAAGGAAACTTTTTGAGATAATGGATATGTTGATTACTTTGACAGTGATGATGGCTTCACAGGTATATACATAGATCAAAACTTGTCAAATTATACATTTTTAATTCATGCAGTTGAATGGAAGTTAATCACACCACAATAAAGCTGATATCTAGAATAAGGAAGGGACAGCCTGAATCACTCTCAAATCTTGTTAAAAATACTTATTTTTAAATTGTGAATTATATAGATGCTTGTCATAAATAAGACAGACATTATTATTTTGACAATTCTTTAATACCTTCTCTAGGCAGTAGTATTACTGAATAGATTTTTTAAATGTGTTCAACAATCTAGTATTTATAACTGCACCAGAAATCACTCTATGTTGGTTTGTTGTAAACCAGACTAGCAAATTATTATCGACCATTTGTTTGTGATTGAGAGTAGTTTGATAATGTTTCCTATACTGTATGCTGTTTACCTAGAAATATTCATCATCCATGTTCTAGTTATCACCACCCATCTATTCACCAATAAAGTGCATTCCCTCCCAGACATATTGACAAGAGATATTTGTCGAATTGTGCATTTTAATCTTAATTATTTTATACAATATTTTTAAACAGTAGATGTTATTTTAAACATCAAAATAGCAACTTAGCTGATAAACCAGCATCAGTTACAAGATATTCCACTAATATCTCATTAAAATATATATGTGAGCAATGTAGGTGATGCTACTCAGACAGTTTTTGTTCATTTGGGGAAGATAATTAAGTTAATTACAATGAAGTTTCCATAAAAGTAACAGAGAATTATTGGTGGATCTTTAGGGGGAAAATATTGGAAATAGTCCTTTGGACTTCTGTAAATTATTTAAAATTCAAATATCTGATTAAATGTATTTTTTTCATGCCCCTTCTTAACTCTCATCCCCAAAGCAGCTATAATTTGGGGGAGTAAAATATTTAAATTATGGAGAAAATAATTGGGAGAGTGTAATATGTCAACTTTATGTGCCCACTTGACTGGGCTAAGGTATGCCCAGACATTCAGTCAAACAGTATTCTGGGTGTGTCTGAGATGGTGTTTCTAAATGAGATTAACATTTCATTTTATTGACCTGAAACAGATAGACTGCCAGATATTTCTCCAGCAAAGATTCGTTGATTTGGGATCAGCAGAGAATTGCACTTCAGGGTCTACAACAATGGTGAAGCATGTATAGATGCCCAAACAGAAAGGGAAGGAAAACAGTTTTATAGAGGTGAAAAGGAAGGTGGAAGGGCTACAGTAAACAAAGAGTCTATGGCTTTTCGTTGGCTGAGTTCTTGTCAGGAAAGAAAAGAAATCTCTTCTTCCTGTTGGGCTCTGCTATTGTCACAGGGTGAGAGAGCTCCCCTTCTGGTCTCCAAACTCTTACTGAGGTTTCTGTTTATTGTTTACATTTTCCCCTTTTCATCAAGATCTTTCTCTGAAAACACTGCTGGTCAAGAGTCAGGTTTTCTATGGGCTTCCCTGGCGGTACAGTGGTTGAGAGTCCGCCTGCCGATGCAAGGGACGAGGGTTCCTGCCCCGGTCCGGGAAGATCCCACATGCCGCGGAGCGGCTGGGCCCGTGAGCCATGGCTGCTGAGCCTGCGCGTCCGGAGCCTGTGCTCTGCAATGGGAGAGGCCACAACAGTGAGAAGACCGAAAAAGAGTCAGGTTTACTAGTTTTTGCAGCTTTTTGTCCCTCAATGCCAGGGAAGACTTTTCCTGAGTATAATGTCCCATGTCAGAAGGAAAGTGCACATATTGGAAATTTATTAAGGTTACATTCAAGTAACAAGGAGGGGTAGGAGGGAGAACTCTCAGGCCCGTTTTATATAAAGTCCATATGTTATCAAGATTATAGACACTGGAGATCATCTGAAGCATTAGGTCATCATCAAATGTTTAGTGACAAACTTCCAACAGGCCTGGTCCAGATATCTTTGGAAAGCTGTTTCATCAGAAGTCATCTGCTTCAATTCTAGGAACAATTTACTTTCAAGGTAGTACATTCTTTTTCATATTCTATTCCATTTAACTTTTTTTTAAGGCCTTGAGACCATGTCATCTGGTTCTTCTCATAAAATTGGGTCGGATTTGTTATTGTTGAATAAAACATATAGAGGTTCAGACATAAGAGAGAAATTTGGAGTACAATTTTGGCAATAACCAACTAGCCCAAGAAAGCCTCACAGTTGGTGCTTAGTTTTGGGTTTGGGAAACTTAGGATGCCATGAAGTCTATCTGGATCTTAGTGTACCCCTTGTTCTGATATCAGATGCCCAAAACCAGATGGGCAAATTGCAAATTTTCTTTGGAGACCTTATGTCCTTTTAAGGCTAAAAACTTTAGCAAGTGGATGTTCTCTTCCTGGGAGGAGGCTTGAGAAGAAGAGTAAAGAAGCAAATCATCCACATATTGCAACAGTAGAAACTCTAGGGAACTTAAGAAACTCACGGTTGTGTATCATCCAGATCATCCTTTAGGATTTGGGAGAAATAAGAAGGACTTCCAGTGTAACTCTGAAGCATTACTGTCTAGGTGGATTGCTTTTCTTGCTAAGAGAAGGGAAAAAGGTATTGGCTGGCTCCATCAACTGGAATACTAAAGAATGCACAGCATAAATCAATTCGAGTAAAGATTTACTTTGTTGGGAATAGATATTAGTAATGTA
Organism: Phocoena phocoena; assembly: GCF_963924675.1. Lineage (NCBI taxonomy): Eukaryota > Metazoa > Chordata > Mammalia > Artiodactyla > Phocoenidae > Phocoena > Phocoena phocoena. The sequence goes on along the minus strand of NC_089222.1, from coordinate 121,225,180 downwards.
TGAGAATTAGGAATAACAGTGTGTCAAGGGATAACAATGCTGTTTATTGCTCAGAGGTCCTGGACAAACTTTCACCCTCAGTACTTAGGTTTTCCCACCTGTAAAATGGGAGTGCTAATGTGACTAGTACAAGGGATAAGGAGGCCTTGAGCCTTGTAATCTTCCATTATGTCCTTTATACCTTGAAGGTCTTCTTTACTTATAGCATATGATTAATAATGGGAAGAAGTTTTGAGGGGTCTGTTTGAATCTTGATGGGAGGTGCATTGTGAAATTTGCCAACAATAGTTGGAGATTTTGCCCATAAGGAAAGTGGCAGCTGATTCAACAGGAACAAATAATCAGTGTTTCCAGAATCAGCTCTAGTACCTACTGTCGGAGTCAGAACAAATAAAAGATGTTAAAGTGTCATTTAATTCACCTGGTTGGTTACATTGATTTCTAGAATTATTTTATTCCAGCATAATACTTCTCTTAGAAGTCTCCACCTAATAAGTGGACAAGGGCAGAGGAGAAAAGGGTGTGTATCTTCCAAAGGGCCTAAACAAAAGGAAATAAGTTCAGTGACAGGATCCTCTTGAGGTTTATTAGAGATTCCCACTATCTGAACTATTTTAGTACTGGGAGGTAGGGACAGTTTTAGAGTAGTGGAGTTGAGCACCAAGAGAGTGGCTCTGTTGTCCATTAGGACTGGAAGAAATTTATCTCCAGTCTGGAGAGATGTTTCTCCAAGCCAATTAAGAGGAAGGAAGGGGCTTCTCTGGTGGAGCAGTGGTTGAGAGTCTGACTGCCGATGCAGGGGACACGGGTTCGTGCCCCTGTCCGGGAAGATCCCACATGCCGCAGAGTGGCTGGGCCCGTGAGCCGTGACCACTGAGCCTGCACGTCCGGAGCCTGTGCTCCGCACCGGGAGAGGCCACAACAGTGAGAGGCCCGCGTACCGCAAAAAAAAAAAAAAAAAAAAAAGAGGAAGGAAGAGCCCCTGTAGTTCCTTGGAGCCCAGTCATTGAGAATTAGGAGGATGCTGGAAAGGCTGATTTGAGGGCTGAAGGCACCTAAAGTGCTTATTTGTACCAATCTCTTTCCCAATCTTCTGGCTGTTTGCAATAACAGCAAAAACTAGGAGGATGTGGTTTCACTTAGGAGCCTTCATTTGCTGGAGTTGAAGATTAAGAATTTTGGCAGCCTCTCTTGGAAGTGACTCGTGTAGAGTATGAGAGAGCTGATTTGTCAGATTAACTAAATCTGAAGTGGACAGAGTTTCTCATTCCTTCCTGGTCCTTTTTTACTAGAAAGGAAAAGTCTCAGTTCAGTCCATTAATAAACATACAGTTAAAAGCTAGTTGGGTGGAATCAACATTTGATGGAAGACCAGATTTTTTAAAAAAACGATCTACAGTTGATAGTAATAGTTAATAGTAGGTTCAGAAGATTTTCTTGTGCAAGTTTGAATTTTGTTCCAATCAATAGTAATTGCTTTCTGAAGTTACCTAATGATTGCTGATTGCCCATATAAGTTAGTGGGCTGTTTTCCGGGTTGTAATTCTAGAGACCTTTCAGGATTTTCCCAATTAGTAGTTTTCATTCAATGCTAGTCCTGGCTTTCATCCTTTCATGGAGAAGCAAAAGAACTAGCTGATATAGGTCAGAGAAACCATGTTGATAAATTTGAATAACTATATTAAATTCCTCAGCAAACGTGAGGAATTTCTTCAGTTATGTTAGGAAAATCTTTACTATGGCTCACAGCTCAGCTTTAACCCAGGAAGTCTAAGAAATGAAGCGTTTAGCCTCTGAATCCTCAGAAGACTTAATTTTAAAGGGACAGGTTCTGATAATTTTAGAGGAAAAGGGAGTAGGGAGAGTTTCAGAGAAAAGGGGAAGTTTGCTGGGAGCATTAGTATGGTGAATTTGAGGGTATGGGGGTGGTGTAGAAGGGAAGGAAGGAGATGGAGCCAGACGTGGAGCCTGAGAGAAAGAAACCAAGGAAGAAGAGCCTGAGGTTTCAGGAAACATTTTGTTTCTCTTAAATATTTTTTGTCTCAGTTAATCTTAAAATCTTATTATGCAGAAAGGCAATTTTAGGCTCCTGAAAAGTTGAGAAACTTCAAAATACCAACAGGAATAAGCAGTCCACTCACTTCTGGAAAATTTTGAGCTATTATAGTCCAGTTCAGTTTCAAGGAAATTAAGTTTGGGGATTTCACAAGTCTCCCATAGTGGCCACTGATATTCTAAATTGCCTTTAGTCATGCATGTTTATTTTAGTTAGAAATGAGCATGAGGAGGCTTCCCTGGTGGCGCAGTGGTTAAGATTCCACCTGCTGATGCAGGGGACACGGGTTCGTGCCCCGGTCCGGGTAGATCCCACATGCCGCAGAGCGGCTGGGCCCGTGAGCCATGGCCACTGGGCCTGCGCATCTGGAGCCTGTGCTCCACAACGGGAGAGGCCACAACAGTGAGAGGCCCGCATACCACAAAAACAAAACAAAACAAAACAAAACAAAAAAAACAAAAGAAATGAGCATGAGGAAGGACCTCTGCTTTTAAACATAAAACTGGACAGAGCCTTTGTGAGAGAAGCACCCTCAAAATACTTAGATAACTGGGATCCCATTTCCTAGAGGTTTTTCCTCTAGAGCAAAGAACAATTTTCAAGCAGCATAAACAGCTTACAGCACAAATGGCTCAATTCAAATAGTGTACAAGCTAACCCCAGCCTGTCTTAAGGAGACAGTTTGGTCTTGGAGGAGCCAGGCCAGAGACCTTTTCTTTAGCCAGTGCCCAGAAGACAGTTTTCCAAAGGAGTAGGCCAAAAGCTGAAAACCTGGCACCGTTTCAGATAAAGAACACTTGTTCACAAAGGAATGGGTAGAGGCTAGACAGCTTCAGGAGAAGCAGCCCCTGTTCTGAATAGAAAAGGCCAGAGGCTTGCCAGTTTCAGGGAAACAGTGTGATCTCAAAATCAGACTGAAAAGCCAAATGAGTACTCGCATACAAAACACGGCCTAACCAGAAAGGTAGAACCCTTAAATGGATCCCCAGTAAAGCTTGGAGAGGTTCAGATGCAAGGAATGCATGAGCTTGAATCCAGGAGAAGGATGTACCTTCAAACAGTAGGCTCTGTGAGAAAAGCAGTGAGTGACAAAGGTCTCATTTGTGGGTACTGGACCTTTTGTGCACCAGCTCAACAGCCCTCGAGCTGTGAGGGGTCCCTGTACAGTCTTCCAAAACATTGACCTAAAACAATGGACAGCCAAATTTTTCTCCAGAAAAGATGGAGTTATTTGGGTTCAGTAGAGAACTGCAGTTCAGGGTCTGTAACCATGGAAAGCCATGTACAAGTTCCCACATGGAAAAGGAAGGAGAACACTTTTATAGAGGGAAAAAGGAAGCTGGGAGAGATATAGTAAACAAAGAGCCCATCCATGGCTTTTCATTGGCTGACTCTTTGCCAGGAAAGACAAGGAGTCTTTCTTCTTCTTAATGGTCTCTGCTAATGTCACAGGGTGAGAGAGCATCCCCGTTTGGTCTCCCAACTCCACTTAACTGAAGTTTCTGTTTATTAATTTTGTACAAGTTGGTGGAGTGAGTAAAACAGACCCTCTCCAATACAAGTGGGACCAGTTGAAGGATTGAGTAACCAAAAGACTGACCCTCCAGAGAGTAAAGGGAACATCTCCTACCTGACTGCCTTAGAGCTGGAATATGGATTTACTGATGCCTTTAGACTCAAATTGAAACACAGGCTTTTCCTGAGCCTCAGGCCTACTGACCTTTGGACTGGAGCTATACTGTTGGATCTCCTGGTCCTCAGGCCTTCAAACTGAGACTAGAACTACACTATTGACTCTCCTGGGCCTCCAGCTTGAGGGCTGCTGATATATATATATATATATAGTGTTTCTGTTTCTCTGCAGAACCTTGACTAACACAGATTTTGGTACCAAGAATAATTGAAGAGGGACAGAATTGTAAGGATAAGTTTTCTAATTTAGTTCTGGGGATTCTGGAACTGGCTCTCAAATCTTATTATATTTAAAGATATGAATGACTTTATTTCCAATAGTAAAAGAGATCATTGATAGTCTACAGAATGATCTAGCAATGGAGGTATACAAAATGTCACCACAGGGTAATCCTAATCAACTTTTTGTAAGACGTAAGGAGCTTGATAACTGTGTATTTGATACTTTGGGATTTTTTTCTCAAACTAATGAATGTCAGTGAGACTGGTGGGTTGCTCCTAATGTCAATGGACAAAGTAGGGAAAGAAATGAATGAGATCAGGGATTTTAATTCCAAGGTCAAGGGTCACATGAAGACCTAAAAACTTCTGTGTGTGCCCTGAAAGAGACTTATCTTCAATAGGCACAAGACTGAGAATGTTGAAAACCTAACCCAGAATTCCTTCCTGCCAATGGATGAATTTCAATGCAAATTAAATTCCCAACCTCACAGAGTGTCTACTGTAAATGTGAGGGCATTACTTTTTAAAGAATGGGATCCTATAAGCTGGAAAGGGGACTTGTGGGAAGACTCCAGTAAAGTTGGGGATATCAAACCCCTAAATTCTGGTGAGTCTTCTTTGCCCATGGAAGAGGCCTCCCCACTCCCAGTAGAAGCAGCCTACACATTCTCCGTGTAAATGCCTCTCCACGTTGTCTGAAAAGATCAACTCTGCATTCCCTGAGGAAACTGTGATGACCTCCCCAGAGGCAGTTGTTATTGCAAGACAATGCAGATTCTCCTCGGGACTCATTCCCCTCCCACAGTCTTCTTTGCTTCTAGGCCTATAATTAGACTCAAGTCCCAGCAGACCCCTAAAAGTGAGGAATAAAGTGTAACCCATGAGAAGGTGCACTAACACCTCCAAATAGCTACTTGAGTTTTCTAATTTACACAGACAGAAATTTGGGGCACATGTCCTCTGGGCATGGAAGGGTGTGGGATAATGTTGGAAAAAATATAAAGCTGGACCAGGCTGAATTTATTGATATGGGCTCTCTAAGCAGATTCTACATTTAATATTGCAACTTGGAGAGTTAGAAATGACTAACAGTTTGTTTGCCTGAAACATAGATCATTGACAGGTGGCCCACAGTGAATGAGTTAGAAATGTCAGACTGAAGATGAATCTGGCCTCTGTACCCCAACACCAAATTAAATCTCAGAGACAGAGTTTTGGGTGAAGTAGGAAAGAATAGTTTTATTGCTTTGCCAGACAAAGTGGGCCACAGCAGACTAATGCCCTTAAAACTGTGTGTCCCAACCTGGAGCATGTAGTGAGGAGTTTTATAATAATGGTCCAAAGGTGGTGTGAACAGCTCATGGACATTCTTCTGATTGGTTGGTGGTGAGGTAAATGGGAGTCAGCATCAACCTTCTGGTTCCAACCTGTCTGGGGTCTACGTGCTTGTGGGCAGCATACAGTTAACTTCTCCCACTTGGTGAGTATGCAGAAATTTTTCAGTATCTGCAAAACTGCTCAAAGATATTGTTATGTATACCTCTTGAGGGAGAACCAGGACCTTGCCCCGAGGCTGCACTATTGTTTCTTGACTATTCCTCCCTTTTCTCTGTATTGCCTCCCTTCTCTAATTAGCAACTGTTTTGGGCAGGGTCTTGGAGACTGAATGAAGCCTATTTCCTGTAATTGAGAAATGGGGGACACAGAAAGGCTTTTGTGCCCAGGAACCCCACAGGGTTCTGCTCAGTTTCAGAACCTGCCTTGATTTAATGTAGAAGAAGTGATTCAAAGGCTTAGTGGGATTGGAATTTTAGAGTAGATTTGTCATTTAAAAACTACTCACCCACACTGGGAAGGTCCAGAGATACAACTTTCATCACATCTGTGAGGAATACTTTTGTAAGCTCTGTGATAACTCTTTGTTGTAGAACAGACCTTACAGTGGGCACTGTGGTCATTGAATTGGGAAACCTAAATGCAAGGGGAGTAATTGATCCTGGAGTGGTAGGGACAAAGTGTCAGCATCAACCACCAAAGGCAAGGTGAGTGTGGTTCCCATAAACAGACCTTAGGGTGAAAGCAGTAATAAGAATTGTTTGACTCACAGAGACCTATGACATTGGCTAGTTGATCCTGGAGTTCCTAGAAGTGAAATAAATAGGAAATCTATTAAAATGTTACTTGATCTGTAAAAGCAGAAAAATTCTAGAACAAGTGAACAAAAGTCTAACCTGAATCAAACAATGGGAATGTGGACATAACCCACGAGACAAGATTTCTGAGCCAGTTTGCAGACCCAGAAAACGTTGAATGAAGAGAAGGTTGGGCCCCCTTGAGGAGGGCCCCTGGTACACTGCTAAAAATGTATCATTCATTTTTCTCCTAGCCTTACTCAAAGGGACCTATGATCTTTTGCCAGGGTAACTGTGTGTTGGGGGAAAGGAAATCATCAGACGTTGGGGGGCAACGGCTCTGAACTGACACTAATACCAGGAGACCCAAAGCATCACTGTTGTCTATCAGTCAGAGTAGGGACCATTGGAAGTCTGGCGACCAGTTGAGTTTTAGCTCAAGTCTATCTCATAACGGGACAAGTGTATCTCCCAACCCATCCTGTGGTTACTTTCCCAGTTCTGAAATGCATAATTAGATTAGATACACTCATAAGTTGGCTTTGTCCCCTGACCGGTGAACTGAGGGCTATTATGGTCAGAAAGGCCAAGTGGAAGCTGCTGTTAACTGTCTCTAGGAGAAAAATAAGCCAAAAGCAGTCCTGTAGGGATTGCAGAGAACAGTGCCACCATCAAGGATTTAAAGGATGCAGTGTGGTGATTTCTACTACATCCCCATTGAACTTGCTTATTTGGCCTGTGCAGAAGACAGATGGACTTCGGAAAATAACAGTGGATCATCATAACCTTAACCAGGTTGTGACTCCAATTGCAGCTTCTGTACCAGAAGTGGTTTCACTGCTTGAGGAAATTAATGTATCCCCTGGTTCCTGGAATGCAGCTATTGATCTGGCAAATAATTTTTTCCTCCATACTTGTCAGTAGGATCATCAGAAGCAGTTTGTTTAGAGCTGGCAAGGCCAGCAATACAGTATCACTCTCTTACCTCAAGAGTCTATCAACTCTCCTGCTCTATGTCATAATTTAGTTCCCAGAGATCTTGATCACTTCCCTTCCACAAGGTATTACGCTGGTTTATTACACTGATGACATTATGCTGATTGGACCTCCTGAGCAGAAAAGAACAACTACTCCAGACTTACTGGTAAGAGATTTACCTGTCAGAGTGTGGGGGAAAAAATATGACAAAAATTCAGGGGCCCTACCTCAGTGAAATTTCTAGGAGTTCAGTGGTGTGAGGCATGACAAAATATCCCTTCAAAGGTGAATCTGGTCCCTCCTACAACCAAAAAAGAAGCACACCACCTAGAGGACCTCTCTTGATATTGGAGGCAACATATTCTTCCTTTGGGTTTGTGTCTCTATTCTATTCACTGAGTAATCCAAAAAGTTGCTAGTTTTGAGTGAGGCCCAGAACAAGATAAATCTCCCCAACAGACCCAGGCTGCCATGGAAGCTGCCCTGCTGCTTGGTTCATATGATCCAGCAGATCCAATGGTGCTTGGAGTGTCAGTGGCAGATAGGGATGCTGTTTGGAGACTTTTGCAGTCCCCCATAGGTGGATCACAGTGCAGGTCCTCAGGATTTTGGAGCAAAGCCCTGCTATCCTCTGTAAATTACTATCCTTTCAAAAAACAGCTCTTGGCCTGCTACTGGGCAATAGTAGAGACTGAACAGTTAACCATGGGCTGCCAAGTTGCCATTATAGCTGCCTATCATGAACTGGGTGTAATCTGACCCACCAAGCCACAAAGCACGAACAGCAACACCTCATCTTTGAATGGAAGTAAATGTACCTGATCAGATTTGAGCTAGCCCAGAAGGCACAAGTAAGTTACATGAAGTGGCCCAAATACTCATGGTCCCCACTCTTGCTACACTGTTTTCTCTGTCCCAGTCTACACCTTTGGCCTCAGGAAAAATTCCATAAGATTGGTTGACAGTGAAAGAGAACTACTGGGCCTGGTTTGATGTTTCATTGATGTTTCTGTATGATAGGCAGGCACCACCTTAAAGTAGACAACTTTAGCACTGCAATTCTTTTCTGAGACATTCATGAAGAACAGTCGTGAAGGGGAGTCTTCCCAATGGACAGTACTTCGAGATGTTTACCCAGATGTTCACTTTGCTTGGAAGGGGAAATGGCCAGTCCTGAGATTATATACTGATTCATGACCTGTGGTCAATGTTTGGCTGGATGGTCAGGGATTTGGAAGGAACATGTTTAGAAAACTGGTGACAAGGAAATGTAGGGAAAGAGCATGTGGGTAGACCTCTCTGAATGGAAAGAAAACAAGAAAATATTTCTGTCCCATGTGAATGATCATCAAAGAGAGCATTTTAACAATCAAGTGGATAGAATGACACATTCTGTGTATACCACCCGTCAGCATTTTTCCTCAGCCAGTGGACTCAGGAACAAAGTAGCCATGGTGGCAGGGATGGAGGTTATGCATGCATTCAGTGCCACGGACTTCATTCACTAAGGCCAACCTGGATTCAGCCACCACTGAGGTCCAATCTGCCAGCAGCAGAGCCCAACATTGAATCCCTGATATGGCACCGTTCCCTGGGAGTGGTCAGCTAGCTAACTAGTGGCAGGTTGACTAACTTTGACAGCTTCTGTCTAGGAATGGGCTATGTTTTACTCTTACTGGAATAGATTTACTCTGAATACAAATTTCCTTTCCCTGCAAGCAATGCTTCAAAACCCTCATCTGTAGTCTTTCAAAATGCTTTATCCACCATCCTGATATTTTACACAGCATTGCTTCTGATTAAGGAATTCACTTCACAGCACAAAAATTATGTCAATGTGCTCATAATCATGAAATTCTCTGTTTTCCATGACAGAATGGTATAATAGCTTTTTGAAGACTCAGTTACAGCACCAGCTAGGTGGCAATACTTTGCCAAGCTGAGGTAAGATTCTCCAGAGGCTACATATGCTCTGAATCACCATTCAATATATGGTGCTTTTTCTTCCACAGCCAGGATTAATGGGTCCAGGAATCAAGAAGTGAAAATGAGAATGGTACCACTTACTTTTACCTCTAGTGAAACACCCTAGCAAAATTGTTGCTTCCTGTTACCATGACCTTATACTCTGCTGTCCTAGAGGTTTTAGTTCCAAAAGAAGGAATGCTTTCACTAGGAGATACAACAATGTTTCCATTAAACTGAAAGTTAAGACTGTTGCTCAGCCATTTTGGGCTCCTTATGCCTCCAAATCAACAGGCAAAGAAGGGAGTTAATGTGCTGTCTTGGATGATTGATCCTGACTACCAAGGGGATGTTGGACAACTACTCTACAGTGGACATAATGAAGAATGTGTCTGGAATATAGATTTCTTAGGACATCTCTTAATATTACCATGTTTTGTGACTATGGCCAATGGAAAACTACAGTCCAATCCAGGCAGGACTACTGATGGCTCTGACTCTTCAGGAATTCAGAAATAAAGGTGTGGGTCAGCCTACCAGTTAAAGAACTTCCACCAGCTGAGGTGCTTGCTAAAAGCAGAGGGAATACAGAATGGATAATAGAAGAAGTTAGTCATAAATACCAGCTTTGAGCACAAAATCAGTTACAGAAATAAGGACCTCCTGACTATGTAATGACTATGTTGGGGGATGTGTGTGTGTGTGTGTGTGTGTGTGTGTGTGTGTGTGTGTGTGTAGAAAAGATCTTTGTTTTCATACCTCTCTTATTCTCTTATTATATAAACTGTGTTGAATTTATATTATAGTATTTAAGTATTATCAATTCTACATCATAGTATTTTAGTTATGGGATATCAAAAAAAGTAAACATCACTCATGAACTTTACCTTCTCCTCTGTGGAAGGAGTTAGTGTATTTTTTATTGTATGCAGAATAGCTGTATAATTTTAGGTAAAATTATGACCTTGTTATTGTCTTTCATTGGAGATTAAGTATGGTTTTAAGGAAATGCGTATGGGTGCCATGTTGACAAGGCGTGGACTTATGATGGTTAATTTGTGTCAACCTGAGTAGGCCCCCAGGGTGCCCAGACATTTGGTCAGACATTATTCTAGGTGTGTCTGTGAAGGTGTTTTGGAAGAGATTAACATTTGAATTAGTAGACAGAGTAAAGTGGTTGTCCTTCCCAATATTTGTGGATATCATGCAATCTTATGAAAGCCTAAATAGAACAAAAAGAGTGACCCTCTAGAGAGTAAAGGAATTTCTTCCTGCACTTCTGCCCTCAAGCTGGGACATAGTTTTTTTTTTTTTTTTACTTTATTTATTTTTTATAATATTTTAATTTTATTGGAGTATAGTTGATTCACAGTGTTGTGTTAGTTTCAGATATGCGTCAGAGTGATTCAGTTATACATATAATGTATTTGTTTGTTTTTAGATTCTTTTCTCATATAGGTTATCACAGGATACTGAGTAGAGTTCCCTGTGCTATATAGTAGGTCCTTGTCGGTTATCTATCTTACATATAGTAGTGTGTGTTTTCATCCCAAGCTCCTGATTTATCCCTCCCCCATCGTGTTTCCCCCTTGGTAACCATAAGTTTGTTTTCAATATCTGTAAGTCTGTTTCTGTTTTGTAAATAAGTTCATTTGCATCTTTTTAAAAATTAGATTCCACATATGAGTGGTATCATTTGATATGTCTTTCTCTGTCTGACTTACTTCACTTAGTATGACAATCTCTAGGTCCATCCATGTTGCTGCAAATGGCATTATTTCATTCTTTTTTATGGCTGAGTAATATTCCATTGTATATATGTACCACATCTTCTTTATCCATTCATCTGTCGATGGGCATTTAGATTGCTTCTATGTCTTGGCTATTGTAAATAGTGCTGCAATGAATATCTGGGTGCATGTATTCTTTTATATTATGGTTTTCTTATTATATATATGGTTTTCTCTGTATTTATGCCCAGGAGTGGGACACTGCTCTTTTCCTCCCTTTGGACTCTAACTGAAACTTCAGCTCTTCCTGAATCTTGAGCCTACCAGCCTTTGGAGTATAAATACACTATCGACTCTCCTGGTCTTCAGGCTTGCAGACTGCAGATCTTGGGACTTACAGGCCTCCATAATCACATGAGTGAATTCTTTATGATAAATTGCTCTCTTTCTCTCTCTCTCTCTCTCTCTCTCTCACTCTCTCTCTCTCTCTCCCCCTCTCTCTCCTATTTATTCTGTTTTTCTGGATAACTCTGACTAATACAGAGGAGACTAATTGTTCATGTTTTTCTTGAAATCATTCTACTTTGTTCATCAACATTTGTAAACTTTTCTTCTCTACTTCTAGTGCGAACTGCATAAGACATTAAATCAATTAAGCTCTATCTGCCAAGATTTTGATAGGGATTCAGTGACCATTCCCCTATAAGTTAAAGGGTTTAACTGAATCATATAAATGTGTCAAAGTGAAATCATTTATAAAATTAGAAGTCTTAGATCTTCTTTGTAAAGAGTCTTAGCTAATTTTCCAAATGTGGTGAATTACTCTCTCTAATGTGAATTTGGCAAATGACTACCAGAATTAATCCTTCCACTTCTCTTTGGCCTCAGAAGTCTTTAATAGGAATTGACTGAGTGGGAACTGAGGCTGTGCTAATTGTAAGTACAAATGTGATATCAAGGAAACTTGGTAGCAAGGCTGTCTGAGATATACCTATTGCTTTGCCCAACTCCCACTGCCCTCTGTCCTTTCCTGTGAACAATACACGCTAACATTAAGTCTCTTTATTGTCCTGGCCTATATTTTAAGTAATTCCCAGAAAGAACTCATCTGGTCTTTTGTTAAAGACTAAGTGCTCCTGTGATTGGTATTATATAACTACTGAGGGAATGGAGCATTATCTCTCTCCTTGTGAAGCTATGCCGTCCTTCACTCTATTAGCTGCTGTAAAAGTCTGATGAAATCCTGAGCTTATTATCACACTCAAAAAAAGTCTCTTAGGTTCCAGATTCCTTTTCTATATATTTCCTGCGTGATGCATCGGTTTAAATGACTCAATTTCCTATTCATCACATTTAAGCACTGAAAATGTAACCCAGTTGGCTGGGGTTGGAAACGAAAGTGAACCATTTTAAGAGGACGTTTTTTCCCTTTTACATCATATGATTATACCATATGGTTTAAAAAGAAAGTAAGAGATGGAAGTTAAAAGTTGATTAAAAGAAAAGTTTGGGTAGAAAATAAACTCTCAACAAAGTATCTCTAAATAATATAAAGATTGAAGCAAACTGGTGCTCTTCTTTCTACATCCTTCCATGATTAGGTCCATCCAGAGCTTCAAAAACGTGAAATGTCATATGGATATAATTTTGTATGTATATGCATGTTGTTTGAAACTTTAGGTGGTAAATCTATTACTAAAAATGTGTGTTTCCACTGTACTTTTATAAATTCACTTACACTTAGGATGCTATAATAAACAGTACCTTTTAACAGAATTTTATGATAAGCCCTTGACAAAGTGGGTTGTCATGCATAATTTATCTGTTTTATGTATTCCAGTTTACCCAACATTTTTAATCAGTATGAGAAAATTTGCTGACAACCTTGAAATAATAAGATATCATTGTGTTTGTTTTCACCAGATATTTCTTAACCAGCCATGATGTGTGTAGAAGGCAGGAACCTTGTCATCCTGTTTGAGATACAACATTAAACCTGACACTATGTAGTGCCAGACTCTCAGAAATGTTATTTGATGGTGGCAATTCAAATTATCGCAGCAATGAAAATTGTCATACAGAAGTAGTAGGTGTTTTAAGAGCGGTTGATAAAGTAATGCATGTCAGCATTTACTCAAATTGTTAACTTTATTAATAGAACTTGTAGAAGTCTTTTCAGTATTGACCTCTGTCAGTGACAGTCACTGTTTTATTTTCTTTTTATTAGAGAGTGTACATTCCACTCAGACAAACAGTGGTAGAAATATTTGTAGAACAAAATGACTGAAGAGAAATAACCTAGTGCTTTAAATTTGTTTGACCTTTCAAAAATATTTTTAAATGCCCAACTCACAGAAGATATGTCCTTTGTCATTATCCAAGGTCTTTGTGTGATCTGACAATTAGGCTTATTAATAAAATTAATAGTAGGTTATGCAGTGGGGAAAAAGAATAATTTTTTTTTTTTTTCCGGTACGCGGGCCTCTCACTGTTGTGGCCTCTCCCATTGCGGAGCACAGGATCCGGACGCGGAGGCTCAGTGGCCATGGCTCACGGGCCCAGCCGCTCCGCAGCACGCAGGATCTTCCCAAACCGGGGCACGAACCCGTGTCCCCTGCGTCGGCAGGCCGACTCTCAACCACTCCGCCACCAGGGAAGTCCGAAAAAGAATAATTTTATGTGGTTTACATTGGGTGGATTAAGACTAACTATAAATTCTTTGTATATCACATGTACACAGATGTTTTATAAAATTAATTGAAACTGCATACATAATTTCCAGGCAATAAACCTTCATATCTTTGTGGTAAAACAATATTAATGTAACAACTTCTTGTGCCAAGGATAAGGAGCCAGAAAGAAAATAAGAAAGAAATCATTTCTAGAAAGGTAATCAATATGTGTCCACATTTACTCAATTGTTATCTAAATAAGATGAGTTGAGATCTATTAGTGGCTGGAGTTTCTGCATCTCACCCCTCTTTTTTTTCTTAAGTATAAAGTATTCACAAAGTATCCCTCTGGCTTTCATGGCAGCCACACACACACACAGGCAAAATCTGAAACATGCTAAAATGGACTCAGCTAACGAATCCAGTCAGCTCTCAAGGGCATATTAGGGATGACAGAACTCTGGTTTTGATTTCTCTTAGACTCCAATCCTCTTTAAAAAGAATCACACATGTTGTTTTTTCTAATACTGCCTGGAGACAAAAAAAAGAAAAGTCAGAATTTAATGAACACATCAACTAAGCATTTTGTTTTTGAATCAGAGGGAAAAGCTGTACCACTAATGAAAATTACAAAAGTGTTGACTGATTTGTTTTTGTTGTAAACAGATTGTGGCATTAGCAGAAAGGTTAATAGGAAAGAAACTGCTGTAAGATGATGCTTACTTACCATCCTATCATAAGATTACAAATGATTGTTCTTTGAGAGCAGGCAGCAATCAGTCAGTGGAAAATTATGTGACTATTATGAATGATTCTCAATTGTGCTTTTAAGCTTAAGCCTTCAGATAATGAAAATGTTTCCTAGGATTAACAAGCCTTGCTAAGGTAAACTTTACAAAACGGAAGGTGGAAGAAAAGCAGATGAATTATCTCCCTGAAGATACTTCCTCACTAAAGATTAAAGAGTTTATGAATTTAAAACACTTTACAATGATATTTTGCTTCAGTTTCCCATAAAAGAAAAACATGATAGATAGATAGATAGATAGATGATAGATAGATAGATATCTACAAATACATGCATATACATATATTTGAGTTTTTCCTTAAGTGTAGTAGTTTTCCTAAAACTTCAGATATTATGCATGTAAATACATTGAATATATGTGAGTAGAACAAGGACCTTATAAATGAACATATTTATTCCTAATTGTTTCTAATGAGACCTGAGCCATCTCATACGAGAAAGGTAATTAGCCTACTCCTGAATACTCTGTATCTTATTGTGATCCTGATAGAGTTCATTTAGCACTGACAGTCCTAAAAGAATTCCTATTTTGGGTTGTTCTTCCAATCTCTTTATAACTCACTGGTTAGCTTTCTTGATTATATAGACCCCAGATTGCATAAAGTACTCACTTCCTTCATGAGAAGCCAGTTTTTGTTGTATTTTTAGTTTTTTGTTGGCTTCTTTTTGGATCCTCATATTTTATTCCCATGATACTCTATTCTATAAGCTTATTTTTTTAAATGTGTAAATAAAGACATCACAATGTAATAATACCCACTAAAAATTATTTATAATCCGTCAAAAAACAACTTTGGAAACAACGAGTAGCAATTTAAACAATATGTAAACATTCAAGAGTTGCAGATGAGAAGAAAGAAAAATATACAACATCTGCAATACCTGCAACAATATCATACATCTGCAACATCTGCCCTATAATTAGATATTGAAATGCCATTTTTGACAATTACCAATTTAAGTATTGGAAAAGTATAAATTTATAAAACGGTAAAATGGACAACATAATCTACTATTTAGATTCACAGAGTGAGGAGTAGGAATTTGAATGCCATTCTCTTTTGTAATGAGTTCTTTGGCTGAATTGTTTAATTTTCTTAAATAAAATGGAGAAAAAGCCCATTTTTTACTGTAAGTTTGTCAGTAAACATTGAATCAATTTTAATATCATGACTGATTCATTAAACTGAAGATTTTAACCTAATTTAGACATGGTTTTCAGAATTCTACATGTCTTGCTTGATTTGAAAAAGAATTTTGAAATTATTTGGGGTGTTTGCTCAGTATTATTTTTGATGAAAAACAAGAATCTATTAGAAAGTTATATCAAAGATAAATGGGGCACTTCTCTGGTGGCATGGTGGTTAAGAATCTGCCTGCCAATGAAGGGGACACGGGTTCAAGCCCTGGTCTGGGAAGATCCCACATGCCACGGAGCAACTAAGCCCATGCACCACAACTACTTAGCCTGTGCTCTAGAGCCCGCAAGCCACAACTACTGAGCCCATGTGCCACAACTACTGAAGTCCACGTGCCTAGAACTCATGCTCCACAGCAAGAGAAGCAACCACAATGAAAGCCTGTGCACTGCAACGAAGAGTAGCCCCTGCTCGCTGCAACTAGAGAAAGTCTGCATGCAGCAATGAAGACCCAAAGCATCCAAAAATAAATAAATAAATAAAATATTTGACCTTAAAAAAAAAAGATAAATGGAATTTTTACAAAATTGTTTTTCTTGAAATAGTTTTTGTTAATAGATTTTCAGCATGCTTCCTACTTTATGTCTGATACCTGCATTAAAATGTGTTCATCTGTGCTGCTGGGATTATAACAAAGATGACTTCAGTGGCAAGTTCTGTGTGATAATCAGTAATAAACTTTTTAGCAAATGAATTAGAACCTGCCATTATGTAGAAGATAATTAATGGTTCCTACAACAACTTTATAGGTGTATAATTATGCCCCAGGTGTCCATTTGTAGATCATAAATCAAACATCATGGGTTATGTGTGACCTAAATTTTTTGAAATGTACTTAATGTCTTTTAAATGGGGTCATGACAGACACAGCTGTCTAAAATATTAAAGAAGGTGAGGAATGGTGAATAACTTTTTCAGATTGTAATTGTGTAAAATTCTTGTCGTAATAATCATACTAACATTCAGAATAATACTTGTCCTTACATGCATCAAAGACCAGAGAAAACTTAATGGTTGAGATAATGTGATAGTATCCTCTAGTGATAACCCCTATGTTCTGATACATCCACATACACCTCTCAGAAACAAGGGCACACAGTTCAAAATAATGTTGACTCTGAGTGTAAGAAACTCTCCTGTGCTTTTACATTTTTTGTCCACTGAACACACTGCAGACTTGAATAAGACTGGCTGAGAAGAAGGTCTATTGTTTGACACAGAGATCAGATTCTGAACATGGTTTTAGAATCTTCTTTAAACTAATACAACAGTATTCAACGGGCTAAAAAGAACCCTTGGTGTAATAAAGTAATAGAAAGAACATCAGTATAGTATGTATGTAAATGAATGCAGTTGTTTTTAATTCTGTAATTTTCTTATTTTTTAAACTCCATCCAGATTGGTGTATCTACTGTGAATCAGTGGGGCATAGCTAAACTTCTGGATTTCTCAGGAAGAGAGATGGTTTGGGTAATGAACTATAAAAGTATATATAATTGAGCTATTGGTAGTATGTAATATTTTACCATAATGTAGAAGTCTTCATTGGGCTATAGGTAAATGGGAAGATTCTTTTCAGTATATAGGCAGTAAAAAATTGGCTATCCAAACTGTAGACAATAAAACAGATTTTCTTTCTTTTACTTTTTTTGTTTTTGAGCCAAATGCCAGAAGATGAAAGAATTTAAAAAGAAATGTGTTGAAAACAAAAAGAGAACAGTGGAAATTATAAATAGCCACTGAAGCAAAGAAACTCATAATAGAAGGAAGTCAGTAATTAACAATGAAAAACAGAAAAAGAAAAATTGCTGTCCACTTAATTCAGGAAAACAAGACATTTGATTACCTATATTTGATTGGGGGTAAAGGATGGTTTAGCTAATTGACCCGGGATTTAGGAGCTCTAGAAATATTTGTGAGCAAAATTCTACATACCCTAACTAAAATTGGATTAAGCACTAAAGAATGGATAAGATATTTTATTTTTCATATATAACATATTTTCTGTCTGCTATTGACTTCTATAAATGAAGCCATTTGTTCATTGCTTTCAAAAAAGTAGGTAATTCATTAAACCATATTGTTTTCTAGTAGATTAGTGTAGTCTCTAGTAATGAAAATATATGTTTTCATTAATCAACAGAGTTCAGTGCATTGTGAAACTGTCCTCCTGTAACCAATTCTCTCTAGGGGAAAAGAGCCTGGGTACCTATGTGGCTTGAAAACATTAGAAAATGCATGGAAAAATTTTTTCTGCTCTAAGTGGAAGTATGGATTCTCTCAGACCTTAATCAATCTCGATTTTGATGGAGTAATGACATGGAAACAAAACAATTTTCACATGGACTCACACTTCACTTGGACCCACTGGCCCCTTGGTCTCTGTGGATCATCACATCAGCCTCCTGCCTCTCTCTGAACAAAATACCCATATTCCTGTTTTCTTTCCTGCAGACTTGATTCTATTAGAACTTCTCCAGTCTATCAGACGCATTTGTGAAAATCTGAACTTTAATATGCCTTCCTGGCCATGAAGTTCCTGGATTCCCTTCAAAAGAGGACGACAGAATAAGTATTTACATGATGTCAAATATCCCTTGATAATTAATGAGAACTATGGCTGCCACAAGCAGAGAATCTTTAAGAAGGTAGAGGAATATGGGTTCAGAATTGGTAGGTAAGGGTTAAAATGTTACTACCTCTGATTCAACCAAAATACATCTCTATGTGTTTATATTGATTCTTTCATTATTTTTGTAGCTTTAGTAAGTCTTGACTGAGAAAAGTAATGTTAGTCTATTTCCAAACACTTTTAGAAATTCTCCTAAATAGATAAAATTATACCTAAAGATACACTTTGTTTCTTGCATTAATTGTAACTTCACCAATTCAATTCTGGATGGTAATATTCAAACAAAACATAATTGACAATTTATGACAATTTTGTAGAATATTTTTGTCCTAATTGAAGAGATATAGGACTGAATAAAAATCCTGGAATTTCTTTGGCTTTAAGTAAAAGGTTCTTTTTGGCTTAGGTGAGTCGAGGAGGCAGAATCCAAGTAAAATTGAACTTTAGAGCTGACTTTTCATCTTAATGTTTCTGCGGCACTCACTATCTTCAATTACTTGAAGGACTCTCCTTTGATTTCTATGTCAGAAGATTCTAGTTTTTCTTCTAAGTTTTAAACTCTTTCATTCTCTTTTCTCTGCTCATTTTCCTTCAACTGTTTATGAAGTGTTGTGTTATTCAAGACTTTATACTTGCCTTCTTCATTTTTCCTTACACAAATATCTCAGCAGTCTCAAACACTCAATCTTCTACCTGCCCCTTATATGATATCTAAGAATAAATATCTATGTAGGATCATTTCAAGAGCTTCATTCAAAGATATTCAATAGCTTCTTCATGACACATGGGTGTCCCAAACCCTTCTCAAAATTAAAATGTTCAAAAGTCAACCCATTATCTTTTTTCCATATTTCATAACATACACTCCCACTTCAGAGGGACAGACTGAGTTTGAATTCTGACTCAGCTATTTAAGGATTTCTCTATGCTTTCAAACCTTTTTCTATGACACCAGGAAAATGATGCCTGTATCACAGCATTGTTTGAAATAAGACCATATTTTAAATGAATCAAAATTGAAATTCAATAGTTATTACTATTATTATGAGTAGTAATAGTGTTAATATTGTCAATAAGCCCCCAAATCCACCCAGATATAGTAGCAGAATTATTGTGTTCTTATGGACTCTTCCAATGTCCCACCATAACAAGTCTCTCATGAAATATTGACACACTAGAGATCAATAGAAATCAAGGTTTAAGGTATGTTTGGTGGTTATAAACATATAAATGATATTCAAAGCCACTAATTAGAGATAAGGTATAAATATAGAAGAAAATATTGCCTTGTGTCTGATCTCATTTGACTCACCCCTCTAGCTTCACGTCTTTCTATAAATGCTAGGAGTTTTTTCTAATTAGCAGAAACAAAATTCACGATTTGGTGTAAACACTCCATATGATATATGATACTTTCTTTATTGTGAAATGCCTTCTAAAGTCTTCTTTTATGGCACTTTATAGCACTATATTACATTTATTTACATGTGTTTACATCTGCTAGACAGTGACTTCCTTGAGTACAAGAGTCATATATTTTTCACCAGTGTAATTTCAAACTCTTAGTACAATGCCTGGCATAAAGATTATAATCAAGTAATGCCTGTTGAGATTTTTTTCTTTATTTTTTGCACCAATAACTTATGACCAGAGATTTCATATATGGTGTTAAATAGATGTTGTTTCCAAAACAGTGTTTTAGATGTATAATGATTTACATGCTACACTAAAGGAAATATATAAAAGAGGACTAGGGAACAGAAATCTGAAAATTAAAAAAAACAAACAGGCCTCCTTTCATACTTTGGATATTTCTTGAGGTGAAAAGGAATATCTTTCGGGACTGTAGTTTAAAAGTATCAAAAGACATGGAGGAGACAACTGTATAATTATCCAGTAACTGTTTTGGCAAAGTAGACAAATTAAATAGAAAAAGAAAGTTTTTAAATTATTTATATATGGGATTTTAATGCTCAAAAACACATAATTAAAGTTAAAACGTAAGTATAAAAGTATTTAATATTATTTTGTATCAGCAGATTGCTTACTGAATGCTCTTTGAAAACTATGTAAAATCAATATTTAACACATTTATAAAATAAAATTTATGTGAGTAGTAATAAAAATCAATAATAAGTTATTGTACAAAGATCAGTGACCAAGAAATAGATAGATATATTAAATAAAGTCTTACCTAATGTTGTACATAATTCCAGTAATTGTTTTGAATGTCTAAGTTTAAATTGTTAATGGGTAGTATAAATCAAACACATCTTCATCATAATCAACGTAATACAATACATTACTGCTCTTTCCATTTGGTATTTTTATTTGTAAGAACTGTGATATTTTGCATTTTGCTTCAAGTGATTTCATATTTATAACAAGAGTGTACAAAGAATTATGTAGAGAAGTTGTAGATCTTCTGTTTCAAAAACCACACTGTGGGAACTACAAAAGCTGGACAAAAAAGAAAAGAAAACTATATATGTTAAAAATCTGTTTAAAAGCATTGGAAATTTGCTAAGGCTACAAGGACTTGAGGGGGAGAAAAGACAAGCTATCAGAGAGAAGAGAATCCCATGGATATGGGACCAATATTCTTCTTAGTTCTCTACTTTAGGTTATTTGCCAGGCCCAAAGCTATGGATGATAGGATGAACAGAAATATTAGAAAACTTATAGGGCTGGATGGATGAAAAGTGCAGCTGAGGATCTACCAAGGATGAAGAACCTGTTAAGTAACACAGACTTTCAATTGTGCATAAACCTTAGGAGTAACTTGAACAAAGTATAGATTAATAAACACAAGAAGTAAAGTCCAGATAAATATTTGATAATATAACCTCAATCTAACTGGCAGACTAGCCAAAACAATCCTTTGTGGAGGAAAATATTATATTAAGCATTAAAATATATCTATAGTTTTTTATAAAAATATCTGTTATTCAATTTAAAAATAATGAAGTAAGCATAAGAATTGGCCAAAATCAACAAAAAAGGAAACCTGGAACATAAACTATTCTATAGGACATCCATATATTGAAGCCATTTTTGTAGACATTAAAATAACTCTTAAGTATGTGCAAGAAAATAACATAAACCTGGTGAATTTTGACAGAGAAATGGAAACTTTAAAAAAAAGTCAAATGAAAGTTCTCTACTGAAAAATAAAATAAGTAAACTTTAAAAATTCATGGATAATTTTAACAGACTCTACAAAGTTTAAAAGAATTATAAAGTTGAAAATGGAATGAATAAAATAGAATGAATGAATAAAAATCTCTAGAGAAAGGATAAAATTAAAGAAAAAGCATATAAAATACATGGAAAATGGTGAAGTGGTCTAACATATTAGTGATTGAACTCTCAAAAAGAGAGAAAAAAGAGAATGGGGAAAAAGCAATGTAGAAGAGAAAAATGACAAAAACTGTCTCAAAATTGATAAAAGACATCAAGCGACAGTTTTAACAAGCACTTAAATTTCAAAGCAAATAAATATGAATAAAACTTGTACTGGACATAACATATATATATATATTATTGCTGAAAAGCAAAGACAGAGAGAACACACTAAAAGCATGCAGAGCAAAAATGCACATTACCTAAAAATGAGAAATATCAGCCACAGTTAGATTGACAGCTAAGACCTCAGAAAGAAAAGGAGGAAAGAAAGGAAGGAAGGAAGGAAGGAAGGAAGGAAGGAAGGAAGGAAGGAAAGAAGGAAAGAAGGAAAGAAGGAAGGAAAGAAGGAAGGAAAGAAGGGAGGGAGGAAGGGAGGGAGGAAAAGTAAAAGAAATAAAAGTCACATAAGTATTGAAAATATCTTCAAATGCTAAAAAAAAAATACCTTAGAGTTACATATCTAGTGAAAATAAACTTTCAAAATAAAGATGAAATACAGTTGTATTTTACGAGAAATAAGTGCTCAGCAGCAGGCTCACAATAAAGGAAATAGTAAAGTGAATTCTGCCAGGAGAAGAATAGTATCCTAGTGAAAAGACTCTGCAGTATGGCTATGCATGCATTGCCTAAGTAAGGTCATTGTGTGAACATGTGAAGAAGTAGGCAACCTCATTAGTGATCGAGGGCATGTGGATTAAAAACACAACTGGATACCATAACACTCACAAGAGAAGAGCTAAATTTAAAAGCCATGTTCTTTATTATGTTGAGGTAGGTTCCTTCTACGCCTATGTCTGGCGAGTTTTTATCATAAATAGGTGTTAAATTTTGTCATAAGCTTTTTCTGCATCTGTTGAGATTATCATATGGTTTTTATCCTTCAGTTTGTTAATATGGTGTATCACATTGATTGAGTTGTGTATATTGAAGAATCCTTGAATTCCTGGGATAAATCCCATTTGATCATGGTATATGATCCTTTTAATGTGTTGTTGGATTCTGTTTGGTAGTTTTTGTTGAGAATTTTTGCCTCTATGTTCATCAGTGATATTGGTCTGTAATTTTCTTCTTTTTGCTATCTTTGCTTTTGGTATCAGGGTGATGGCGGCCTCATAGAACGAGTTTGAGAGTGTTTCTCCCTCTGCAATTTTTTGGAAGAGTTTGAGAAGAATTGGTGTTAACTCTTCTCTAAATGATTAATAGAATTCGCCTGTGAAGCCATCTGGTCCTGGACTTTTGTTTGTTGGAAGATCTTTAATTACAGTTTCAATTTCATTACTTGAGATAGGTCTGTTTATATTTTCTAATTCTTCCTGATTCAATCTTGGAAAATTGTACATTTCTAAAAATTTGTCCATTTCTTCGTGGGTGTCCATCTTATTGGCACATAGTTGTTTGGAGTAGTCTCTTATAATCCTTCGTATTTCTGCAGTGTCAGTTGTGATTTCTCCTTTTTCATTTCTAATTTTATTGATTTGCATCCTCTCCTTTTTTTCTTGATGAGTCTGGCTAAAAGTTTATCAATTTTGTTTATCTTCTCAAAGAACCAAATTTTCAAATATCGTATATTAATGCATATATGTGAAATCTAGAAAAATGGTACAGATGAACCTATTTGTAAGGTAGGAATAGAGATGTAGACCTAGAGAGCGTACCTGTGGACACAGTGGGGGAAGGGCAGGGTGGGATGAATTGGGAGATTAGATTTGACATAAATACACTACCATGTGTAAAATAGGTAGCTAGTGGGAACCTTCTGTATAGCACAGGGAGCTCAGTTTGGTGCTCTGTGTTGACCTAGATGGGTAAGATTGGGGGTTGGGAGGGAGGTCCAAGAGGGAGGGGATATAGGTATACATATAGCTGATTCACTTCATTGTACAGCAGAAACTTACAAAACAATTTTACTCCAATAAAAAATATAATTAAATAAAATAAAAACTATTGTCATCCAAGTTAACTAATTAATTAATTAATTAAATACTAGCCATGTTATAATGGCTTATCTAGATAAGCACATATAGATAGGAAAGTAGATAGCTAAATAGATAATAATACAGATATATAGTGTGTTAGCAATGATTTGGAACAAAATATTAACTTTCAAACACTGCCTGTAAAAAAAAAATTTGTTACAAACTATTATGGTAGTATGTAACAAAGCTGAACATACTGTAAGACCTAAAATTGTACTCAATACAAAAATTTGCATATAATTATAAAAACACATGTAAAACATGTTCAGTACATTTTATTCATAATGGCTGCAAACTGGAAGCAAATTAAATGTTTATCAAAAGGTAATGTAGTAATAGCAATGAACCACTGCATGAAAAATATAGGCAAATCACACAAAGAAAACATCACACTAAACAAATCAGAGCTGAATAAGGCTTATTATTTTATTCCATATATATAAAGTTCAAAGGAAGCAATACTAATCTGTGGGGATAAAATTCAGGAGAGTGGCTACGTTTAGGAGGAAGGTGGGGAGCAGCTGTATGGGTGTTAAGGTATTGGTAAGAAACTTTGTGACCCAAATAGTGATTACAAGACCGTGTTCACATTTTGAAAATTTATAAGGAAGTACATTTTTTTTTTTGTGGTATGCGAGCCTCTCACTGTTGTGGCCTCTCCCGTTGTGGAGCACAGGCTCCAGACGCGCAGGCTCAGCAGCCATGGCTCACGGGCCTCGCTGTTCCGCGGCATGTGGAATATTCCTGAACCGGGACACAAACCTGTGTCCCCTGCATCGACAGGCGGACTCTCAACCACTGTGCCACCAGGGAAGCCCACATTTTTTTATTTTTTAACCTGTCTATATGTGTTTTATTCTTTAGTGAAAAGAATAATAAAACAATCATAGCTTTTGTAGAAGAGGCCACTGGTTTCTAACTGTCCTAAATATGAGTGGCTTTTAAAATAAAATAAATATTCATTTCTTTTTTTTTTTTTTTTTTTTTTTTTTTTGGTACATGGGCTTCTCACTGTTGTGACCTCTTCTGTTGCAGAGCACAGGCTCCGGACACACAGGCTCAGCGGCCATGGCTTACAGGCCCAGCTGCTCCGCGGCATGTGGGATCCTCCCGGACCGGCACGAACCCGTATCCCCTGCATTGGCAGGCGGACTCTCAACCACTGCACCACCAGGGAAGCCCCTTCATTTCTTTTTAACAAAATATGTAGTAACTTTAAAGTATCCTTCATTAGTCGTGCATGCCTTCCAAAGGTAAGATAATACTTTGACTTACATAATGAGGCTAGATGTTTTTCCTACTATAAAAATGATAAGGAATGGGATGTTTTCTATGGTGTTGACAGTCTATGAAGACTAATTGCAGCTCATAGAATTTGCGACCACGAGTTAGATTACAAGAATAATATCTTTAAAAAAATATGTATATATAACCACATACATTACCAAAACTTATTAGACTGAGGTCTCAAGAAAGGCTGAGAAACATTTCACCTATAAAAAAAGTCAATTCATACTCTTTTAGTTCTGGTTAAGTGAAATCACAAGGGTAAATTCATTTGGAAAGTATTACTCTTTCTTCAGCAAGTGGTGTAGCAAATAACAAAACAAAACAAACAGAAAAAATAAAAACAAGCAAAAAAGGAAACCTAACCTTTGGTTAAGGAATTTAAAAGAGTCAATTCATAACATCAATACAACAGTTATTAATAAGATATATGTCATGTGCATCAGAATATAATGGCGAGGCTTCCATGATTGCTATTTTCTAGTTAGAACTCCTGTGCACAAAGATGTGTCGCATTAAGCAGTGTGAATTAAAGGCTGCTCTGGAAGCCCAAAAAGACATTGGGAGCACAGGGCAAAATAAGATTTCTTTAGATATAAAGAATAAAGCTATTTCAGAAGTGTTTGCATTTTAGTTGGATTTTAAGAGGATAGTAGATTTTAAATAGGAAAAATTAGAAGGCATTCACCATATTTTGGAGAAAATGGCTCAACACATTCTTTAAAATGGGCAAAAATCATTAAATTTCTAAAGTTTGCATTATGATACGTGATTTTACTATTTAGAAAGGAATTTGTACATTAAAATGATACCATTATTTTTATTATTTATAAAAGAAATAGTTTTAGATACAAGTTGTACATATACAGAATATTGATTATAAATCTTGGTGAATAGAGAAAAGACAAGAGTCAGGTAAAATCTATGTATTCAGACTTGGAAGAATCTCCTTTTTGCTAAAAGTCTTCATTCAATGGTAAAATTTAGATTATTTATAAATACTGGTAGCCACAGCTTATACCTAATTAGCAATGTAATGTATTAGTTAAGATAATGTTACCTGTTACAACAAACAAATTAAATGTGGTTGACCCCTGAATAACAAGGGTTTTAACTGTGTGGGTCCACTTATATGCAATTTTTTTCTGTAAATGTGTACTACAGCTACTACATGATCTGCAGTTGGATGAATCTGAGGATGTGGAACAGTGGATAAGGAAGGCTGACTATAAAGTTATACACAAATTTTCAGCTGCCTGAGAGTTGTTGTTCTTCATCCCTGTGTTATTCAAGGAGGGAGAGAGAGAATCTTCAAACATGATAAAAGTTTTTCTTTTTTTCCTCATAAGTCCAAAATGCTAGTTCCTTATTAACTATTGGGTTTTCTCTAATTTTGTGCATGTGTGTTTTTCTTTCTTTCTTTTGCATTATTTCTGGGGGCGGGGAGTACAAGCTGCTTCTGTATTTTTTCCATCTTCAATGTGTGTCTTCCAAAATTTCTCCATCATCATTGATATCAAGCTTACTTGGAAGAAAAAACTTGGAAGGTCATTCCTGGAAGGTTTTGATGGACCTTAGTATGAAATGACATATGGTACTTCCACTCTCTCTCCATTGATTCCAGTTCAGCTACATGGCCACATCTCACTACAAGGATGGTTGGGAAATGTACTGTAGCTGTGTGCCCTTAGCAATGATAAAGAAGATTAGTAATTACTTAGCCAGTTTACATGGTAATGAATTACATTCATTCATTCTCTTGGGCAGATGTGTCAAGTGGCTAGAGTTGTCATAAGCATTGTGCTAGGTACATAAAATATGCAAGACAAGTATAAGTCATAATGCTTTCTGTGTAATAGCTTATAATGTAGTTGAGGAAGAAAATATATAAAAATTGAGATAACAAGTTATCATAACATATAATTTAAAATTTCCAATTAAATGTAAAATGACCAGGATTTTACATGTTCAAAGAAAGACCGATTTGTTGGGATTGTTTTATAGTAAACTTAAATAGTATGTATTTGAGGTCAATAGGAGTGAACATATTTGAAAAATAGCAATGTTTAGCTAGGATAGAAGACCAATTAAGTGAAGAGACTTTGAATGTCATTCTGAGGTATATAAAATTGTCCCTATAAGCAAGGAAATGTGAATGTTATTGAGCAGTAAACTGGTACAAAAATATTGCAGATTAGAACAGATTGAGAAACAAGAAGGTGCTATATTCTGAATGTTTGTGTTTCTCTAAAATTTATATGTTGAAAATCTAATATCCAAGGTGATGGTATTAAGACGTGAGGCCTTTAAGAGGTGGTGAGGTCATGAAGGTGGAGTCCTCATGAATGGAATTAATGCCCTTAAAAAGGAGGCTCCAGAAAGTTCCCTTGCTCCTTCCACTATGTAAGGACCCAATGAGAAGTCTGTAACCCAGAGAAGAGCCCCAACACAACTGTGCTGTCAACCTGATCTCAGACTTCCAACCTCCAAAACTTCGAGAAATAAAGTTCTGTTGTTTATAAGCTACGCAGTCTGTGACATTGTATTATGGCAGCCTGAACAGACTAAGATAGAACAGTAACATGGTAAAAAGAAGATTGTTATTTGTAACAAGCTGAAAAATAGCAAGGAGAGTGACTTCAATAAAAATCATGGTAATTGCTACCAGTTACTAAGATATTCTGAGGACTTTGCCTTATGGCTACAAAAGGAGTCTAAGTGGTATTAGAGACTATAAAAGGAGTCTAGGTGAAACGTGATTTGCAAAGGAAAACATATTTGAAAAGAGAGTTAACAATATGAAAAAAAACTTTAAGGGGAATATCATTATTCCATTATATATGAATATAACATATGTGCTATATATATATATATATTTGACATATATATGAAATAAAGATGATTTGACAGTCCCCACTTAAATGCATCATCAGTACTGACCTGTGTCCAGCTTGAAAACTACTAGCTGCTTTTCAAAGATAAGCTATCAGAGTCAGAAAAATAGGTAAAGTAGTAGTGTTAAATTAAGTTCGAACCAGTAGAATGCACTGTCAAACAGAACTTTAGTTTGCATTAGTATAGGGTTCAAAGAGCAATCAAGAGCTTGATTATTTCATTGGAGTTCAAAACATAAGGCTTAAATGAATCCAAATCAAAACCACAATGAGATATCATCTCACACTTGTCAGAATGGCCATTATCAAAAAGACAAGAAATAAATAGTATGGGCGAGGATGTGGAGAAAAAGGAACCTTTGTACACTGTTGGCGGGGTTGTAAATTGATGCAGTATTACTATGTTAAACAGTATGGAAGTTCTTCAAAACATTAAAAATAGCACTACCATATGATCCAGCAATTCCACTTCTGGGTAGTTACCTGAAGAAAACAAAACATGAATTCAAAAACATACATGTGTCCCTATGTTCATTACAGCATTACTTAGGATAGCCAAGATATGGAAGCAACCTATGTGTCATGAATAGTTGAATGGATAAGGAGGGGTGGTATGTATATATACAATGGAATATTACTTTGCCATAGAAAAGAATGATGTCTTACCATTTAAGACAACATGGATGGACCTAGAGTGAAATAAGCCAGACAGAGAAAGACAAATACGGTATGATTTCACTTATATGTGAAATCTAAAAAATAAAGAAAAACAACAAATGGAACAAACAGAACAAAACAGAAATGGACACATAGATACAGAAAACAAACAGGTGGTTCCCAGAGGGTTTGGAGGTGGCGGAATGAGTGAAATAGATGAGGGAGATTAAGAGGTACAAATTTCCAGTTACAAAGTCAATGAGTCATGAGACTGATATGTACAGCATGGGAAATATAGTCAATAACGTTGTAAAAATAAATAAGCAAGCACATAAAGTTAAGTAACAGGTGTCTCAAAAATGTAGACAGTTATGAATATGTTTTGGTATATTTTTGGAGGCAGAATGTGTCATTTGAATCATGTTGTTCCTGTCCTTGCTTAACCAGTACCCAGTAAAATGTATTTTTCTAAGAGATTCAACTTACTCCTTCAGTTGTACAATAACTGATCAACCAACCTATCCTTTGTATTTAGTCATAATGCATTAATTCTATGAAACACATTGAAAACTTGCTTTTGTCCAGCAGGACAACATATAATTTTTATATCATGCCCCACAGATATGTGAATCTCTATGGCTTTGGCATGTAACAATCTACGGTGCTTTCTATTTTATATGAAATATATGTGGCATGGATATGTACTAATATATTCCACCTGCTTTTTCTCCTATGATGTGCTATTCCTAGATGCCTCTGTTACATCTCCCATTCAGAATACAACATCTAAAACTCTAGAAGCATACTGATTATAATCCTACCGTGTCAGAATAGGACACTGAATTTACAGGTAAGTCAGTTCAGAAAAGAACCTGGAAAATAAGAAAAATGTAAGAATATAATAATGAAAGATTATGCAGATATGAGGAAGGTTTCTTGAAGTTTTTCAAAACGTACATATTCGTAAGCTGCTGTGATTGCTGAACACCTTCTGTAGGGTGTCTTGCTGTACTTTTATACACTTAATTTTAACCTAAGAATACTTTTTTTTTTTTTTTTTTTTTGCGGTACACGGGCCTCTCACTGTTGTGGCCTCTCCCCTTGTGGAGCACAGGCTCTGGACGCACAGGCTCAGCGGCCATGGCTCACGGGCCTAGCCGCTCCGCAGCATGTGGGATCTTCCCGGACCGGGGCATGAACCCGTGTCCCCTGCATCGGCAGGCAGACTCTCAGCCACTGCACCACCAGGGAAACCCCTAAGAATATTTTTAATAAATATTTCATCTTGGTTATCACTCAAAAAACACCAGGTGATTATGCCAATCACATGGAATTCTAAATACGAATTTATTATCTGACAACTATTGACTGTTGATTCTCTGTCCTAGAGAAGAACATAAACACTCTTTAAATACTGAATATAATAAAAGTTAAGAAAAGTAATTTATAAAGTGATAGTAGTGGAAACATCACGTGAGAAGGTCACCTGAAATGTGCTAAGTGATTAAACTTTGGAAATGGCATATTCTAGGCCCCAAGATTTACACACTACCTCTAAATCAGGTCATCATATTAAATCAGGTTGATTGCACCCAAGGAGATTCCTGGGATTGTCCTCTACTTTGGAACTAAAATAAAACCTGGGAAGATGTGTTGCAACAAGAATTTGTTCATTTCACTTCTTGAAATACTACCCAATAGATAAAGCAGTTATTCCTAAGAAAGAAATGCCATTACTCGTTTCATATTGACTGACATTATTTCCTTAATAATTTCAGCTCATTATTGACTGTCATGTCAATGTATACCAGCTGAATTGAACCATTATATGCCCTTTGATGAATAATTAATAATCTAAAATCTTTAATTCTCATTTTACATTAAAAATCACTTTAGGGGCTTCCCTGGTGGTGCAGTGGTTGAGAGTCCGCCTGCCGATGCAAGGGGACGCGGGTTCGTGCCCCGGTCCGGGAGGATCCCACGTGCCGCGGAGCGGCTGGGCCCGTGGGCCATGGCCGCTGGGCCTGCGCGTCCGGAGCCTGTGCTCCGCAGCGGGAGGGGCCCCAGCAGTGAGAGGCCCGCATACCGCAAAAAAAAAAAAAAAAAAAAAAAAAAAAAAAAAAAAAAATCACTTTAAACTACCACAGAGCTGGGCGGGAAGATGGCGGAAGAGTAAGACGTGGAGATCGCCTTCCTCCTCACGGATACACCAGAAATACATATACACGTGGAACAACTCCTACCGAACACCTACTGAAGGCTGGCAGAAGACCTCAGAGCTCCCAAAAGGCAAGAAACTCCCCACGTACCTGGGTAGGGCAAAAGAAAAAAGAAAAAACAGAGACAAAAGAATAAGGACGGCACCTGCACCAGTGGGAGGGAGCTGTAAAGGAGGAAAAGTTTCCACACACTAGGAAGCCCCTCCGCGGGCGGAGGCTGCGGGAGGCGGAGGGGGCAGCTTCGGGACCGCGGAGTGGAGCACAGCGACGGGTGCGGAGGGCAAAGCGGGGGGATTCCTGCACAGACGATCGGTGCCGACCGGCACTCACCAACCCGAGAGGCTTGTCTGCTTACCCGCCGGGGCGGGCGGGGCTGCGAGCTGAGGCTCGGGTTTCGGTTTTGGACGGAGCGCGGGGAGAGGACTGGGGTTGGCGGCTTGAGCATAGCCTGGAGGGGTTGGTGCGCCACGACTAGCCGGGAGGGAGTTCGGGGAAAAGCCTGCACCGGCCGAAGAGGCAAGAGACTTTTTCTTCCCTCTTTGTTTCCTGGCGCGCGAGGAGAGGGGTTTAAGAGCGCTGCTTAAAGGAACTCCAGAGAAGGGCGCGAGCCGCGGCTAAAAAGCGCAAACCCCAGAGACGGGCGCGAGCCTCGGCTGAGGGCGCGAGCCCCCGAGACGGGCGCGAGCCGCGGCGGGAAGCGCGAGCCCCCGAGACGGGCGCGAGCCGCGGCGGGAAGCGCGAGCCCCAGAGACGGGCGCGAGCCGCGGCTGAAACTGCGGAGCCCAGAGACGGGCGGGAGACGCTGGGGCTGCTGCTGCCGCCACCAGGGGGGCTGTGTGCGAGCACAGGTCACTCTCCGCGCCCCTCTTCCGCGGAGCCTGTGCAGGCCGCCACTGCCGGGTTCCCGGGATCTGGGGACAGCTTCCCGCACGGCGGGTCTCAGGCTGGTGCAGCGTCACGCCGGCCTCTGCCGCAGCGTCACGCCGCCTCTGCCGCCGCAGGCCCGCCCCGCACGCAGTGCCCCGCCTTCCCCCATCCCCCAACCCCCGGCCTGAGTGAGCCGGAGCTCCCGAATCAGCGGCTCCTTTAACCCCGTCCTGTCTGAGCAAAAAAAAACAGACGCCCTCCAGCGATCAGCGCGCAGGGGCAGGGCCGGGTACAAAGCTGAGCTCCTGTGAGCTGTGAGAGCAGGGAGGAGGGGGGGAGGTCTCTCCCGGCAGCCGCGGAGGCGGCGGATTGAAGCTCCACAATCAACTTGATGTGCCCTGCATTGTGGAATACCTGAATAGACAGGGAGTGAGCCCAAATTGAAGAGGGGGAATTTAGGAGCGAGATCGGTGATTTTTTTCCCTTTTCCTCTTTTTGTGAATGTGGGCATGTATGCTTCTGTGTGAGATTTTGTCTGTATACTCTTGTTTCCACCATTTGTCCTAGGGCTCTATCCGTCCATGGGTTTTTTTTTTAAAAAAAAAAAAAAAAAAAAATTTTTTTTTAATAATTAATTTTAATTGTAATAACTTTATTGAACTTTACCTTCGTTCTTTCTTTCTTTCTTTCCTTCCTTCCTTCCCTCCTTTAGACAACTAATCACCCCAAATTGAGGAGGTGGTCTCTGGGAGCAGGATTTATGATTTTTCCCCCTTTGCCTCTCTTTGTGAACGTGTAGGTGTATGCTTCTGTGTAAGATTTTCTCTGTATAGCTTTGCTCCCAATAGTTGTCCTAGGGCTCTATCCTTCCATGGTTTTTTAAAAAAAAAAAAAAAAATTTTTTTTCTTTCTTAATAATTAATTTTAATTGCAATAACTTTATTGTACTTTACCTTCGTTCTTTCTTTCTTTCTTTCCTTCCTTCCTTCCCTCCTTTAGACAGCAAATCACCCCAGGTTGAGGAGGTGGTCTCTGGGAGCAGGATTTAGGATTTTTCCCCCTTTGCCTCTCTTTGTGAACGTGTATGTGTATGCTTCTGTGTAAGATTTTCTCTGTATAGCTTTGCTTCCAACATTTGTCCTAGGGCTCTATCCGTCCATGGTTTTTTTTTAAAAAAAAAAAAAAATTTTTTTTTCTTTCTTAATAATTAATTTTAATTGCAATAACTTTATTGTACTTTACCTTCGTTCTTTCTTTCTTTCTTTCCTTCCTTCCTTCCCTCCTTTAGACAGCAAATCACCCCAGGTTGAGGAGGTGGTCTCTGGGAGCAGGATTTAGGATTTTTCCCCCTTTGCCTCTCTTTGTGAACGTGTATGTGTATGCTTCTGTGTAAGATTTTCTCTGTATAGCTTTGCTTCCAACATTTGTCCTAGGGCTCTATCCGTCCATGTTTTTTTTTTAAAAAAAAAAAAAAATTTTTTTTCTTAATAATTAATTTTAATTGTAATAACTTTATTGTACTTTACCTTCGTTCTTTCTTTCTTTCCTTCCTTCCTTCCCTCCGTTAGACAGCGAATCACCCCAGGTTGAGGAGGTGGTCTCTGGGAGCAGGATTTATGATTTTTCCCACTTTGCCTCTCTTTGTGAACACGTATGTGTATGCTTCTGTGTAAGATTTTCTCTGTATAGCTTTGTTTCCAGCATTTGTCCTAGGGTTCTATCTGTTCTTTTTTTTTTTTTTTTCTTTTTCTTTTTTTTTTTTGTTCTAAATATTTTTTAGTACAATAACTATATTATACTTTATTTTATTTTTACTGTATCTTCTTTCTTTCTGTCTTTTTTCCTTCTTTCCTTCCTTCCTTCCTCCCTTCCTCCCTCCCTCCCTCCTTTCTTTCCTTTTTTGCTTCTTTCTTCCTTCCTTCCTTTCCTCCTTTCCTCCTTTCCTTCTTTCTTTCCTCAAACTTCTACTAATTCTCTCTACATTTTCTCCTTCTTTCCCTCCTACCTTCCTTCCTTCCTCCCTCCCTCCCTCCTTTCTTTCCTTCTTTGCTTCTTTCTTCCTTCCTTCCTTTCCTCCTTTCCTTCTCTCTTTCCTCAAACTTCTACTAATTCTCTCTACATTTTCTCCTTCTTTCCCTCCTTCTTTCCTTCCTTCCTCCCTCCCTCCCTCCCTCCTTTCTTTCCTTCTTTGCTTCTTTCTTCCTTCCTTCCTTTCCTCCTTTCCCTCTTTCTTTCCTCAAACTTCTAATAATTCTCTCTACATTTTCCCCTTCTTTCCCTCCTTCCTTCCTTCCTTCCTCCCTCCCTCCCTCCTTTCTTTCCTTCTTTGCTTCTTTCTTCCTTCCTTCCTTTCCTCCTTTCCTTCTTTCTTTCCTCATACTTCTAATAATTCTCTCTACTTTTCCTCCCTTTTATTCTGAGCCGTGTGGATGAAAGGCTCTTGGTGCTCCAGCCCAGGAGGCAGGGCTCTGCCTCTGAGGTAGGAGAGCCAACTTCAGGAAACTGATCAACAAGAGACCTCCCAGCTCCACATAATATTAAACGGTGGACATCTCCCAGAGACCTCCATCTTAACACCAGCACCCAGCTTCACTCAACGACCAGCAAGCCACAGTGCTGGACAACCTATGCCAAACAACTAGCAAAACAGGAACACAACCCCACCCATTAGCAGAGAGGCTGCCTAAAATCATAACAAGGCCACAGACACCCCAAAACACACCACCAGACGTGAATCTGCCCACTAGAGAGACAAGACCGAGCCTCATCCAGCACAACACGGGCACTAGTCCCCTCCACCAGGAAGCCTACACAACCCGCTGAAACAACCTTAGCCACTGGAGACAGACATCAAAAACAACGGGAACTACGAGCGTGCAGCCTGCAAAAAGGAGACCCCAAACACAGTAAGATAAGCAAAATGAGAAGACAGAAAAACACACAGCAGATGAAGGAGCAAGATAAAAACCCACCAGACCTAACAAATGAAGAGGAAATAGGCAATCTACCTGAAAAAGAATTCAGAATAATGATAGTAAGGATGATCCGAAATCTTGGAAGTAGAATAGACAAAATGCAAGAAACAGTTAACAAGGACCTAGAAGACATAAAGATGAAACAAGCAACGATGAACAACGCAATAAATGAAATTAAAAGTACTCTAGATAGGATCAATAGCAGAATAACTGAGGCAGAAGAACGGATAAGTGACCTGGAAGATAAAGTAGTGGAAATAACTACTGCAGAGCAGAATAAAGAAAAAAGAATGAAAAGAACTGAGGACAGTCTCAGAGAGCTCTGGGACAACATTAAACGCACCAACATTCGAATTATAGGGGTTCCAGAAGAAGAAGAAAAAAAGAAAGGGACTGAGAAAATATTTGAAGAGATTATAGTTGAAAACTTCCCTAATATGGGAAAGGAAATAGTTAATCAAGTCCAGGAAGCACAGAGAGTCCCATACAGGATAAATACAAGGAGAAATACGCCAAGACACATATTAATCAAACTATCAAAAATTAAATACAAAGAAAGCATATTAAAAGCAGCAAGGGAAAAACAACAAATAACACACAAGGGAATCCCCATAAGGTTAACAGCTGATCTCTCAGCAGAAACCCTACAAGCCAGAAGGGAGTGGCAGGACATACTGAAAGTGATGAAGGAGAAAAACCTGCAACCAAGACTACTCTACCCAGCAAGGATCTCATTCAGATTTGATGGAGAAATTAAAACCTTTACAGACAAGCAAAAGCTGAGAGAGTTCAGCACCACCAAACCAGCTTTACAACAAATGCTAAAGGAACTCCTCTAGATAAGAAATGCAAAAGAAGGAAACGACCTATAATAACGAACCCAAAACAATATAGAAAATGGGAATAGGAACATACATATCGATAATTACCTTAAATGTAAATGGACTAAATGCTCCCACCAAAAGACACAGATTGGCTGAATGGATACAAAAACAAGACCCTTATATATGCTGTCTACAAGAGACCCACCTCAGACCTAGAGACACATACAGACTGAAAGTAAGGGGATGGAAAAAGATATTCCATGCAAATGGAAACCAAAAGAAAGCTGGAGTAGCAATTCTCATATCAGACAAAATAGACTTTAAAATAAGGACTATTAAAAGGGATAAAGAAGGACACTACATAATGATCAAGGGATCGATCCAAGAAGAAGATATAACAATTGTAAATATTTATGCACCCAACATAGGAGCACCTCAATACGTAAGGCAAATACTAACAGCCATAAAAGGGGAAATAGACAGTAACACATTCATAGTAGGGGACTTTAACACCCCACTTTCACCCATGGACAGATCATCCAAAATGAAAATAAATAAGGAAACACAAGCTTTAAATGATACATTAAACAAGATGGACTTAATTGATATTTATAGGACACTCCATCCAAAAACAACAGATTACACATTTTTCTCAAGTGCTCATGGAACATTCTCCAGGATAGATCATATCTTGGGTCACAAATCAAGCCTTGGTAAATTTAAGAAAATTGAAATTGTATCAAATATCTTTTCTGACCACAACGCCATGAGACTAGATATCAATTACAGGAAAAGATCTGTAAAATATACAAGCACATGGAGGCTAAACAATACACTACTTAATAATGAAGTGATCACTGAAGAAATTAAAGAGGAAATAAAAAAATACCTAGAAACAAATGACAATGGAGACACAACGACCCAAAACCTATGGGATGCAGCAAAAGCAGTTCTAAGGGGGAAGTTTATAGCAATACAAGCCCACCTTAAGAAGCAGGAAACATCTCGAATAAACAACCTAACCTTGCACCTCAAGCAATTAGAGAAAGAAGAACAAAAAAGCCCCAAAGCTAACAGAAGGAAAGAAATCATAAAAATCAGATCAGAAATAAATGAAAAAGAAATGAAGGAAACGATAGCAAAGATCAATAAAACTAAAAGCTGGTTCTTTGAGAAGATAAACAAAATAGATAAACCACTAGCTAGACTCATCAAGAAAAAAAGGGAGAAGACTCAAATCAATAGAATTAGAAATGAGAAAGGAGAAATAACAACTGACACTGCAGAAATAAAAAAAATCATGAGAGATTACTACAAGCAACTCTATGCCAATAAAATGGACAATCTGGAAGAAATGGACAAATTCTTAGAAATGCACAACCTGCCAAGACTGAATCAGGAAGAAATAGAAAATATGAACAGACCAATCACAAGCACTGAAATTGAAAGTGTGATTAAAAATCTTCCAACAAACAAAAGCCCAGGACCAGATGGCTTCACAGGTGAATTCTATCAAACGTTTAGAGAAGAGCTAACACCTATCCTTCTCGAACTCTTCCAAAATATAGCAGAGGGAGGAACACTCCCAAATTCCTTCTACGAGGCCACCATCACCTTGATACCAAAACCAGACAAGGATGTCACAAAGAAAGAAAACTACAGGCCAATATCACTGATGAACATAGATGCAAAAATCCTCAACAAAATACTAGCAAACAGAATCCAACAGCACATTAAAAGGATCATACACCATGATCAAGTGGGGTTTATTCCAGGAATGCAAGGATTCTTCAATATACGCAAATCTATCAATGTGATAAACCATATTAACAAATTGAAGGAGAAAAACCATATGATCATCTCAATAGATGCAGAGAAAGCTTTTGACAAAATTCAACACCCATTTATGATAAAAACCCTCCAGAAAGTGGGCATAGAGGGAACTTTCCTCAACATAATAAAGGCCATATATGACAAGCCCACAGCAAACATCATCCTCAATGGTGAAAAACTGAAAGCATTTCCACTAAGATCAGGAACAAGACAAGGTTGCCCACTCTCACCACTCTTATTCAACATAGTTTTGGAAGTTTTAGCCACAGCAATCAGAGAAGAAAAGGAAATAAAAGGAATCCACATCGGAAAAGAAGAAGTAAAGCTGTCACTGTTTGCAGATGACATGATACTATACATAGAGAATCCTAAAGATGCTACCAGAAAACTACTAGAGCTAATCAATGATTTTGGTAAAGTAGCAGGATACAAAATTAATGCACAGAAATCTCTGGCATTCCTATATACTAATGATGAAAAATCTGAAAGTGAAATCAAGAAAACACTCCCATTTACCATTGCAACAAAACGAATAAAATATCTAGGAATAAACCTACCTAAGGATACGAAAGACCTGTATGCAGAAAATTATAAGACACTGATGAAAGAAATTAAAGATGATACAAATAGATGGAGAGATATACCATGTTCTTGGATGGGAAGAATCAACATTGTGAAAATGACTCTACTACCCAAAGCAATCTACAGATTCAATGCAATCCCTATTAAACTACCACTGGCATTTTTCACAGAACTAGAACAAAAAATTTCGCAATTTGTATGGAAACACAAAAGACCCCGAATAGCCAAAGCAATTTTGAGAACGAAAAAAGGAGCTGGAGGAATCAGGCTCCCTGACTTCAGACTATACTACAAAGCAACAGTAATCAAGACAGTATGGTACTGGCACAAAAACA
Organism: Phocoena phocoena; assembly: GCF_963924675.1. Classification (NCBI taxonomy): domain Eukaryota; kingdom Metazoa; phylum Chordata; class Mammalia; order Artiodactyla; family Phocoenidae; genus Phocoena; species Phocoena phocoena. The sequence goes on along the minus strand of NC_089222.1, from coordinate 121,187,240 downwards.
GAAAGATAGATCAGTGGAACAGGATAGAAAGCCCAGAGATAAACCCATGCACATATGGACACCTTATCTTTGATAAAGGAGGCAGGAATGTACAGTGGAGAAAGGACAGCCTCTTCAATAAATGGTGCTGGGAAAACTGGACAGGTACATGTAAAAGTATGAGATTAGATCACTCCCTAACACCATACACAAAAATAAGCTCAAAATGGATTAAAGACCTAAATGTAAGGCCAGAAACTATCAAACTCTTAGAGGAAAACATAGGAAGAACACTCTATGACATAAATCACAGCAAGATCCTTTCTGACCCACCTCCTAGAGTAATGGAAATAAAAACAAAAATAAACAAATGGGACCTAATGAAACTTCAAAGCTTTTGCACAGCAAAGGAAACCATAATCAAGACCAAAAGACAACCCTCAGAATGGGAGAAAACATTTGCAAATGAAGCAACTGACAAAGGATTAATCTCCAAAATTTACAAGCAGCTCATGCAGCTCAATAACAAAAAAACAAACAACCCCATCCAAAAATGGGCAGAAGACCTAAACAGACATTTCTCCAAAGAAGATATACAGAATGCCAACAAACACATGAAAGAATGCTCAACCTCATTAATCATTAGAGAAATGCAAATCAAAACTACAATGAGATATCATCTCACACCAGTCAGAATGGCCATCATCAAAAAATCTAGAAACAATAAATGCTGGAGAGGGTGTGGAGAAAAGGGGACACTCTTGCACTGCTGGTGGGAATGTGAATTGGTTCAGCCACTATGGAGAACAGTATGGAGGTTCCTTAAAAAACTACAAATAGAATTACCATATGACCCAGCAATCCCACTACTGGGCATATACCCTGAGAAAACCAAAATTCAAAAGGAGTCATGTACCAAAATGTTCATTGCAGCTCTATTTACAATAGCCCGGAGATGGAAAGAACCTAAGCGCCCATCATCGGACGAATGGATAAAGAAGATGTGGCACATATACACAATGGAATATTACTCAGCCTTAAAAAGAAATGAAATTGAGATATTTGTAATGAGATGGATAGACCTAGAGTCTGTCATACAGAGTGAAGTAAGTCAGAAAGACAAAGACAGATACCGTATGCTAACACATATATATGGAATTTGAGGGGAAAAAATGTCATGAAGAACCTAGGGATAAGACAGGAATGGAGGCGCAGACCTACTGGAGAGCGGACTTGGGGATATGGGGAGGGGGAAGGGTGAGTTTTGACAGGGCGAGAGAGAGTCATGGACATATACACACTAACAAACGTGGTGGGGTGGATAGCTGGGGGGAAGCAGCCGCAAGGCACAGGGATATTAGCTCGGGGCTTTGGGACAGCCTGGAGGGGTGGGAGGGGGAGAGTGGGAGGGAGGGAGATGCAGGAGGGAAGACACATGGGAGCACATGTATATGTATAGCTGATTCACTTTGTTATAAATCAGAAACTAACACACCATTGTAAAGCAATTATACCCCAATAAAGATGTTAAAAAAAAAAAAAAAAAAAAAAAAAATAAACTACCACAGAGATCATTTAAACATTATATATCTTAAAAATGATACAGTATTTGAAACATGGCACATAATATACCTATTATATTCAGTATAAAGTTATACATTTTTATGGTTTGCAATTAATTTTAAATTACCACTATTGTGCACTTAAAAATGAGTCACACCATAAAGAAACTAAAGGTAAAGAGCAGATCAAATATGTTTTTTTGAAATAGAAAGATGCTTTATATACTAAGCTCTGCTTTTAGTCTTATCTTGATTGAAAATTTTGCTAAATAGAAAAGAAAGAAGATATTAGATGAACAAAAAATTTTAATATTTTAAATCTTCTGATTTCTGAGTGTCAGATTTACTCTTCATATGAAAGCTTTCTTTTCATTTATTTTAATATTTTCTTAATTAAAATTATTAACCTAATAATGAAACCAATGTATTTTGAATCACAAATAGACACCAAAGAAGATCCAAATACAAGCACACCATAAGTATAATTTGGCAATAATTTTAAGTGTTTAAGAACAAATTATAAGAATGTCATTAAAGAATAAAATGCACCCTCTAGTTCCAGTTTAAAACTTCCCAGATTAATTGTACAGTTGTAATAGAAGTTTGCAATGTTCCTATGATTTGGAGCTTTTGGTTAGAATAAAAATAGGAATGCATTAATGCTTCAGGCTTTCCAGAGAAATGCTAGTGTTAGCAATATGTATATTCCTGCCAAGACAAGGATGGTGTGAGTCATCATGTGTAATGACTGATGTGTCACTTTGTCAGTCAGATATCATCCAGCCTGAAAGTGGAAGCACCGAAGTCCTTGGCAGTGACAGCTGTGTTTCTATATAGAATACTGTGAAGTTGGGAGGTGTGAGTGAGACAAAAAGAAACAGACCTCCTCAATGTTAGAATCCTTTATGGCATAAGACTTTCAGACTTCATAGAGTAAAACTCAACTCAAAGAAATACTTTTGAATTGTGTATTATTATCCAACTTGTTTAAAAATATGTATATAAAAACTTGGAAAATAATAGAAAGGTAACGGAAAAGACTTAACCTAATAACACTAATTGTTTCCTTCCTAGAAATACAAAACCTTTATAAAACCATTATGTTTTGCTTTACAACTCAACATGGTAATTGTGAAAAAAATAACATAAAAATGACACATTAAAGGATAAGTTCAATGTTGTAGGAAATCACAGTTTGTCATATATATTTTAATCTTCCTTGGGGTTCTGTGGCAAATTAAAAATGGCCTTTGCAGGTGGGACAGATGATAGATATTTGAAACTCTTCTCAGAGATGGGGAATAATACTAAGTTTTTTTCATTTAAAGTAAATATCATTATAAATTATTTGTGTTATGCATGTATTTATTATTAATTTTTTTAAGATCTGAGAGTTTATAAAGATCCCAGTAACAAACTCTTTTAAACTCAAAATAATTATTGATTCCAAATAAAATATGATAAGCAATTAAGACAAATGTCAGAAAAAGTAATCTAAGAATGTATTGACTGTGGGTTTCACCTGAGTCAGAATGGAAAGTTTTTACTAAAAGTTGGCATTCTTCTTCAACACTTATTCTCAAACCAAGTACACCTCAATATTTGTCTTGTGATATTAGCTGGCTTTGGTGAGAAACCAACTACACACACACACACACACACACACACACACACACACACACACAGACAAAAAGATATTTGGATTAGTAAGAAAAATAGTTTAATATTGACTTCCAGAGGATATGTGTACTTAGTTTCTTCATAGGGGTTTTAGATGCATTTTGCTGACTTTGTCCTCACAAATAATTGTATGAAAGAGAAATTAAATCCCATGATAAAAAATATTTGAGGACTTTCCTGATAGTCCAGTGGTTAAGACTCCACGTTTCCAATGCAGGGGCCATGGGTTTGATCCCTGGTCAGGGAACTAAGATCCCACAATATTGTATATTAACGCATATATGAGGAATCTAGAAAAATGGTACAGATGATCTTATTTGCAAGCAGAAATAGAGACACAGACGTAGAGAACAAACGTATAGATACCAAGGGGGAAAGGTAGGTTGGGATGAATTGGGAGATTCGGATTGACATATATACACTACTATAATGAGACCCTACTGTAAAGCACAGGGAACTCTACTCAGTGCTCTGTGCTGGCCTAAATGGGTAGGAAAGCCAAAAAAGAGGGGATATATGTATATGTATGACTGATTCATTTTGCTGTACAGCAGAAACTAACACAACATTGTAAAAAAATATATTTGAAATGATATGAAGTTGAGAAAATCTAGAAAAAACAGAAATGGATTTTAAACTCTATTTTCACAAAAGTTGATAAATGATTAAAACAGAAAAAGACAGTCATTTCAAGAGAAGAATCCAAATTATTATTCAAAAAATGTCTTCAGACTAGAAATCAGCACATTTCATGCAGAATGTAATATATTTGGGGAGTGCTGGAATGAATCATTTACTTGTTTTATTCTTCAGTTATCTGTTGTGGAATGGAGTAAATACATGCCTCCTCCTTTCTTCTCATGAAGCTTTAGGTCACCGGTTCTCATTTTTCCTGTGCATCAGAGTCACCTAGAGGACTTAAAAGACTGATTGCTGGTTCCACACCCAGAGATTCTGATTCATTATATCCAGGATGTATCTATATTTCAACAAGTTCTCAGACATCAGTGATGCTCTTGGTCAGGCAACAACCTTTGAGAGCCATTACTCTAGAGTAATGATTCAAACTGCATGTAGGATAGAAATTTAAAAAGAAAACAGTGGAGAAGAGAGTATTTCAAAGTGAAATAGGCACCACCTGAAACAGTTCCCACTGGCCAAAGGTAGAATAATATAAGCAACAAAAATAAAGTAGTCTTGGATTATAACCCAAAGTATAAAATACTGATGAGTCCATACTGATATGAAATAATTGTATAAGTAAATAATTGAAGGAAAATAGACAAATCTGTGCAGAATTCCAAATAATTTATATAGATAATCCCTTCTTGAGGAGATAGAGTATAACCCCCCATCCTTAAGTGTGAGCTGTACATAGTGACTTGCTTCCAAAGAGGAAAGTGTGGAAAAGAGGAACTTCACAGTGGAAAGACCTGTCAAACACTATCTGTCAAGATATCAATGTTAACATTATGTCAACATGATGTCATGTTGACAGTATGCATACTTGATATAATGTGGTGAAAAAGTCACTTTACTCCACATCTTCCTGTCAGAAACCCATAACCCCACTCTAATCATAAGAAAAAAATAGGGCAAATTCCAATTGAGGACATTCTAAAAACTCACTGAATCCTCAAAGTTGTCAAGGTCAAGCTGTCATCCAAAACAAGGAAAGTCTAAGGAACTGTTAATAGCTAAGATGAACTTAAGGAGAAATGAAGGCTAAATGTACATGTGGAATCTTGAGTAAGAGTCTAGAGCACCAAAAGGACATTTGTTAAAAACTAAGGAAATCTGAATAAAATGTGGATTTTAATTAATAACAATGTCTCCATAATTAATTAATTAATTGTGTTGTTAACTGTGACAAATGTGCCATAGTGATGTTAACATAAATAATAGGGGAAACTGGATGTGGTGGTATATGGAAACCTGTACTATTTTCACAACTTCTCCATAAATCTAAAAGTATTATCGAACAAAAAGTGAATTACAAAAAATAAAAAACAGTGAGGATGGAAATGGTTAAGCAATTGGGAGACTGGGAGAAACATGTTACCATGCCTACAAGCTTTTTGGTTTTTATAAGAACAAAGTTTCTAGACACACTCACACACACAAAACAGAGAGAGATGAAGCCTGGAGAGACAGATAGAGAGAGACGCAGAGAGAGAAGGGTGGGGTGAGTCTCATTGGACTATTTTAATGGGTTTTTAGCTGTTTCCCAGTATCTATTTTCTTCAGTTAAATATTCAGACTTTCCCCATTGAACCCATACATTTTAAAGAAACTGATATCCTCATGGTTCAAGGATTGGGGCATGTGGCTGATGTGGCTGAAGCCTAAGACAATTTGCTGAAATTCATCATCAGAGCCACAGATACTGATAAGTATAGGATCCAATTCAGCACATCTGTCTGAACTGATACTGAAGGCTTCTGGGGAAGAAAAATCTACTGAATATATGGTAGACAGACATGAAATCTGGAATGACTGTGGCAAATTTCCCAACATAATGGAGTCCAGCCTTTGGATAAAACTACTGAAAAAGGGAAGGAGAAAGAAAGAAAGAGAGAGAGAGAAAAGAGTGAATGAGGGAGAGATGGAGGGAGGAAGGAGAGAGAAAGAGGAAGAAAGAAAGAAAGGGAAAGAAAAGAAATATGAGAGAGAGAGAGAAAGAGAGTAAGGAAAGAAGGAAGGAAGGAAGGGAGAGAGGGAGGAAGGGCAAGCAGTGAGAATAATAATAATACTAAGTTAGTGATAATATTATCCTATTGCTTAAACCAAACAACCCAGAAGCTTCTTTACCTCCAGACCTCACAGATACCTAGGCTAATAAATTTACCTTACAGTTTAAATTAATTTGAGTTAGAATTTCTATTACTTGTGACTGGAAACCTTATAATTGATAAAAAAAAATGAAAATGTATTCCACATTAAACATAGATCAACTTAACATATTTTAATAGACATACAATGATTTGAAATGTGTTTTTAAAGAACAACAAGTGATATAGCATTTAACTAATCTAGGTAACATACACGTTAAATTTCACTGGCACTAAAATGTGGAAATACGCTTGTTATTGAAATTTTGTGACTAGTAATAGATTTTATTTGCTTTGCGGCAAATAAATATGTATTTTATTTCATCTTCCTATCTCTCCTTAATTTTTAGGTAAAAAATTTCAAACTTTTGCATTGACCTGTTAGCCATTTAACCCTATTATTTTGAGAAAATTCAAAAGCATTTTAAATGTTGTGATAATATTCTTAAAATTAATTGCATAATTTATAAAGTAATGACCAAATCATTCACTAAATTACTTTGAAAGAAAAACAAATAAACTATATTTAAAAATAGAAGATTTTTCCAATTATCATCAGAATCCAGAAACTAGGAGGAGGCTTATTATATTTAAAAAATGGCAAGAACTACATCATAGCAGAAGATTCAGCTGTGTGCCTAAAATGATATATTGAATGATTTGAAATTTTCAGTGGTGATAAAATATCCCCTTAACAGATATCATTAACTTAGGATATTTCAAGGAGGCCTGATATGAGTTGGGGACCTTGAGAAAAGGAGGACCAATGCAAATCAGTCCCTGAAGACAATGGATTTAATTAAAGTTCACAGAAAAATGACCCTTAACTAAAGTGCGAGCAGAGCTAAGTGAAATCATAGTAAAAGCTGATGAAATAAACACTCATGTTCTTGCAGGATACTGCCAAACACCTTTCTCTGAAAAATAGTTGGAAATGTAAAATGACTATGAGTCCTTAGGATTGTTTGAAACTGTATGCTTTTCACCCACCCTCACTTGGTGAAAAGCAGGAAATAGCAGCCACCCTGGATGCACCTCCCTCTCCAGTGTAAATGTTGGAATCAGGAGGAGTGGCTCTCCTGTCTGATCTCCTCAGTCTTGGTGCTTTGGGAATCATATATGTTTCTTTCATCAGAAGAACTAGGCACAGTTTATCGGTGGCACAGAGACCTATATCGTGATTAGAGGGTTCCGAGGCTCTAGAGAATTCTTTGTCTTTCTGCACCGAGTTCACGTTTGGAACTGCAAAAAAAGCAAAATGATATAGCCATTCATTTTTCATTTCATTTTCCTGCTTCAATTCAGATTCCAGCATCCCAATAAGTAGAGTCTGACAACCCTGGCAAGCACTTCAGGCATCTTGTAATGTTGACAAAAGTGCAACAGTATGTCTCTTAGAAAATCATTGGCTTTGCTTATCACCTTCTTAGCTTTTCTTGAGCAGAGACACTAACACCTGAATATAAAAGCTTAATACAGGACTTCCCTGGTGGCGCAGTGGTTGACAGTCCGCTTGCCGATGCAGGTTACACAGGTTCGTGCGCCGGTCTGGGAAGATCCCACATGCCGCAGAGCGGCTGGGCCCGTGAGCCATGGCCACTGAGCCTGCACATCCGGAGCCTGTGCTCCACAATGAGAGAGGCCGCAACGGTGAGAGGCCCGCGTACCGCAAAAAAAAGAAAAAAAAAAAGAAAAAAAGCTTAACACAATATCCCACTCAGCAGTCTCACGGAGTCAAAACAAATTATAAAGAAACCTTATTTTGGCTATTTTAATCATGACTCAATTTATGCAGCCAAGAAATTTAGGGCACTTCAATTTAATATCCTCACTAACAATATTATGAAAAGCAAAGCTTCATCAATTACTTACCACTTGACCTTGAAGTCTTAATTATCAAATTCTTTAGTGTCAGTTCTGAGAATGATGAGGTTTTACCATTCATTTTTCAATCCCATTACCATGATATTTTTTTATGAAATAAATAACAATTTAGGCTGTCTATTATTTTATGGATTTGCATGTTCTTTATATACTATCTATGTTTGGGATATTAAAACATATCACTCAGATATAACAAATAGCTACAAAGGAATGGCTATTTATTTCACCTGAAGCAGTTCCATTTGTCATGGCAGTTAGCTTTAGACTCATTGGTTTGACAGAATCCCTAAATATGCTTTTCTTTAACAAGCTTTTAAAAATACTAAATTGTCAATTAATTTTAAGCAGTAGAAGAATGCAAAAAAGGAAATGACAAAAGCCACCTCCTTAATATTTTAAGTTACAACCCTCAGCAAATTACAATGGCATCTATGAGTCAAACTGAAGAGAACCTATTGACTACTGAAGTTTTCAAGATTTTGTACAGAATATTCTAGGCATTGGAGGCTCTTAGTTTTCTTTTTCTTTATCATTAGGTGGCATTTCAGTGAATGAACATGCTATTTTCACTAATTTTCCATATAATATTAAAAATACTTTTATATATGCTACTTCCCTTCCTTTACAACCCCTCTCTGCCCAAATACACCAACTCCCTCTTCATCCTCACAGATAAAAATCCTCCTTAAATTTGTACATGTATGTATATGTGTGTACGTGCTCATACACTATACCCCAGTGATGTGTTTTTCCTTCGTCTACAGAGGTATGACCTAAAGGGACAAGACTCTTGGTCTGCTCTATTTTTGTTTTTTTTTTCTTTCCTGAAGAAAATATATATGTCTTCTTTGCCCTGATCCTATTATGGCTAAGGTGTTTAAATCTGGGCAATTTCTTTGGAATGGGGTCAAGCTTAGAAGGACTCAAATGGTTGAGTGTCCTCAAATTGTTGTAATTAGCATGCACCTGGATTTTTTCATTTAGATTGTACATTTATTTAAATAGTTTAAAACAACACTCAGACAATGAACAGAGTGACTTTAAGGCTAATGGAGACTTATTTTTCTTTAGAGGGGAAGTCTAAAACCTCTCTAGAAGCTGCCCTTGGCATCTCTATTATTTAGATCATAAAACAGTGCAGACTCTGGGCTAGCAGTGATCACGCTGACCTGTGAGGCCCATTTTCTCTTCTTTCAGGAGGAGGAGATGCTCTTTCTGCCCTGGCCTCAAAGGGAAAGACCTGGCAGCTTTCTGACCTTGCTTACTTGAGGGACAGCACATTTGTGGCTGCTGTGAAAGATAACTGCATTATGTTAAGTCCCTCTGCCCTTTGTCATATGCAATATAACCCATGTTAATATGTGGCAGTTTTTGTATTGATTTCCCCCTTGTGGATTTCATTCAGCCCATGTCAGATATAGATAAAAATTAATATATATACTGAATTTACCTAGTAACTAACACCGCAACTAGATTTCAAGTATATAAAGGTAGCTTACACGACCTTAAGAAAGAGTGGATGTTTCCAATTTAGGCTTAGCTCTACCATTCAAGTCCTTTTTTTTGCGGCCTCTCCCGTTGCGGAGCACAGGCTCTGAACGCGTAGGCTCAGCGGCCATGGCTCACGGGCGCAGCCGCTCCACGGCATGTGGGGTCTTCCCGGACGGGTGCACGAACCCGTGTCGCCTGCATCGGCAGGCGGACTCTCAACCACTGCGCCACCAGGGAAGCCCCGTTCAAGTCTTAACTCATGAATACATTGTGAATGCACAGCAAACACATCCAAATTTGCCTTGAAAATTGTATTGAGAAAATTGTCCAAGAAACTCTGTGTGTTTCATGGTCCATGAGTGCCCTCCACAGAGTGCAATGCAGACTTTTTTTTTTAGTGTTGTGTCTGTTTAACTTTCTTGAGCATTCTGTCTCAGATCATTTCTGTATTAGAGGAAATTCATAAAGACTTGAAAAGAAATTAAATTCCTTGATCTAATTTAGTGAAGGTTTAATCACTTAAGTTACTAGGCAAAATGTTAATGCCAGCCTAACCCTCACTCTCACTGCTCATCATCCTGCTACATCCAATTGCTTGACAAGGAGCTTATGAAAAATGCTATTTTGCTTCTTAAACAACAGGTAATGGATTTTTAATAGTTTTTGTTTTTTCAGCTGTTCCTTCTGTAGAAAATTGAGTTAAGAGCACAAACGTTGGCAATTACTTCTGTACTCCACGACATTTGTTTGGAACTACTACTTAATAAATCTACTGCAGCCTTTATATTTTTTTAGACCATTCACTCCAAGGCCCCTGCTTAGATTCGTCAACAAATAGAAAGACCTCTTGACTCTTTCAAGGGAATATTGTGTGATAGAATTTAACCAAGGGAGAGCAAAGGTCCAACTACTCTAAAATTCATTCATTTTGCAGACTAATAATTTGATATGCATAGAAACAAATCATTGTACATTGATCGAATAAATAGAAGGAATACACAAGGCCCACATTAGAGGGCAATTCCTTTTGAACAAATGATTATTGCTCTGGCAGTTCCTTAGAGTCAGTCCTGGAGAAAGTAAACTGAGAAACATCAGGGAAACCAAAACAAAGCGAACTCAACATTGTGATCCAAATGGCCCTCTTGAAAGAACCACTGAAAATGCATTGTCATTTTAGGAATAGATGCTGAGCAATCACAACCATATTCCCCAAAATATGAAAGGAATGGAAGGCTTGTTAGCAATGCCAGTGCTGGGCTGACATGCCAAGTTTAACATTAGACAGCCCAGTACAACTCCACTCTTCCCAGCATAGTCCCTGGTCTGACCAAGCCTGAAGACCAGCAATGCTGAGGTTCCTCCAGTCTCAGGTTGGTCCCTGAGTCTTTGACCAGAACTGCTCCTTTCACAGCTGAAGCCACAAATGCCACACAAAGGCCTGGAGTGAGATGAGCAATATACTCCCACTTTGGTAAGACACAACACACGCACACTAATTTGCTTGATATTGAAGATAATTTATTAGCCATAAATTTAATTTTCTAATTATAAGAAGGACAAAGACAAAAATAAGAAGGCTGACCCATGAACTGAGCTCTGCCATGACTACTATACAATTTAGAACATCTTCAAAAAGATAACTTAAGGATTATGTGTTTTAATTGATTTCATGACTGCCAGAATCAATCTATAAATTAATTTTAAGAGATTTGAGGAGGTTAGCTGTGTCCCATAAGTATTTTTAATGGAAGGTAGCACATTTATAAGCTACAGGGGCCAGGCTTCTTCTGTCTTGTAGCTCCGCCATCTAGAAGAAGAGGCTTTCAAGGTTACTGCATATGGGAAAGAGGAGCCTGGGGGACATTGTAGGGCAATTTTTAAGACCAAGAACTAGTGGGATTTCCCTGGTGGTGCAGTGGTTAAGAATCTGCGTTCCACTGAAAGGAACACGGGTTTGAGCCCCGGTCTGTGAAGATCCCACATGCTGTGAGCAGCTAAGCCCATGCACCACAACTACTGAGCCTGCGTGCCACAACTACTGAACCCCATGTGCCCAGAGTCTGTGCTCCTCGACAAGAGAAGCCACCACAATGAGAAGCCCATACACCACAACGAAGAGTAGCCCCTGCTCTCTGCAACTAGAGAAAGCCCGCGCGCAGCAACAAAGACCCAACGCAGCCAAAATTCAATAAATAAATTTATTAAAAAAAGAAAGAACAAGAGCTGGAGGTGGCTTACATCACCTCTGCCCATAAATTACTGACCAAAGCTCAGCCAGTAACACCCCATCCTGACTGCAGGCAAGTGTAGGAAACATGATGATGTAGTAAATGTTTTTCTGTGTCTGCAGGAGGAGGAAACACTATGGTGACTGTGTAACCTTGTCTCTGTCTCACTGTCCTCTATAGGATAAATACCTAAGTACAATCTAAGCACATTACTTTCACTTTGGGCCAGTTTTCCTAGTATTATATAAATCGTCGTAGTTTTCCTTAGCACACGCGTATTTTTTTAATTTCTCAAAATTTCATAATGCAAGCTCTTAAATTTAATAAATGACTACCTTTACTTTGTTTTCCTGTTTCAAAACCCTTTATCTAATAGATCCATGTTTTTTGAGGTTATTTCTAAAGAAGCAAAGCTTTGGGATAATATATTAATGTGTAGTTTGGGACACTTCATTTATTTAGGTCAAAGAGTTAGGAAGAAGCCCTTTAGGGCACTTACTGGGAATTGAACACTCAGGCATTTACCCCAGTTTTACAATAATGAGATAAAGCAAAAGAAATCCTTGTCAATTTAATAGAAAATTCATCATCAGAGAAAAGTCTGTTGGCTTGAGCTTGCAGCAAAGAATGTTTATTGCTTGATTAACTATTAATATGGTTAGAGGTTATGCTCTTTGGTAAAATCCCATTAGAAACACACAGTGGAGTAAAAAACATTCAACATCAGCATTATTTGGAATACATTTAGAACTATGTGACTAACAGCTAAAGAATGAAAACTTGAGCTTACTTGCATATAGAAACCATAGACCAGACACTGCCATAATGCAGTAACGCCAAGGGGAGATTTAATATACAAGAGATAAAAAAGGAAGAGTTTCATTCTTTTGACAGTCTAGACAGTGCAAAACCATATTTCAAGATCAAATGGCAGTTAAAATAAGTACATGTGTCTGTATTAACTAATCAATCATTATGATTATACAGTCTAATTAAGTAGAATTGAATTGTAGCCTATTGCAAACTGGTGATTAAATGGTAAGAAGGAAAATCCGAGGACCTGGCTCTATTAATGTGAACACAGATAAAGGACAGGTTCTTGGTACCACCCATTTCTCTGTGTGTTACACCAAGATGATCCCTACCTGGACCTGATAGTTTTAAGATACTTTTGATAAGGAATTCCACTCAAAATGAATGAAGGTTCAAATGGGGAATATGGAAAAGATAAATAATAAATGTACAAACAGTGTAAAGACCGCTTATCTTTGGTGTCACTAACATTTTCCATAAACAGCAAAATATAAAAGTATCAACATTGAATTATTAGTTAAAAATACATGTTATGCAATTAAGAGCTAAGCTGACAAATAAGGCCAGTTTCTAGCTTAGTGTTTAGGCTGTAGAGGCGTTTAGAGATCCTTTACAATTGCTACTGTTAAAAATGTCTCTAATCTATACTATGGGTGGACAACTTATTTTTATAAACTTTTCTACTTGAATAATCATTCTTTGAATTCCTGTCTGAGGAACTTCTCTCCTGGTATCTTAATTTGATGGTATGTGTTTTCTGATGAGATAGCTGGAATCCAGAATTATAAACTATTAACTCTTTAAACTTACTTTTTACTCATTATTGCCTAAACTTAATATTCAGAAGGTTAAATCACACACAATTTAAAGTCAGACTCCTCTCAAAAACTGGTAGGTTTTTTTTTTTTTTTTAATCTTCACAGGCTTAAATACAAAGCATTGTAGAAAATAATGCCTCTTTTCTTAATTGTATTTCGAATCGAATGAGTATGCATGAAATTGGGATGATATTGTTACTTGAGAAATAAGATAAAACTCCACTATTGGTGTTCCCACAAATAAGAACCTGGGAATTAAATGAACAAGGTAAATGTCTATGTTAAAACAAGATCTAATTCAATTAAAATTGATACCTCTTTCTGAATTGAATAAGGGAGTGCTGTATTTCACACAGGGATTCAGTATCACATATACATCATACAGGAGTCATTTATTTCAGACCTTTAACATGCCACTCTTTCAAAGGCGGTCCATGACTTCATAAAGGATCTGACTGACAGTCTTAAAGATTTCTCTCTTATGTGTATCCATAACCCAGGAATCCACTGTGCAAATTTCTCCACAAACCCGGCATTTATGTGTGAACTATACCCATCCTGAACTGATGAAAACAGGGTAATTGTTGCACTTGGTTTCCAGGGAGACAACACTTTACAGGATCCCGACTTATGCTGCTCCATGCGAAGCTGCCTTAGAATCGCCTTCAAAGACCCCTTGTCTCCATCTGTGAGCTTGAGGTAAAGTGCTGTGATGGCAGCTGCTAATGAGCTGACTCGCCTTCATCAGGACAGCCTGAATTTATTTCTGCTGTCCCCCTAGGGAACTGTCAACTAGGAATATGAGTGAGAGGAGAAGAAATGATTGCCCCTTCCCAGGAGCATGGCACTCTCTCGAACACACGGGCTAATTTGATAGTTACAACAAAGAATGGGGGGGGGGGAAATCCATGTACATTTGCTGATACTGCAATGTCAGCTAAGTGTTTTCTTCCTAACTTTTCCAGGGGCAGCTTCACCCTGCCATGCTCTCTGCGTGTGCCCATGACTCTTCGTTTTGTCAGCTGTGCTCGTTCCTAATTGCAGATTTTGTTTCCGTGCTCCTAACCTGCAACTGATGACAAAGAATTTTAACAGAAACTACTGAAAACATAAAAACATGTTTGAGATCACTAGTTGAAAAAATTTTTTGATCTGGTAATATTTATTAATGGGGCACTGCAATGAGACTATTAATGGCAGAGGTCCTCTGTACACTGGGTCCCACATCAGGACCATCACTGTGAAGCAGAGACACGGTTCAGTTAGGCTACGAAGGCCTGATTCTGAGGGATAATTAGATAAATTCTGCTGATATTGGAGCAAATTCATGAGTGATAGCATGCTTCTGGTTGCATATATTGGGGACTGTTATATTCCATTGGGAGGTTTACTTCAAAATAATATAAGTAAAGGACAATAGGATTCTCACTAAAGACACTAGAATAGAGGAAGCATTGTGAGAGAAGAAATTGATAAAATTAAGACCATCGACTAAATTTGCAGAAGGTGAAATAATTGGTATCCCTTGAATTGGACCCTCATTTGCACATCAGCTACAACTCTTGTAGCTGGACTTATTGTCTTTTACAGAACAACACATAATCTAGGTAGCTAGACCTTGGACTATTAGGAGAAAATGATGGTGAGATTTAGATCATTTAGGCTTCCAGAAGTAATTCATTTCTTCTGGGAACCTTGAAGGAGACAGCAGAGCACATTAATGTGATATAATATCATAAAGGGTGTATGTGGGAAATAAGGGGGGAGTTATTTGTGTGACTATGTGAGTGTGTGTGTATGTGTGCATACACACTTGCATACAGAATCTTTAGGTTCAGAAAGCCATTATAGTAAAATTATACGAAGTATGTTTGTTTTCTATATAACTGAGTGTAGTCCTTATGACAGCATAGCTAGGGACTGGAAGCAGCCATGGGAATGCATCTGAAAGTCAGGTTGAAAGCTGAATGGAATAAGAATCCCTAAAAACTAACAAAAGTGATTGTATGGATGGAAAACAAGAAAGCCGTCTGTGAAGAGAGAAAAAACGTGTTCCAACAAGTGCCATGTTTTCCTTTTCTCCCTTCCAAAATCCGAGTGTTTTTTCCAGATACCAGTGTAGCATTGAGAGAAGAAATTACAGGTTCTCCTTAAAAGAAGATATGAAGAAATCCAATGAGTCACACGACTGAGGACCTGACAAAGATGGCAGAATCACTGATGGCTTCTAAAAGAATTAAGGCTAATTCCTTGACGAGAGGTTCTTCTGAGTGTATTAGTCCAGAAACATGTGCTTAGCACTGAAACTTAAGTAAAGATAAACATGTCAATGATAACCTTTGATCCATTGTTAATATCCAAAGAAATAAGAGCCAAAGGAAAGCTTGATAATGAGATCTAAAAAGAAAGAAAATCAAGAGTAATATGGCATTAAGAATAACAATATACAGTAAATAGCTCTATCTAAAGAAATTACCCTTTTGTGTTTGTTTGTTCATTTGTTTGTGTTCTGAAAATGCCTGTATTCAAAGGCAGCTAGGTTTACAAGAACCAGGAGTTGCTCTAGCTTTTTTTTTTTCTTTTTTTGCGGTACGCGGGCCTCTCACTGTTGTGGCCTCTCTCCCGTTGCGGAGCGCAGGCTCAGCGGCCATGGCTCACGGGCCCAGGCGCTCCGCGGCACTTGGGATCCTCCCGGACCGGGCCACGAACCCGTGTCCCCTGCATCGGCAGGCGGACTCTCAACCACTGCGCCACCAGGGAAGCCCTGCTCTAGGTCTTTGATCTTCTCTTATCTTCCTGAAGAGTCAAACAACAAATTTCACTACACTGTGGCAAAAATATCCTCAATGTTCAAAAATTGCCAATAGTTGTGAAAGCCTTATCTGCAGTGTCTCAAGCTGGTTAGCATAGTCATGGATATGACTGGATGGTTTCTCTTCCCTCTAGAGTTTACTGGATCCCCAGTGACCTGCTTCCTTTCTCTCTGTTCTCCAGCTCAAGGCTGCCCCACTTCCATTACCTCAACTCTTTCTAAGTGGGGACCCAGAGAGCTAAATCTAACCTTCCTGTGCCCTTTGATTCAGCAGACAAAAGTTTGAAAAACTGAGAAACTTCCTATAAAAGCTCAGTTTCCAGCTACTTTTTAAATAATCCAAGAAGGTATAGCAATACTGAATCTGTCTGGAGATGAGGACCTCTTGACGCCAAAATTTTACTCATTAATTCAACAAAACCCCCATTGCTACCTGTTGTCCAGTACCTGTCCTTGTTCAGCAATTTGAGTCACCTGAATGGCTTCTTAAGACATTTCAGTTTGGGGCCCTTAAAGGTCTTGATCCTCTTTTTTCTCAAGTCTGCAGATAAACAATCTTCACTTTTTAAAAATGGTAGGTATCTGGGCTATTGCACCCATTATTTTATCACTGAAAATTTGCTTTAGTTCTCTAAAGATCTAAGTTAAGCTTCATATGTATTTGGGAAACCACCTAAAAATGTTACTGGATAAGCAACTATACTATATGAGTGATATGATAGAATTTTGTTTGGGTTTGTACTTTGAGAAAACGTATTTCTAATATATAAAATAACTGAGATGAAAACATGGGGATTAAAGGAAAGTAGTTAAATTAGGGTTGGAGAAAATAAATCAATCATTGAAAACTGAAAAAGGTTTTTGAAGTTTGCTTTAGTTCTGTGTTACAAGCTACTTTTTAAAAATTTACATTTCTCAGAGAATGATAAAGTAAATGCACTGCTCTAAATTCCTGAAAATACATATCTTTAAATGTTAAAAAGATCAAATGTTTCCACAAATGCACATTTCTATAATGTTTACTCCTTGCAGAGCAAACAACGTCTAGAAAGTCAAAATAGCAATAGAAAATTAGTGAAATTATGGGGGACAGTTCTGCTGTCTTGTTCCTGGCTCTCTGCTTTCTCACTGTCCTCACATGGTTTCATGAGAGAAAAAGGAAGCAAACTCTCTCAAGTCTCTTATTAGGGCAGTAATCCCATCATGAGGGCCCACTTTCATGACCTAATTACTTCCCAAAGGCACCATCTCCCAATACCATTGCAATGGCATTTGGTGTTAAGGATTTCAACATATGAATTTTGGGGGAGACACAAGCATGAAGTCCAAAACACTGGGTCAAAAGGTATTCATATTTTACATTTTGATAGTTACTACAAAATTACCTTCTTAAAGTATTATATTGATTTCCACATCTATCAACAATAGACTAAGGAATTTGTATTTACTAATATTTTATTTATCAATAAGATCTCAACTCAGATTTCACTTTCTCAGGGGAGCTGACACTGACCACATTTACCACAACTAATACTTCCCATTAGTTACACCTTCATGGCACAACATCCTTGCCCTTCTCAGAATTTAGCATGGTTGCAATTATACATTTATTTCTAAAATCATTGATTGTGTCTCTTCATCTGACTCCTAAGCTTCATAAATATGCAGCAGGATTTTTCCTTGTTTGTTTCTCCCTTCACTGTTGAATCCCTGAGACTTAATAGAGTACTGGGTACATAGTAGGTATTCAACAAACATTTGCTTACTGAATTCTTTTTAGCGAATAAATATATTGCTAGTTCCTTAATTATTGCTAATGTTGCACAGCTTTGACTCTAGCCATCGTTTTGGATCTTCTCTAATTTTTCCATACTCCACTCTGTCTGAAATTCTTACACAAAAAGACAGCCAAGGTAGTTGTCTCAAGTTATTTTAGAAATTAGGCAGAATATAAATTAAGCAAATAATGATCAATAAAATGTTAATGCATTTGGTAAATTCCAACATTCACAGAGAACCAATTATCTGTCCTTTGGTAGGTGCCATGCTATCAATGAAGTCTGATACTTATAACATTTTAGAAACCAACTCACTGTTGATTTATATCAGACTCAGAGTTTTTTAAAAATCTAAAGCTTTTTTACCTATTCTTTGATTCTGCACTTGGTTGAAAAGGGTTTTCCATTTGTCGCTATTATATGATGCCTTATTAGATTCATCTTATAGATTCCAACATGTTAAAATATTTTTGGAACTTGATGATGAATCCAAAATCTAGGGTCCAGAGTGCCATGGCCTCCTGACAGAAACCCATTCTACATTAATTCTAGGGCTTTTCCTGTCAGTATGAATAAGAGGTCTAAATTAAACTGCAAATATGACCATTTGTACAAATATGGCCATTGTTCTATTTACGTATTTTTTCCATGATTTTATCAAATTTTTCTTTGTATAAAACATTCCTACCCATCCCCTTTTGTCCCTTCCTTCATTTGACTGAGTAAAGGAAATGTGCCTTATGCATGCATGCCTGGGCGTATTCATTTTAACAGTGATTTGTACATTGTTGGTCAAAAATGTATTCATTCAACCACTTAAAAAGTATATGTTGAACTCCTACTCTGACTTATAAACTATGCTATAAATGTGAATAAGACACAGAATTGGAGAACAGGAATTCACAGTTCTAGCAAGGTGGCAGGCACATGAAACATTACGAAACAATTGAAAAATGCAATTGTAGCAACGAGCAAAGAATATGTGTCAAATGTTAAATTGAGTTGAAGTAATCCTGTCTGCCCACCTCCTCAATTATTTTTAGTCCTGAATTCTCAGAATAGCAAATGATAGTATGAGGTCCAGAGGCAATCAATCAACCTCTTCATCACCATAAACCAAGCCCTTCATAGATATCTCCTCACCCAGAGAGGTTTTCAATGTATTATATTAATCATATTATATGTATCATATCATATTATATCACATCATATCATTAGTATTTGGAGAGACAGTTGACGTCCTGCCTAGTTCTCATTGTAATCCTATTTCAGCTAAAATGAGCTCTTCTTGTCCAGACCTTGGAAATGTGTAGAATTCTCCAAGGCATCTACAAGAAAATTTTATTAAACTTTCCACCACCTTTTTTTACAGTAAAATCTAAGAATTTGTCACAAAGTACAATCAAATTATTGGAAAGAGATATATGATATGAGCTCTTTTTGCATAAGACCTTGAAGGGGGAAATGATTGCAGTTTATCGAGATAGTCATTGAAAAAATACTGGTTAAGCATCTGCCACATATTTGTTACAGTGCCAAATGTAACATAAAAATAAGAACTCTTGCCCATGGAAAATAGAGTGTAAAGACAGATCTATATATTCATTCATTTATTTAACAAGCATTTATGGAGTGCCTACTATATATTCAGCATTAAACTGAGTTCTGGAGAAACAATAAGATATGTTTTTTACCCTCAATCAAATCTAAGTTTAATGGGGAAAGTAGACCCAGAACAACAGTGACACTATGCTGTACATGCAGAAGCAGAAATACGTACAGGGTTTTATAGAAAAAGAAGAAGCACTCAGCCTATTTGTAGCACCAAGTTAATGTGGAGATGTGTAGTATCAGGAAAGTCATCTCAAGGTGAGCCTTGAGCTGAGTTTCAAAAATTGGAATCTTTAGTCCTGCTAATAGTTGTTGAAAGGGCATTCCATGCAGAGGGGCAATGGGACCAATGTCAAAGAAGGGAGAAAATCCTAGAATAAAGAAGGTCAATTCAGGAAAGTATAACAAGCGTTCTAGGAAACTATGATTTTGCCTGAACTAGGATAAGACACAGAGATATAGAAAGGAAGGAAGTGATTCAAAATGTTTCTAGATGTTTTGGTGAAGGATGAGAATGAGAGGGAGACAGTTGAGGGATAATCCTCACATTTCCAGGTTGATTGACTGGGTGGATGATGACTCCCAAGCAGAATTTCCAGCCCAGTATGGTAACTGGTTGAAATTTAGCAGACTTTATGATCCCCTAAGCTCTCACAATGGTTACTATGGCTTGGGATAGATGAACCCCTCAACACATCCCCACAAATCTTGAGAAGCCTGCTACATTTCTTCAGATCCATGTTAACATATTTTCATTTCCTAAGAATCGTGTGGTATGGGAAAAGTAGGAAGAAACTACATGAAGAATTTATACACAAATAATAATTACCCCTCTCTTAAACATCATGCCATAATAAATCTTTCAGAAAAAAAGCAAAAGAAACATTGATGGTACTTTCTCTGTTATTGAATTCATATGGGTAAGATATACATGTACATAATAGAATCAATTAAGATTTTTTTTCAGCCATAATTAAGTCTAAAGTGGTTCTGTCTTAAGAGAGTTACATAGTTTTAACTCCTAGAAACAATTCATTATAATAGTCCACAATTGGGACCTTAAAATATATTAACTAGAACTCCAGTCTATCTAGACCTAGATAATAGCTAATACATTATAATGAGATTAGTTGATGATTTTTCTCCCTGATGGAGAAATAGTAAAAAATATACCTTAAATCTTGTGAACATCCAATATAAGACATCTATTATAATCCTACATAAAATAAATCCACAACCAAGTTCATTACCTCCTTCACTCTTTCCTATCCATTTAACCCCCATCACCCAGGATTAATAAACCTTGGCATCCTCTTTAATTGCTGTTCCATTAGGACTTGAGGGAAAATGCTTTTCTGAAGGAGGAAGATGAGTCAGGATTAGGAAAGGCCAAGCAAGGCTTGCTGAAGATAGGGTACAGGAGTTCAGGCAGGCAGTCTACACATATCGACACATCCTACACCAAGTTGGAAGAGGCAATTTAGGACTCAAGTAAGCAATATTTGATCAATAACAATCTAGGTACAGGAGGTCAGAGCATGGTAGTCTATCAGCTAGACAGGCAGCTGGGGGATCAAAAGTACACAGGTAGGGAGTTCCTAGAAAAGATGCTGGGTGAGTGAACGGCTGAGCAGGTAGTCAGGAATCAGAAAATTCAAAGGAAGCAAAGAGCAGAGCAAGGTCAGAGGGCCTGCAACCAGATCAGCACAAGAATGAGGAAATTTGAGAGGCAGGACATCTCACCAGCAGTTCTGTACCAGTCGGGATCAAATATAACCAGCAGACTTGTTGCTCTGCTGTTTGTAAATTACAGAATATTTCAGACTTTTAATGTCTGGCTTTTCAAGTGGAAAAATAAAAGCCCATAAAGCTAAATGATGAAAACAGGTAGGTTTAGAACATTGGTCGACAGGCTCTACTATTGCGACTCTTCAGGATTACAAAAAGGCTCAATTTGCTTTTCATGTGTTATTTGATTTAAATAGGCACATAGACAGAACAGTCTTCATGCAAACTCTGATTCACACATTAGAACCCAGATTTTTACTCAACAATGAACATCAGGAAGATTGTGAGGCAGGAAAAATTACCTTTTGTGCCCCCCCCCCACTTTTTAGTGTCATCTCATCTCCTACAACATAAAAATGACTGAAGCGATTCTAGTTTTTATTGATTGACTTGTCCCATATATAATTTCAAAATAGGTTTGAGATAGCTAAGAATATCCTGATGTAAACTCACCATATCACATATCTCTTAAGGCTTATCAAAAGGTGTATTATCACAGCTTTAAAGGGATATTGCTTCAGCCAGGGTCCTCGGTCCCCTCTTTTTATCTCCTTTTGTCCTTCGATTATTCTCTCTTTATTTTGGATCTTTCATTTCTGATTCTCTTTTTCTCTTTTGTCTGCAAGCATGCAATCTACTTGACTAAATATTACAACACAATATTTCCTAAATATTGTAACGCAATATTTCCTAATCTTATGACATGATGTTTGAACCTAATGGTAATCCCTTGATCCTAGTTTCCTACTTATTTCACTGCCTGTATTCTCAAACAGTGATTTACCCTAGCATCTATTTCCCCTTTTCTCTATTCTAACCAGTCAACATCTTTCTCCTATCTCTATCACTTTGATGAAAGGACACTTTCCAATATGGCATTGACCTATTATTAATTACTTAACTCCATGACATTTTCCCTAGCCCTGTTGACCTATTTTTAAAGCTTGACTTCAGGGAATCCCTCATTCTGTGCTTCTGGTTAATTGATCTTTTGTCTCCTATGCACACCTAAGACAATCGTTTTGAATATTTCAGTACTGGTTATTCTTTCTCTAACTATTAAATTCAGATTAACCTGCATTTTAGCTTTTAGTCCCCTATTTCACTTTTTTTTTCCTTTCACTCAAAAATGTATCACCTCCTTCTGATTAAGTTAGCATTTGTAAATACAACTATAAATCTACACTGACAATCTAACTCCTCTCTGCAGCTCTGCCCTGCATCTCTGAGGAGAATCATTATATTGAATCAATGAAAGACATGTTAACATATCTAAAACTGAACAGATTTTTCTGTCTTGTATCCTCAGTACAAATCCACTTCCTCTGTCTTTTGTTTCATGTCCTCTGGGCTTAAATTCTCACAAATGCTTCTCATCCCCTCTCCCTTCTGAGACCTCCACATTTAATCAACCCAAATCCATACCGTTTCCTATTTCTATCTCACTTCTCTTTTAGTCCTTTCTTTGTTATGTCTGTAACCACTGTCCTAATTAAGGCTCATAGCATCTCAGGTTTGTTCTATGAAACAGATTCCTCAAAGGTCTTCTCTCACTCAGGTTTCTCCTCGTATGAATCTATCTGGCAAGCAGATTAATCTTTCTAAACACTGCTTTGATCATGCCACACATCTGATTCCAATGCTTTGGATCAAATCAAAGCATCTCAACCTGGAATTCAAAATTTCATACAATATATCCCTAATGTAGCTTTCTAGATTGCTCCAACTACACCTCTCTACCCCTACTCACCAAAACAGATAGCTTTAGATACTGACTGGCATCGGTACTTGTCTGGACCATCCAGATCTCTGAGTCTTCCCATGTTTTAACATCTTCATCACCTACCTGATGTTGTCCCAAATTTCAAGACCAAGTTCAAATTCCTATCCCCTCTCCATAGAACACTTTAGCTTACTCCAACCCATGATGATATCCTAAAGTCTGTATACACAACACCCAGCATATTTCTCACACAAAATTATGCAGTGTAGTCTATTTTGACATGTGTATTGTCTCTGCAACTCTATTTCAATTATTTACTTCAAAGAATGTGTCTCATATTTCTATATTAGCCACTCATTTTTAGTTCATAGTAAGGACAGTGAACTTTTCATTGCTTTTTAAATTAAAGAGCATAATATTTATTAGTGAAACATAATAACTAACTTCCTTTTCTCTCTCCCATATGTGTATGTTATATGTATGTATGTAATTCATTATTTAATTGTGGATATTTATTTCTTTCAATTTTATTGGAAAATTATTTATTTATCTCCATTGTTGCCCCTGTATGTGCACATACACATCACACATATTCACTCTCTAATTTCTCTGAGATTTAGACAAGCAATGACATTCTGTACCTCAATTTCTTTCCTTTTAAGTTGGTGATTATACTACCTGTCTTCACTGCCTCACTTTGGCGTGTAAACATGAATATATATACTGTGTTATGAATATATATTGTATATGTATAAATACATCATAGCCCTTCTGAGGAAAGCAGCTAAGTTATCATTACCATCATTATCTGACATTATGAAGAATAGAAATCTTTACAATAAAAAAAAACAGGGCTTATCTAAGCAAAACTACTGTGGGGTTCCATAAATATATTTTTCTTTATGTACATTTTTTTTCCTAAATGTACATCACAAAGTCTAGTAAAATTAGTTTGATGGAAGTGCCAATTTAAGTGCTCAGTTTTCAAATCGTCTGATAAATAATATTAACTGTAACAAATTTATTTTTCTTCTTTTAGAGCATTTCATATTACAATCCAAACTTGCCACCTTGAACCCCTACCTTTTAAAATCTTCAGTATTTATTGTGATTACACGTTGGTTTGATGTAGAGCAGCAGTGCCCTCTAGTGGCTACTTTCATTTAGGAAGCAGCATGGTTTTTTTTCCTTAAATAATTTTAACCACTTTTGACTGACTTTTCATAAATGTTTTCTAGTGAAATGTGTCACAAATTATAATTGAATACACATTTTTTCAAATTATCTATCCTTCCGAAAACATATCAAAACATATGCGACCATTAATTTAATAATTTTCAAATATTTAACATTTTTTTTTAACGTGGAAATCAAATCTCTAGAACATTTCTGACAATTTTCCACCCGAACCAGTTTCAACTTCTTGCCAAATATGACTAGAAATTCAATATATATGCGAAACTTTGGGGCAGTTTGAAAAAATATTTTTTATATATTTTATATATAGCAAATTTTAATGTAAAATGGCTAAGGGGGGCATGAGGAAAAGGAACAGCCTGATAATAAGTTCAAATATTTACTCCTTCCCCATTACTAAGTTGCCCAGAATACATAAAGATGTTCAAATAATAATTCTCTTCCAGTGGCTTATATACCTAGGAAAATGAGCAGATGTCTATTGCTGTTTAATTCAGTTAAATAAATATTTATATCAGCACTGGGTGGTGAAGATACACTAATAAATGTGCTTCAGTCACAAACAGCATTTCTCCAGCACTTGTTTTATTAAAATAATATCCTGTGGTAATTTCATTTGGTTCTTGGATATCAATAACCTTCCCGCCGAACCAGTAAAACAACTAGGTTGTAGAAAGTTCAGAATGTGTCTAAGTGCATTTTGAAAATAGGAGCAGAACCCTGGTAGTCATTCAGCATTTAAATCTTAGAATACCTGTCAATCTGTGTGATGTTTTAAAATATACAGTGTTTATAAACACAAGTAGACATACACTTTAATCAAAAATGTGAATAGTTCCATAAGAAGCAAGATTTTTAAAGCTTCCAGGGCAGGTCTATATTGTTGAGAATATGTTATACAAAACTTATGTTGTTTTCATTAACTCCTCAGTTATGAAAAAAGGAGTTGTTAAAGACTTTATTATGCTGGACCTAGTTTGCTGATGCCTTCAAACCGCAGAAGTGGCTACAAGTGATTTCCATGAAATAATGTTGAAATTTCATTTTCGCTGGATATCTTTCATTTGAGTTTTCACATCCTCTCTTGACCCTTCTCAACCTTGTTCTGAGTGCTGGCAGGCTGATGTGGATGCACTACAGAAGTGGTCTTCTGGCATTCCTGTGGCTCCCAGGAGTCAAAGGGAAAGAAGAATTCACTCCCCAGCCTCCTTCCCTCTGGGGCTTTGATTTTTCTCTCACCAACACTCAGGTCCCATCAGGTATCTCTCTGCAAGGTCTTCTCTGTCTCTGGGTTCATATAACTGCTGCTTCTCCTCATTTCTTCAGGCCTCGCCTTGCCGAGAGCACTGTTATGGACTGAATTGTGCTCCCCAAATTCATATGTTGAAGTCCTAACCCCCAGCACCTTAGAAGATATTTGGAGCAATGGTCATTAAAGAGGTGATTAAATTAAAATCCAGCTGTTAGGGTGTGCCCTAATCCAATCTGCCTGGAGGCCTTCTACGAAGAGGAAATTAGCACAGACAAAAGAGGCACCAGGAATGCATGGACAACTAGGAAAGGCCTTCTGAAGACATAGTGGAAAAAGCAGCCATCTGCAAGCCAAGGAGAGAACCTCAGGAAAAAAAAACAACCCTGCCGGCACTTAGAGCGTGGACTCCTATCCTCCAGAACTGTGAGAAAATAAACTTCTCTTGTTTAAGCCCCTCTGTGGTATTTTGTTATGGCAGACCTAGCAAACAAATACCTGCAAGCTTTCCTACACCCTGATCACACCTTTATAAGGAGTCATTTTCTTATATTTTCTTGAATACCCTATTAGAATCATATGGTTCTTGATTGATTTACCCTTATGTATTAGTCCCGTTTGGGGCTTTTCGTTTGTTCGTTTGCTTGTTTTTTGTTTGTTTGTTTGTTTTTTGTTTTTGCGGTACACGGACCTCTCACTGTTGTGGCCTCTCCTGTTGTGGAGCACAGGCTCCGAATGCGCAGGCTCAGGGACCATGGTTCACAGGCCCAGCCACTCCGTGGCATGTGGGATCCTCCCAGACCGGGGCACGAACCCGTGTCCCCCGCATTGGCTGGCGGACTCTCAACCACTGCCCCGCCAGGGAAGCCCCTTGTTTTTTTAAGTTAACGGCAATGATAGCAGTCATTTCCTAGAATAGTTTTGGTGACCAGAAGTCTGAAATCAAGATGTCAACAGGGTTTTACCCACTCTGGGGGCTCTAGGAGAAAATCTGTCCTCACCTCTTCCAGCTTCTATTGGCTCCAGAGGTTCCTCAGTGTTCAGGACTCCAGTCTCTGCCTGCTTTCACACAACCCTCCCCTCTATGTCTTCCATTCCCTTCTCTTCTAAGCACACTTGTTATTGTATTGAGAGCCCACCCTTAATCATCCAGGATATTCTCATTTCAAGATTCTTGAATTAATTACATCTACAAAGACCTTTTTTCCTAAGAAAGGTCACCTTTAGAGGCTACAGGTAAAATTTCTTTTGGAGGACCAACACTCAACTTACTACAGGTAGAAAAAAAAATCTGAAAAGGAACTTAATATCTGATGTCTTTTATTCAGTGTAGGATCTCTCTTGAGAAGAATAATAGAGAAGTATCATTATTAGAAAGCATAGGATCCCATAGAATTAATATAGAAGTAGAGATTGCTGTAATGTTCATCCTTGACTTTCTTAACTCAAAATAAGTCACAAGAGTACTTGAGCATAGAAAAGTGTTAACTAAAAGAATTTTTATAAATAGAATATAATACCAGTTAGCACGTTTTAACAACTATATAAGGAACCATAATTATTTAAGAAGAGCATCCTGTTGACTCATTCACAGGGTGTTTTTATGCCTACTATTTCTAAGACACAGCCTTTTCAAAAAAAAAGAATAGTGCTTCTTAAGAATCTATATTATGAATCATAAAATAATAAGAATTAAGTTGAGAAGATGATTTAATGTAATCATTTATTATACACATGAGAAAATCGAATCTTTATTCATAAAGCTTTTAAATCTTGGCATGGGTTTCATACTCAAATTCCACACCACACATTAACTCTTTCACATTAGCTATCTTACATTTTTTTTTTTTTTTTTGTCCATTGGGAAAAAGAGGATAGTCATAACTATTCTCTATATATAAAAATTGATAATATCTTAAGAGACATATAGAAACACACAGGCCAAAATTGAGCTCTTAAAGCTGTACTTGGTCAATTATGGTCAGGAAATGTATCCTTAGGTAGTTTTCACATTTTTATTTTTTTGAAAGAAATCGAGAAATCATTTCTCTCTAAGGACCCATGGTCTAAAGGAGTCCTATCAGGTTTTTGAATATCATGTGGTTAAGAAAGATTGTTTTAAAACCTGATCATAGCATTTAATGAACCCAATGTGCACCAATTAGCAGTTCATAAAAATCTGGTCCTACAATGTTCACGACAGAAAAATGATAACTCTAAAGCATTCTTATCTCTGCTTCCTCTTTCTCTATAGTATTATGCCCAACTTACTTCCCTTTGTTTTCCAAATGGAGTGTAAAGAGAACGTTATTCTCTAATCTCTGAGATGTTTGTTTTACATTAGATTTGATGATGCTTTCACATTTCAATCAGACATAGCCTTTTACATTACAATTATTTTGAAAAGAATAGATTTGGCAGTTTTTGAGGAATGCTTAGTATTGCTTCATGACTACCTGACAGTGTAATTATTATATAATACAAGTTCTTCAAATAAAACCATCTTTTATCAATTTAAAACTTCTTTTGAAGATAGCAAACTTCATGGAGTCATTCCAAAAAGTAACAGGTTTAAGATCTTTTCATTTTTATTTTATTTATATGTGTCCCCTAAACATTTCCTTCCTCTCCAGGAGAATGAGATTCCAGCACTAAGCCAGTTTTATGCCTGATGCTTCAAGAAATGACCAGGCAAAAAGAAAAAAGTCAAAAGAAATCAAAGAATTTCCTCATTGGTTTATATTTGATTCATACACAGATTCAGGCATTTCTATTACATTCATATTCATCAAAATGTCTGCTGAAAACCGATGCAAACGTTGAATACTCCCTGAGTATTTCCACAGGAGGTTGCAATCCACATCAGGCGCTTGGTGCAGTAACTTTTCATGCTTAGTGTGACCCGTGGCTCACTAGGAAGACGCTACATGGTGATGGAGTCATTAAATTCTTCGCAACTGGACATGTGAGTTAATTTCATTCTTTATTTACAAAGAAATATGTCCGTTTAAGGAATCACTACTAAATATTCGAAATCCAAGGATCTTAGAATGCAATCATCTATGTAGTAATAGTGATAGATGCCATCTTTAGTATCAAAACCAAGACTATGTGGACAGCCATGGAAGTCACTGATGCATTGAAAAGTCAAGGGCATGGAAGACATGAATCAAACAGGATGTCTTTCTTTTTCTCTATTATTTCGTAAAGTAAACTTTGCAATGACGAATGTGCAGAAGATACTTATTTCTGGAGGTATACAATGAGATGTGCTGAATATCTAAAGATTCCACATCAAAGCTAAGTGTCTGACTTTTCTTCACTGTACAATGCAAATTGCAGGTAGGAAAGTTGCAGCTTTACCTTAATTGTGAAACTCAGGGTGTAAACACAGTTCACAAAAGTTTTAAGAGAATAGGCACATCTGGGTTAGTGACTTCTACATTGCTGCACCATGCCCTGCAAAGACTCTGCAGCAAGCTTCCTGTTTTTGTTCCCAATAATGCCTGCTACTGGTTGTAGATATATCATTTTCCTCTAACTCTCTAATCAAAGTTAACAATTTCCTTCCTTTTGCTTCCACTTTCTTTAAGTCACTAGCAAATAATTATATACCCTGAAATAATTAGTGCTTCTATATTTCTAAGTGTATCTTTGTCTCTTAGCATGATGCCTAACACAATGAATACTCAATACATTTTGCTGAATTGCTAGTAAACCTAACCATGATGAACTTTAAAATTTGCTTTTATCCGAATGCTGTCCATAAGCAATTTTTGCACCTTGGGCAAGTAACTCATTTTCTCTACAGCAAGCTCTTATTCAGCAAAATAAATAGTTTTAACCAGAACTAAAATTCTACAAGCCTAAGTTTTGAGCACTACAATTAAAAATGTAAAGAAATAGTCTTAGAATTTCAAACACAGTAGAATCTTGGCCTTTGGAAAAAGTATTCAAGATTGAGAAAAAATATTTTGTCTTTAAAAGCCCGGAGAAAACCTATATCCTTAACATGGGTGCTTAAAATCAAAGGCCTAGTGATCATTAAAACTAGTAGCTACATATGCATTACATAGCAATACAGTGAAGGCTAATTGGTTTGGGAAAACAACATTTGATCATAACTGCCAAATGCATACGATATACAATGATGAGTGAAATAAACCTAGCACACGCTCTGTTCCCACTGTTTAGCTGTAATTATTAGTGGCTGCCTACCACCTTGCCCCCAGCAACATCAGCATTGCTACAGCCCCTGAACCCATTTACTCTCCATTCACTGCTTGCCTTGCTGCCTGCAGCTGTATTAATACCTCCCAGAAGAATTTGTTCCCATCAATTATAGTAGCAGCTATAGTCACTGTTCTGTGACACATCAGCACTACTGCAAGCAGACAAAAATGTATATAAAATAAATAAAATAAAAACAGACTCAGCTCATGAGTTAGTACGATTAAGATGCTGAGATATGAGTAGAAGAGAAAAATAAAAGGCACCTCTACTTTACAAGATGAATTGATACTTAAGATATTGCTAGACAGAGTTTAAGAATTTCTGGAATGACCAATGCATTTAGGGCTAGTTAAATTTTCAGAGTGAGACTGGACAATCAGAATGAAAGATGTACAACACTGGAGAACCAGACTAATTATTTTGAGTCCTTACTTGTGACTCCCCTGAGTTTATTCTTAGAAGATTACTTTTTCTCTTAGGAATCTCTTGTTAAACTTGTATTCCTGCTACCAGAAATTATTTGTAAACAAGAAATGTCATGACTGATAAACATTATGATGTTGCTAAGATTTGAATAATAGTCCTAGAAATAAAAAAATAACACTTTTATGCATGTTTATTACTATGATTACTTATGACTTATATGGACTCACTGAATTTTAAAGGCCAAAGAAAATCTGGATTCACACAGCTACATCAATTCATTAATGATGAAACTGAAATACTTTACCTGGGTACTAGGGGAAATTAGAGCCAATCATAATAGTATATTTAATACTGTAACCTCATCTCTCCCTGAATTCAACCCCGATCTCCTTGACTTCTATCTACTTTTTTTTTTGACTTACAAGTTTCCAATATCTTATCAACTCTACTTATTATTATTTGTCCCTTCCTCCCATTATAATGGAGAACAGTTTCCTGTATCTATTTTATTTGTGAACATATACAAAATATTTGGTGTAGTATTAATACACAGTATTATGCTGAATAAATAATAAAGGAATGGGATACTTCATGGAAAAAAATCCTTTAAGGAAGTAAGGGAGGAAATACTCTCAGACACATAAGTGGAAATACATTTTTACCAATAACAACAGAAGAATGAATTTATATAAGGGTAATGTTGCTACAGATGGGGGTCTTCATATTTTAATATAAAAAGTTGGTAGATTTTTGTAACCTAATATTGTTTTATTTCAAAAGAAGTGGTTGGACAAGAATATTAGCTAAAAGTGAGAGTTGAAACATGGAACACAATCCTTGAAGAGCCCGTGAAAAATTAAAATAAATAGCCAATGAGAAAATAGGAAAGAAATTTCCCAGTGAGTAGATCCCTTTAAGAAGCACTGAGAGGGTGGAAGATGAATATAGAGTGTCTGCAGTTCAAAAGGCTCTTCAATATTTTTCTGTATGAAAGTAACCCTTACTGTGTAGTTGTAGAAAAGACAATCAGTACTGACAAAGACTCAGGACTTTGCTTTACTCATATTGTGGAGATCAAAGGATACAGATGCTCTAGTGAAAATGGTTGATGTGGCCTTGACACTGAAGGCTACACTGCTGTCAAAGGAAATCTGCACTGGATGGAGAGCAATGATAGCTGCAAAGGGGGGAGGTTGTATTGAGAGCAGGCTGTTGAAATTTGAGATAAGAAGTGTAAGAGCCAAGGTTAAAGCAAGATACTTTGTATTTGTCTCTTCCTGGTCCTTTATTCTTCATCCCATAAAAGCTTCCTGCCTTCTGTCCCATTTTGCAATTCTGTGAATGGAGACTGTCTGCTTCACGAGGTTCAACAATAATGTTTGTATTATATAAATCGTCTTTAATCATTTTTCAACAATTTATACAAAATGCTGTGAAAAACTCCTTTTTATCATATTAAATATATACCTCTTTACCTTGATTAATACCCCTTTAACTCTGTCAATACTTCATTTTGTCATTTTTTCACTTTATTTATTGAGATATAATTGACATATAACATTAGTTTCAGTTTTAAAACACAATGCTTCTATATATATGTCTATTGTGGAATGATCACTACAGTAAATCTAGTTAACCACACATAGTTACAATTTTTTCTTCTTGTGATGGGAACATTTACAATCTACTCAATGTTCTCATTTGACAGATAAGGAGACAGTGTCTATAAAAATGTGATCTTTTACTAACTACCTGTGTAACTTTGGGCAAGTTGTTTGTCCTCCTTAAACTCCAATTCCCTGGTTTTTAAAATATCGCTAATACCTCATAGAGTTTCTATATAGATGAAATAAGATAATCCATCTTAGTGGTTTTCCTGCAACAAAATAATACCTCACTATGTTACCCTGTAACATTTACTACAAGTAGTAGTTTAAAAACTCTGGTCCAACCCTAGAATCAGAAGGATTCCCTGGAGACTTCTATAAGGTATTTAAAGAGGAATAAATACAAATATACAAACTCTCCAAGTGTTTTTGCAAGAACTTCCAGAGTTCTAAAAAGTTATGAGACTAGCATCATCTTAATATCAATATCTGAAAATATGTGACAGGAAAGGGAACTACAGATTTATCTCATAAATAAAATATTATCAAATATAACACAACAATATACACAAAAGATGATAAATTATAACAAAGTATGGTTTATTTCAGGAATTCAAGGAAAGTTAAAATTCACAAACCAATTAATATTATTCACCATGTTAACAGAATAAAGGAGAAAGCTTAATTATTTTAATAGGTGCTGAAAAATGATTTGACAAAATTCTGTACTCATTCACAATTAAAAACAAGTAAAACAAGCAAAATAACTTAGCACATAAGAATAGTGTGGAATTTCTTTGATATGAGAAATGGTACCTACAGAAGACCTATAGCTAAGATTATACTTGATGACTTTTCACATTGACTTCAAGAATAAAAAATAGAATGCCCACTATCATCCCTATTTATTCTTCATTATAGTGAAGGTTTTAGAGAGTTATAATATGGAAGGGAAAAAATACATAAAGATTCCAATAAATAGAAAATAAAACTATCATTGTTTAGAGATGAACTGATTCTGTACATAGAAAATCCAGTAATTTAGCAAATGTATGGGATACAAGTCAATATGAAGAAACAATTATATTGATTTTGTTTACTAACTACAAACACATGGAAACTGAGATTGTAAAAGATACCATTTATAATAGCAACAATATACCAAACAAATTATACACAATTTTAACAAAATGTGTAAGAACTCTATATTAAAACAGAAAGAAAGACAGAAAGATAGAGAGAGGGAAAAAGAGAGGGGAAGAAAGAAAGAAAGAGAAAGAAAGAAAGAAAGAAAGAAAGAAAGAAAGAAAGAGAGAAAGAAAGAGAGAGTGGAAGGAAGGGAAGGAGGAAGGAAGGGAGGAAGGAAGGAAGAAAAAGACGACTTAAGTAACTCAATATATTGGAGGGCTTCCCTGATGACACAGTGGTTGAGAGTCCGCCTGCCGATGCAGGGGACACAGGTTCGTGCCCTGGTCCGGGAAGATCCCACATGCCGTGGAGCAGCTAGGCCCGTGAGCCATGGCCGCTGAGGCTGCACATCCAGAGCCTGTGCTCCACAACGGGAGAGGCCACAACAGTGAGAGGCCCACGTATCGAAAAAAAAAAAAAAATATATATATATATATATATATATATATATATATATACACTCAATATTATAAAGGTGTCAATTCTTCCTAATCCGATATGCAAGCCCAATTAAAAATCTCTCATTTATGAGGAAGATGACAATTGATTCTAAAATTTATAAATTAATGCAAAGTGCTGAAAGTAGGCAAGATAATCTTGAAGAATAAGAACAGAAACATGCACACTTGCATATATTTTAAAAACTAATAGTAATTAAGACTGCATGATGATGGTGCTAGATAATTATGGTAGAAATAGATAATAAAAATGGAATATAGAATATGGAAACAGACCAACACATATATGATCACCTTACTTATGTCAACGACCTGCAGTATAGTGGGGAAAGGCAATTCTTTTTAATAAATAGTGCTGAGTCAATTGGAAATCCAATTGGAAAAATATTATATCTTGATGTTTATATATCATATTATGCATAAAAATATACCAGATGGTTTGCATATCTAAATATATAAACCTTATGAATGAATGAATGAATAGAAAAATAGACAAATATAAATATTTTTCTGCATGAGAAGGATAGGGTTAAAATTAAAAGCAGGTTTGTAACCTATTTTCTGGCTTTACTGGGACATTTGAGAAATAGTCTGATCAAATCCCCTTGCAATTATGCCATTAAATAGATGTACTTGTAAAGTCATTGCATAAACATCTCATGTTAAATCCAAACCAGAGCATGTCTGAATACAAGAGATGAAGAGCCTTTGGGGAGTAACATTGACAATTTTGGACCTCCCCAAAGCCTAGTCATGTCTTTTGCTACTTCCTGTATCCTCTGAATCATTAGTAATTTGGTACTGGGTAAGATTTTTTAAAAACTATATTGCATCTGATATGACAATTTGATCTTTATTGTAAGTAAAGACTTCTTAGTTCACCAGGTAGCAAATCCCTTCTAAGAATAGATAAATACACTATGTATAGTCACACAATGGTATACGACACAGAACACGAATGAATACATTCGTGTATTCGTGTATACAACCATATGCAACAATATAGATAAATATTACAAAGATAATTTTTTAGGAAAAAAAGAAAAGGTAAAAAGTCATATACACTATGATTCCAATTATATAAAATTCTAAATCAAGAATTAGTTAAGAAGATTAATCTTTGGGGTTAGATGTCAGAATATTGTTTATAATTGAGGATTAGCTACTGGATGTGGACACAGGAGAAGTTTCTGGCATGATGGTAGCAGTTTCTCTATTGGATTCTGGTTACTTGTGTGTGGTCACCTTGTGAAAATCCATCAAGGTATATGTAATGAATTGTGCATTTGGGGGAGTATAAATGTCATGCTCCAATTTACAAAAAAAAAAAATGACTTAAAAAAACAAGATCTAGAAAAGTGAAGTGGGTTGTTAATAATCACACAATTGCTTTAAGAAAACAGGCTGAAATAATATCAGCCTGGTCTTGTCCTACCATTTTAATAATGAATAAATATGAATAACACACACCTACTATACAAATTCACAAATCTTCAAAGAGAATTTGTGTATGCAACTTTCTAATAATTTTGATAGGCTTGCTAACAAAAAATATTGTGCTATATAAACACTACTAAAACGGAAAAAGTTACATAGAACACCTTAAAAGACTTGCCCAGGGTTTCAAAAATATCATGATGTAGCAAATGTTAAAACCAAAACTCTGACATTAGAACAAAAGGACTGAATCACAAGCAGTTGCTAAACATCAGAGTACAATCTGTTTTAGTTGAGAAATAGCCCAAGGTACAAAGAACCTAACTGCTAACTTTGGAAAAGTAATAAATAACAGTGACAAGTAAAGACTACCTATGCTTTCCCCTGCTTGAAAATCACATTTCATCTGGACTCTAGTGTGCTTTGAGTAAAATTATTTTTAAGAACTACAAAGGAAATTAAATGTTACAAATAAAATACTAATAAATTTGGAAGGGAATGTAGAAATTTTATGGTAACAACTCTAATGAGGTAAATCAGGAATTTCTATGATTAAAGCCTATCTGGTACTATAGATGCTAATAGTACTAACCATGGCTCTTTGAAAAGAATGAACTTTTTGCTATTTAAGGCCCAAGACTTTAGAGATAATCTAAAAGTATGGAGAAAAATAAAAAGTGATAGAAGCACATTAGGATAAAATAAATTATTAATGAGAAAATATTTAAGTTGAATTTAGGAATTACTCCTTATAGAAAAATATTGTATATTGAGATGTCAAATTGGAATAAAGGGGTAAGTATTCTTGAAAGAAAATAAATATAATTCATAAAATTCCAGGCCAGATTTCAAATATTTTTTAATATTTAAATGGGTTTGGAAATGCTTACCTAGTTTATTTATTTAGCATTTGGACTTCAGAGGGATAGTAAGAGAAATGAGAAAGAAATACACTGAGTCACAAAACTTTAAACAATCTTCATTCTAGACCTTTTATAAGAATCACATAAAATATTTTCCTTGGAGTTTAAAATTATATCCTTTGTCTTATACACATTCCAACCAAAATTGCAATTACCAAAAAAAAAGGAGTAAATATAAAACTGAATAAAATTAGGAGATCTGATTTGCAAATATATTCTCTCATTAGGTAGGTTATCTATTTGTTTTGCTGATGTTTTGTTTTGGGGTTTTTTTCAGTGCAGAAACTTTTTTGTTTGATGTAGTCCCATTTGTTTATTCTTGCTTTTGTATCCCTTGTCTGAAGAGACATATCCAGAAAGACATTGCTAAGACCCACGTCAAAGAGCATACTGCCTATGTTTTCTTCTAGGAGTTTTATGGTTTCAGGTCTTAACATTCAAGTCTTTAATCCATTTTGAGTTGATTTTTGTGTATGGTGTGAGATAGTGGTCTCGTTTCATTCTTTTGCTTGTAGCTGTCCAGTTTCCCAGTACCATTTATTGAAGAAACTATCCTTTCTTCATTGTATATTCTTTGTTATTTGCAAATCATATATCTGATAAGGGGTTAATATCCAAAATATATAAAGAACTCATACAACTCTACAACAGAAAAACAAACAACTCAATTAAAAAATGGAGAGAGGAGCCTAATAGACATTTTTCCAAAGAAAACATAGAGTTAGAATGGCTATTATCAAAAAAGCAAGAAATATCAAATGTCGGGGAAGATGTGGAGAAAAGGAAACCATTATATACTATTGGTAGGAATGTAAATTGGTGAAGCCGCTATGGAAAGCAATATGGAGATTCCTCAAAAAATTAGGAATAGAACTACCATATGATCCTCCTATTACACTTCTGGATATTTATCTTAAGATTACAAAAATACTGAGTCAAAAAGGTATATGCACCCCTATGTTGATCACAGCATTATTTACAATAGCCAAGATATGGAAACAACCTAAGTGCCCATGGACAGATGAATGGATAAAAAACAGATGTGATATATATATCTCACATATATATGTGTGTGTGTATATATATATATCACGTATGTGTGTGTGTGACAATACAGACAGAACCTGAAGGTATTATGCTAAGTGAAATAAGTCAGGTGGAAAAAAACAAATACCATATCATTTCATTCATTTGTAGAATAGAAGAAAGAAAAAGAAATAAATAAACAAATCAAACCAAACAAAAACAAACACGTAGATACAGGGAACAGAGTAGTGGTTACTATAGGTGAAAGGTGAGGGAAGGGTCAAATGAGTAAAGGGGTCAACTGTATGGTGATGGATGGAAACTAAACTTTTGGTGGTGAGCATGCTGTAGTATATACAGAGGTCAAAATGTAACATTGTACATTTGAAACTTATATAATGTTATAAACCAATGTTACCTCAATAAATAAAGTTAGGATAAAACTTATGTTTTTAAGAATATATGGTTATTTGTAAACACTTTGAGATATACTGTTCTTAGAAGTGTGAAAATATTGATTTAAATACATACTTTCTGAAATCAAATTTATAAGGGTGTCATCAAAATTAGTGTTCAAACTGGATAATTGTTAGTTAAACTCAGTTTATCAATTATTTACATTATGATTCAAATTCATTAATATTAATAATAAAAAGTGAATAAAATAAATTGAAATAATATGTTTAGTTTAAATACATTCACAAGTGTTTATATATAAAATTATTGAAATCATAGCTATCATAGATAAAATTACAACATTAATATAATTTCCAAAGCAAAATAAAATAATAATTAATTGTATTACACAAAAATTATTAGTATTCAATTATATCTGAAGAAAAACATGTTTAACTTATGAAACAAGTATTTTCTCAGAGTTCACTTTCATGACTTCTCTTTTTCCCCCACTGCATTTGATCAAATATATTAATATTAATTCCTATTGGAACCAGATCTGCCTTGTGGTTATAAAGCCTTGAAATAGGCCCTTGATTAAATGATATTTGTATTGTTTTGTCTACCT
The DNA here is from genome assembly GCF_963924675.1 of Phocoena phocoena. Classification (NCBI taxonomy): domain Eukaryota; kingdom Metazoa; phylum Chordata; class Mammalia; order Artiodactyla; family Phocoenidae; genus Phocoena; species Phocoena phocoena. The sequence goes on along the minus strand of NC_089222.1, from coordinate 121,149,471 downwards.
GTTGCTGCTATACAAAGTTCGGGGACAGTTGTTTTAAGTTAAAATAGGAAAAAAGAATAAAAAAATAATTAAGAGATTATAAAGACAGAACTGTATATAGGGCTGGAAAAATGTCAATGATTAAGGCTTGACTTTTTATTTTATCTCAAGATAAAAAATTTTATTTTCTGATCTATCTTCCTTAGTTTTGCTTTTGACAGGTTGATAATTTGAGTACAAAGTTCATGAGACAACACCCCTCACCTTTGACATCAAGCAGGAATCAGCAAAAGAAAACATCAAGGAGCAACATAGATTATCCTACAAATGAAAATTATGTGTAACTTAATAAACCAGATCTTTCTTCTTTGATTTATCAGGATAAAACAGATTATACATAACACCTGTATAACCTAGTGAGTTCAATTAGGGACTTTATATACTTTATTTTATTTTATCCTCACAAATATAAGTTGATGCTACCAAAGTCAGTATTTCATAAATGAGCAAAAGGAAGCTCAGAACAGTCAAGAAAACAGACTTAAGTCATCTGACTGATGATCAAACAAGAGAGGAACTGTTTACAATACTACTTTATACATCGAAAAACAAAGTCTCAGAAAGGTGAAGTAACCTTCCAAAGGCCAGTTATCAAATGGTAGAGCAAGGATTCAAATCCTGATATGTAATTTGACCCCAGAATTCACTACAATTGGCCTTCAGTATCTGCAGATTCTGCATCCTTGGATTCAACCAACCATAGATGATGTACCATGTTTAGGTTCTGTGTTGGCTGAGTCCAAGGATACAAAAGGCCAACCATGAGGCTTGAGTATCTGCGGATTTTGGTATCTGAGGAGGGGACTGGAACCAATCCCCAGTGGATACCCAGGGACAAACTTATATCAGGTGTTACTCTGTGCTTCTTCCCATAATATTTCTCTTGGGATTGACATGTACACACTGCTATACAGATACATGCACCCCAATGTTCATTGCAGCACTATTTACAATAGGTAGGATATGGAAGCAACCTAAATGTCCATCAACAGAGGAATGGTTAAAGAATATGTGGTACATATACACAATGGAATATTACTCAGCCATAAAAAAAGAATGAAATAATGCCATTTGCAGCAACATGAATGGTCCTAGAGATTGTCATACTGAGTGAAGTAAGTCAGACAGAGAAAGAGAAATGTATGATATTGCTTATATGTGGAATCAAAAAAAGGCTATCAATGAACTTATTTACAAAACAGAAATAGAGTTACAGATGTTGAAAATAAACTTACAGTTACCAGGGTGTAAGAGGCGGGGAGAGGGACAAATTGGAAGATTGGGATTGACATATACACACTACTATATATAAAACAAATAACTAATAAGGACCTACTGCATAGCAAAGGGAACTCTACTCAATACTCTGTAATAGCATATATGGGGAAAAAAATCTAAAAAAGAGTGGATATATGTATAACAGATTCACTTTGCTGTACACCTGAAACTAACACAACATTGTAAATCAACTATACTCCAATAATTTTTTTTAAAAAATAAAATAGCTAACGAACAAGGACCTACTGTATAACACAGGAAGCTCTGCTCAATACTCTGTAATAACCTAAATGGGAAAAGAATTTGAAAAAGAATAAATACATACATATGTATAACTAAATCATTCTGCTGTACAACTGAAGCTAACACGACCTTGTTAATCAACTATACTCAAATATAAAATAAAATATTTTTTAATTTTTGATTCCAAGACTATAATATTCAGACCTGATTAAATTCTATTAATGGGACTACTGATGACTCATAATATTAATTAGAATTAGTCATGTTTCATTTTGTTCTTTCATTATGCTATCTTGTTGATAAGAGTCAGTCATTTTAGGAATAATGACTGGATAGGTAACCTCCACCAACCCTTAGTAATATAACAAGAGCACATGAAAATGAGGTAAGAGTTAATATTCTTTACCTTGTTCACTTGCTTTGTGTTTAGTGTTAATGAAGCAGAGTCATGAATTTAAATCCCATTTGAGTCACATAAATTTTCTAGACTTGATAGCTGTCTATTGCCCTCTCAGATCCAAGCTAGTCATTTTTTTTCTGAAAAATAAGTAAGGCTGGTCACAAGAGAGGCAAGATAAGAGATTATAGATGAACCCTCATCATCACACTGGCCAAAGAACTAAAGTCCATCCATCAATGTCGTTTAGGCTAGAATTCTGTGATCAAGGAGTTGGAAGGTTTGTTCCTCTCTGAGGTCTCTCTCCTTGGCTTGCAGATGGCTGACTTCTCCCTGTGTCTTCACATGGTCATTTCTTTGTGCATGGTTGTCTCCCTTGTGTTCAAATTTCCTCTTATAAGGACACCAGTCATATTGGATTAGGCCCAATGTAAAGGCCTCATTTTTACTTAATCATCTGTTTAAAAACCCTATCTTCAAGTACAGTCACATTCTGAAGTAATGAGGTTAAGGATTTCAATATATGAATTTGTGAGGAACACAAGTTAGCTCATAATAAAACCCTTCCAGTATTTGAAAGACTCTAATTTTAGATAGGTTTTTAAATGTTCTTTTAGGCCTCAAAAGTGAGAACTGACCATGAGAAAAAATTACCATAAATGTACTTGTGACTCAAAACTATACAACTTAATATGCTTCCCTGTCAGGTAGTTAACAAATTTTAATCACCAGATACTTGGCAACCTGTCACAGAACTATCTTCTCTAAAAGGAAATTTTGACTTATTTACCAGTACTGTCATTTCCTAAGAGTTAGTGAATTCTGAATAGACCACATCTGACATTAAAAGTCAGCGTATACATATTATGGGGTTTTTGTACAAATGTATGTATATGCATGTGTTCAATCATACAGAAACTTCAAATTTAAGGGCCATTGATATATGAAAACATTATACAAAGAGAAATTATAGCTTAAGATTGAAGCTGATATATGTAAAGATAGAGATATAGAGATAGCCATACTTTCAGAGAAGGGAGTACTGAAAGGGAAAAATAGTAATTTTACAGTGAAGAAACCTGAAAAAATTACCTTAACCAAATGATGAAGGTTAACATCGCCAGTAATTTTATGACAAAATCCTGCATTCCCTGATATTACGTAATGAGATCACTTCATATCTGTGTCATTCTTTCCAAAAACCCATAACCCCAAGTTAACCATGAGGAAAACATAAGAAAAAATCCAAATCTGGGGATATTCTATACCATCCCTGGCCAGTATTCCTCAAATCTGACAAGGAAACGAAGAAAGACTGAGAAAGTCACACAGACCAGAAGAGGTTGGAGATACATAACAACTAGATGCCGTGCGGTATCCTGGAGTAGATTCTGAAACAGAAAGAAGGAATTTGTGGGAAAAGTGGTGAAACTCAAGTAAAGCCTGGAGTTTAAATAAAGTAATGTATCAATGTTGATTTCTTATGTGGTAAAATGTACCATGGCCAGGTAAGATATGACACTGGAGGAAACTAGTTGAGAGGTACACCGTGACTCTCTGTATTACCTTAGTCATTTTTCTGTAAAGTTAAAATTATCCCAAAATAAAGAGCTATTTTTAAAAATCTGATAGCCTATAAAATAGATAATAGAAGGATTAAGCTTAATGAGGGGGAGGCAATGCAAAACCCAGATGAGAGATCATGGAATTGGTTTGGGGCAGTGTGGAGGGAGGGATGAAAATAATTCATTTGAAAGTTAAATGTTACAAAGGACATAACTCAGTGACACTGTGGTTTTTCTGTTTTTTTTTTTAATATTTTCAAAAGCCTCATTACTTTTTCTAGCTAATGTATCACATGGTTAATGTATATGGAATTTACTTTGGAAAAAATTCATTAGCCTTTCCACAATCATAAATCAGAAATTTCAACATCCTCTATAGCTACAGCTGCATTTATGAACTCAAGTATAGGATCAGATATTACTCTTATGAATTCAATTCCTCATGGATAACTTTACAGATTTGAATGGATATTACTTACTTTCATCACTCAAATCCATCCACTGTTGTCCTGGAAAGAGGACCTCTCCCAAATTATGAGTGGTAACCACATCTCCCCCATTCTTAAGCGTGGAACTGGAGTATAAATCCAGTATAAGAATGGGCATGTAATTTAGACCTGAGCCAAGCCATCTAAAACAATACCATGGTAAAGACGATTAACACAGAAAGGATAAGTGACCCACCTATGGCATACAATTTTAATCATACTCTTAGGAAAATAAACCTTGTATTTCCTCTAGACCTGCACTTTAATAAATGAAGTCCTGGAGTTCATAGAAACCAAATGCCATGACTGAAGTCTGCATGGAAAAGAACAAGTCAAGAGAGACCATTTACAACTGTATCACTTAATGCTTCTCAAATCCTACAAGACCTGATTTATGTGATTCACTTTTCTTTCCCTTTTCTGCCCATACCAGTTCAATCTTCATGTTTGTTACTTGAGACCAAAAGCCCTAAAGGATAAATGATATCTATGATAATGAACTCTATCATTTTTATGCACTTCGTATCTGTAGATTTGATGGTCTTTTATGACTCCTAATTGTTTATTTAGATCATGAGAAAAATGTAGAAAAGCCCAGAGATCAGTGAGAATTCTGAGATGAATGATTAGAAACCTCACTCATTCATATCCAGCCTCTGGGAATGAATCATGACTGGTGTAAGTCAGTGACTTTCAGACATAATACATCAAAACTACCTAAAGATCTTGGTTATCCTCTGCAGACTCCGATGCCAGAGTCTCTGGCAGAGAATTGGTTTGGGACATGAGAATTTGGATTTGTAACAAGTTCCTAGAGATGAACAAGTTCCTTGAGAACCACTGGTATAGGCATATAATTTTTATGTTGGGACTTCATTACTCTCTGTAACTCAACTAGGGGCTTTCCAGGAACACTTTTCACTGATTTAAGAAAGACATAGGGTAATAGAGCTCTCATTTTCAAGTTGTTTTCTTCCAGTTTTGGACACTGTGATGAGAGATGTAGTGCTAGTAGTTGACACAGTCACATGGGAATCAAGAGAAAAAGCCAAGGGAATTACATCTACGCAATGCCCTGACCAGCCCTGGGACTAACGTCTTTCAGAGTTGTTGTTAGGACAAGCAAATCAGTGTCATTATTATTATCTAAACATTAGTCAGGCACTCCGTTACTTTTAGCTGAATGTTCTGCTTGAGTTGCTTATAATGGCCTATTTGTAGGGCAACGATAGAGACATAGACATAAAGAACGGACATGTGGACACAGGGGGCAAAGGGGATGAATTGAGAGATTAGGTTTGACATAAATACACTACTATGTGTAAAATAGATAGCTAGTGGGAACCTGCTGTATAGCACAGGGAGTGCATCTCGGTGCCCTATGATGACCTAGATGGGTGGGATGGGGGGTGGGAGGGAGATCCAAGAGGGAGGGGATATAGGTATACATATAGCTGATTCACTTCATTGTACAGCAGAAACTAACACACCATTGCAAAGCAGTTTTACTCCAATAAAATTATTTTAAAAAATGAAAGCATTCTTATGGTTGTAAATTATTTTAGTGCAGCAATGTTTTGCTTTAGATTCTATAAACCCACAACACACAGCACAATTTCTTTTTTTATTTTCATTTTTTTATTAAAGTAATACATGTACATGGTTTGAAAAGCCAGTTAATATTGTAAAGCTTTAAGGGAACCCAGCAGGCCCCGCCTCTCTCCTCACTGCAGAGCACAATTTCTTGAACACAGTAGAAGCTCAATAAATATTTGCTAATTTAATGATAAATGACAGCAATAGTTTGGCTTCAGTCTAAAATAGTTTGCAGTTTTAAGCATGAAAATGTTTTATGTAATATTTTTTTCTATCCCTCTCATTAGTTACACAAAATTGCAAAAATCATTTATCTGTTTCTGATATTGTAGTTCATTCTCCCTTTTGAGAGTATTTCTCTCCCACAAAGATTTGAAACACATTTTCCTACCACATATCTAAAAATAATTTAATATGGGGAAGAATCTGGGGTTGCAGTTTGAAGTCATAAAATAATGCATGCTAAAAATGTGGAGTATATGTATCTTTTCTTGTCATGGAATATTTATAAATGCCACCTACAAGGACATCATTTCTCAGGATGTTCTAAGGCCCTAAGTCAGCTATTTAATGGAGAAGAATACTAAGACACATGATTCAGGTAAAATAGTTTTATGGTATATAATTCTTTCTTCATACATAATTTCTTAATATTGTGTGCATGTTCCTATAATTCAGACTTGCACATGTTACATCAAATAATTTTTTGGCAGTAGAGTAAGATACAATTTTCATTAATACTTAACTTACTATAATCTGCATCATCAAGCCTTTTGTAATTAATGTAGCATTTCTAGAATTCTGTCAATAAAATTAAATCTTATATTTAACAGATGTAGATAAGGATCATAATTTTATGTGAGCAAATAAAATCTGTACAAAGTCCAAAAGTGATCTTGTTTAAAAAAAAGGCCAGAAGTTCAAACTATTACAAGCTATAAGTCAAAGCAATTGCTCCCTTGTTTGTAGTACATGTGCTTTATCTTAAAAGTTATAGCACTTGCTGGTAGTGCCTGATAAAGTTAGCAGTTTTCAGCCTAATAGCACTGCTATCATTATTCAAAATAATTTATAATTTATTATCACTTATTCAAAATCAGAAGAAAAATCAGCATTTTTGAAATTAAACCTTTCCCCTTTTCCCTTCATTTTGAAGTGATTTGGAGGACAATTATATTTTAAGCATAAAAAAATTGATATTAATTCACTGTTTTTACCTCTTTTTGTTTAATAATAGCAAACATTCTAAAGACAGACTTTTATTTTAGCTTCCAGTTTGGATTTTTTTTAACATTTGTGTGAACAAAAATAATAATTTGGAATTGGCATTTATACATGGTTCAAATCAAATTGAAAAATGACTAATTTTTCTACTGGGCTATTATATGAGCCCATAATAATTTACAGCCTCTATTGGAAAATAAGGCAAAACAATACACTTAAGTTTCAGCTCCCTTAGAAATAATGTTGCTATTATAAGGGTCATTATGAGTGGCATGCTCACATGGAGACACTGTACACTATTGCCTCACATCTTTCCAGTCCAGGTAACTGCATGGTCTCATCCTACTCACATGAAGTAGGTATCTCTGGGGAGGCTGCCGAATTCATCATGATTTTGATTCTGTGACAGGGTATACTTAGGCCTGTGTTTGAGCTCCATGACCTTTGCTCGTCTACCACGGAAGATGAAGGTACATTTGTGTCTTAGATTAGGCTAATCTGCTTCTCCCCACTCCATCCTATGAAATAGACAATTGGAATGGAGAATCATGGACCCAAATAGTGCTAAAACTTAATAACATCTTTTGTTGACACTATGAAGAGTGTGTGAAAAGTTGTTTTTGGTACCTCCAGAACTTCCCTCATCCTTGACCTTTCTAGCGCTTGGCTAATTAGCTCTTCCTAGCTTCTCTGCAAAATTCCTTTTTGTTGATCACAATAGCCAGTTCACATATCATACGTCATATCCATAGCAAAAATGTGTATCTTTCTTTATATTGTTGCCTACATACTTATCCATGTACCTCTGTTGATATATGGATAGATGGCTAGATGATAGGTAGGTGATAGATGATAGGTGACATATGAATATCTTTATATCTCTGTATATATATATATAGATAGATATATATGACATTTTATATATTTCATAATACACATAGGGTTACAGTGGACTTAAGAGCCGCCCCTTTAAAAGTAAAATGTCCCTGATCACATTGAATAACTTAATGGTCACTGGCTTATGACCTCTGTTTAATACCATCTATCTGTACCAAAAGACTCAATCACATGCCAATGAGGCTTTGACCAAGATAGCACAAATTCTTGAGAGCAACCTAGCTGGAATAGTCTAGAAAAAGTAGATAGTAAATTATATCAATAAAATCAACTTTCCTGTTCATTAATGAAAAAAGTACATTAACAAGAAGGTTGCCATTTACAAAAAATTGCCTTACTCAATAATTAATTATAATATGCAGTCAATAAGATGGAAGAGAGAAATTAGGAATGGATATTCTCAAGGTGTGAAATGGGTAGTATAATCAGTTGTATAACAAATTTTCTTTATTAGAAAGAGTACTTGTCTTGTCCAATTCCCTGTAGCTGCTATAAGAATATTTCCTAGATAAAGATTGATTTATTCAAAATATTTATGTGAAGAACAGATAACTAAAAAGGGATTAAAACACACAGACACACATATGCATTTACAACAGATATGAGGAAAGAAAAGATAGTGAAAAGAATACAAGATTGTTGTAAAAAAAAAAAAAGTCATAGCTGTGCCTGTATGGATACAGCCTGCAGACTTTATCAATTAACGCAAGGACAAATTTAAGGATCATAATCACAAAATGCACATTTTATAAAATAACATTCTGCTAACCAAGCTGACCTGAATTTTCAAATAAGCATAATATTCCTTCCGTGATCAATGACCTCTCTTGTCTTTTACACAAAGTAACTACTCAAAGGCAGAGAGAAACGTGTGCTTTGATAAAACTGCTCATTCTTAAACAGCTTCCGATTTTTATGCTGCACCAAAAACTCAGCTTTAGATAAGAGTGTTTTATTTCCATTTAACTCATTTATTACCTTTCTCCCTTGGGACTTGAAAAATTAGGCTAGAGCTACAACTTGGACAGATTCCTTACCTAGCCCTTAAAAGTGATTTCGATAGAATTTTATTTGGATACAAACAACATCCATCTCATAGTTCTCATTACTATAATCACATGCTTTATTAAAATAGTCTTATCAAACTTATATGTTACTGTGCCCTCTTATTGAACTGCCTCTAGAATTCACATTTTCAGTGAGGTCATTCATATTCTAAAGTACTTCTAGTGTAGTTTTTCTTATTGCCCCAACCTCACACATTCCCATTTATTGATCTAAACGTTTATGCAATTTCTTTTTCTTTCCCCACGGAATTACTGTATGTAAAATTTTGTGTATTATTCCTATTGAATCTCTGGGCATATTTCCTCTTCCTAACTCCTACTTCTTGTCATGAGCTGCTTTATTATTGGTTTCACTTCTTGGTTGTTTTGTGTGTGTGTGTGTGTGTGTGTGTGTGTGTGTGTGTGTGTGTGTGCTTGTGCCATTCATTTAAATTCATCTAATACTTTATTTCGGTGCTTTGTGACATAATTTTGAGCTACTTTGCTATCACGAAGCTAATAGAAACCTAGCCAATTAGATGATTAGATATGTATCACTCATTTAGCTTTAAATTTTTCACATTACACTGTTTTCTATGCTATGAGAAATAACACGCCAATAATTGACTGAGTTGAGTTCCACACATGAAAAGAAATAAGTTCACCTCTAGAACATGACCCATTTATTTATTTTCAGGCTAGTTTCTGTTAGAATATGATATATAAACTGTGAGACTTATTCATTACTTCTACCTCCAGATTTCTTTTCACTGAGAGAAAATGTTTGTTTAGTGATATGAAAATAAAATTTCAGGCAATCACACAAAGGGTAAGCATCACTCATTCAACAATTATTTCTTAATATTTAATCTAAATTTTCTATCCTTGATAGTTATTTCTCTATTGAGTGATACCCACTTCCAAAGCAACTTCTGACTGAAGCAACAATATCTTCAGAGAAAGATGAATTGTGCTGTTTCTCTCTAAGAGCTGTACTTTACTTCCCATTTTATCAGTTTGTTTCAGCCGCGGTTACACAAAGGACAACTGCCCGTATTGCCTGCCCTTTGCTCTCACCCCAGCAGGCCGACCACAGTGATTGTGTTGTCTTGACCCCCATAATGTTACTGGATGTATTTAATTCTCCTGTCTGTCACGTTAATAAACTTCCCTGGCTTCTGCCTTGCAGAGCGAGACCTCAAAAATCTACCCTAGCTGAAAATAGCAGCATAGATACTACAGATAGAAAAAAAGGTACAGTTAATTCATAGACATGAGATTCCAAAACCACAAATAGAATACTAAATTCTTTTATATATATATATATATATATATATATATATATATATATATATATATATATATATCAAAACAGCCTAACTTCTTTTAGGAGACAATGTGTAAACTTGATACAGTTCTATTGAACTTCAGACTGCTGAAACCCAACATTTCTGCCATTGACAGTGAGAAAAACTGAGTTCCATCTATTCTAGTTCACTCTGTAGTGTGTTCCACTATAGACAATGGTTTTCGGGTACCTGCTTTTGTATATCAATCATCCCTGGAAATAGAGATTTAAGAAGTCTTAAAAACAATGATGCTAACTTTTACGAACTTTGTGATTTCTCTACTTCCAGACTAATCTTTTTAAAGATACAAAGATTGGTTTCCCAGAAAAGCATTTTGTGGGTATTTAGCACTAAAATGTCTATTAGTGGAAAAGCCTTATCTTATACCAGTACATTTCAAGTTTTTGAAATAGAGGAAATAAAGCCTCTCTGGCTTTGTTTTTTTACAATGTTAAATACTTGAGATAAGATTATTTACCCTTTGTTTCCCCCATTCTTTCATACTTCTTTTCCTCTCTTCCAAAAGCCTTCATATTAATACAATAAAGTTTATCACTATTGGTAACTGCTTCAAAAAAAAAAAGAAAAAGAAAACAAAGAATCTGTGCAACTCAAGTGAGACATATGTGAAATCAATGAGTAGAACTTATTAATTTGCATTATAAATGAACTTTAAGACTTTAAGCTCTTCTTTTTCTGCTTGTTTTATACACGTTGATCACCTTCACAAAGAGATATAGGTCAGTGTAGTCTAGGCCTAGAAGCACCACATGGTAATATTGAAATGTGTAATTCTTAGTCACTTTCTACAATGTTCTTAAAATTTTACAAGAACAAGGAAGCCCTTAAAAAAGCATTCTCATTTTTGTTTTGTATATGGGAAGGGAATATATGAGACCAAGTATTGGGATCTGGAATTATATGTAAGAAAATCATAGCTAAGGATGACTTGGAGTCACAAAGAAAAGTTGAAGGGAAATGAAAGAAATGGAGAGGGAGTAATATGGGTGCTTTAGTGTCACTTTCTCTGGGAGAGGACAAAGGATATTTTCCAACTAATCCTTACTTGTTCCACAAAGTAGAACGATGACTCTAGTAGATTTGTTCACCTGAAAATTTACTAAAACACACAGCTACCCTTTGTTTCAGACCCAAGTAAATAAAAAAATAAAATATATTTAGGACAATTTACCAAATTTACTAAGAGCTAACAATGTTTCTAGTTCAATTTTAGTTTTCATGGTAATTGAAAATTCAGAATCATTTTACTTACTGTAACATGAAAAAAAAAGTTATCTTTAACTTTAATAAAGATACAGGACTATACTGCATTTGCAGAGATAGTATACAGTACTGAGTCTGAGCTAGTCCTGTAACTAAAAGAAATAAGACTGATGATTACTTAAAATTTTAGAGCATACTTGTGTTGCCATTCCCACAGGATTACAGAACAGAGTTTATAGGAGACTCTCCAAATTAATTCTGCCCATTAATAACATTAAATTCTCACCAAACTCTGTTAAAATATGTGGCTCTTGCACTATATACTTCCTCCCTTCCTTATATCAAGGTTTTAATTATTATAAAGAATATTATAATAATAATTTATGAGGAACAAAAAAACAAAGACCCAGATGGAATTACATGGTGATTTACTACAGAGGATCCAAGATTTTCACAAAATTTTTAAAATGCTAGGTATAAAATTTATTTTTTGTATCTCCTGACAAATAACAAATATTAATAATTTATCCCAGTGATTCTTTTTTTATGGTAAAAATGCTTCAAGGCCCAGGAATGCAAACTGAATTCCAGGGAAATTCCAGAACTTAGGGTATCAAATTATGTACTTAAATTGAGATAAGAAATTATAGGGGGACGAGGGGAAGATGGCGGAAGAGTAAGATGCGGAGATCACCTTCTTCCCCACAGATACACCAGAAATACATCTACACGTGGAACAACTCCTACAGAACACCTACGGAACGCTGGCAGAAGACCTCAGACTTCCCAAAAGGCAAGAAAGTACCCACGTACCTGGATAGGGCAAAAGAAAAAAAGAATAAACAAAGACAAAAGGATAGGAACGGGACTTGCACCAGTGGGAGGGAGCTGCGAAGGAGGAAATGTTTCCACATACTAGGAAGCCCCTTCGTGGGTGGAGACTGCGGGTGGCTGAGGGGGAAAGCTTCAGAGCTGAGGTGGAGAGCACAGCAACAGGAGTGTGGAGAGCAAAGTGGAGAGATTCCTGCACAGAGGATCAGTGCCGACCGGCACTCACCAGCCCAAGAGGCTTGTCTGCTCACCCGCCGGGGCGGGCGGGGCTGGGAGCTGAGGCTCCGGCATCGGTTGGAGCGCAGGGAGAGGACTGGGGTTGGCGGCGTGAGCACAGCCTGCAGGGGCTAGTGCACCAGGGCTAGCTGGGAGGGAGTCTGGGGAAAAGTCTGGACCTGCTGAAGAGGCAAGAGATTTTGTTTTCCCTCTTTGTTTCCTGGTGCGCGAGGAGACGGGATTAAGAGCGCTGCTTAAAGGAGCTCCAGAGACTAAAAGCGCGGCTAAAAACGTGGACCCCAGAGACGGGCATGAGATGCTAAGGGTGCTGCTGCCGCCACCAAGAAGCCTGTGTGCGAGCACAGGTCACTATCCACACCCCCCTTCCAGGGAGCCTGTGCAGCCCGCCACTGCCAGGGTCCCGTAATCCAAGGACAACTTCCCCGGGAGAACGCACAGCACGCCTCGGGCTGGTGCAACGTCATGCCGGCCTCTGCCACCACATGCTTGCCCTGCACTCAGTACCCCTCCCTCCTCCCGGCCTGGATGAGCCAGAGTCCCCGAAGCAGCTGCTCCTTTAACCCCGTCTTGTCTGAGCAAAAAACAGATGCCCTCCGGTGACCTACATGCAGAGGCAGGGCCAAATCCAAAGCTGAGGCCCTGGGAGCTGTGAGAACAAAGAAGAGAAAGGGAAATCCCTCCCAGCAGCCTCAGAAGCAGTGGATTAAAGCTCCACAATCAACTTGATGTACCCTGCATCTGTGGAATACATGAGTAGACAATGAATCATCCCAAACTGAGGAGGTGGACTTTGAGAGCAAGATTTATTTATTTTTTCCCTTTTCCTCTTTTTGTGGGTGTGTATGTGTATGCTTCTGTGTGAGATTTTGTCTGTATAGCTTTGCTTCCACCATTTGTCCTAGGGTTCTATCTGTCCTTTTTTCTTTTTTCTTCTTCTTTAAAAAAAAAAAAAATCTTTTTCTTAATATTTATTCTTTATTTTAATATGTATATTTTATTTTATCTTTATTTTATTTTACCTTTTCTTTCTGTCTGTCTTTCAGTACTTCCCTCCTCCCTTCCTTCCTTCCTTCCTCCCTCCCTCCCTCCTTCTCTCCTTTCTTTCTTTCTTTCTTTCTTTCTTTCTTTCTTTCTTTCTTTCTACTTTTTCTAAAAATCTCCAAGAGATCTCTATCTCAACACCAGCACTCAGCTTCACTCAACAAACAGCAGGCTACAGTGCTGGACACCCTATGCCAAACAACTAGCAAGATAGGAACACAACCCCACCCATTAGCAGAGATGCTACCTAAAATCATAATAAGTTAACAGACACCCCAAAACACACCACCACACATGGACCTGCCCACCAGAAAGACAAGATCCAGCCTCATCCAACAGAACAGAGGCACTAGTCCCCTCCACCAGGAAGCCTACACAACCTAATGAACCAAATTTAGCCACTGGGGACAGACACCAAAAACAACGGAAACTACAAACGTGCAGCCTACAAAAATGAGACCCCAAACACAGTAAGATAAGCGAAATGAGAGGACAGAAAAACACACAGAAGATGAAGGATCAAGATAAAAACTCACCAGACATAACAAATGAAGAGGAAATAGGCAGTCTACCTGAAAAATAGTTCAGAATAATGATAGTAAAGATGATCCAAAATCTTGGAAATAGAATAGACAAAATGCAAGAAACATTTAACAAGGACCTAGAAGAACTAAAGATGAAACAAGCAATGATGAAAAACCAATAAATGAAATTAAAAATACTCTAGATGGGTTCAATAGCAGAATAACTGAGGCAGAAGAACGGATAAGTGACCTGGAAGATAAAGTAGTGGAAATAACTACTGCAGAGCAGAATAAAGAAAAAAGAATGAAAAGAACTGAGGACAGTCGCAGAGACTTCTGGGACAACATTAAACACAACAACATTCGAATTATAGGGGTTCCAGAAGAAGAAGAGAAAAAGAAAGGGACTGAGAAAATATTTGAAGAGATTATAGTCGAAAACTTCCCTAATGTGGGAAAGGAAATAGTTAATCAAGTCCAGGAAGCACAGAGAGTCCCATACAGATAAATCCAAGGAGAACTACGTCAAGACACATATTAATCAAATGGTCAAAAATTAAATACAGAGAAAGCATATTAAAAGCAGCAAGGGAAAAACAACAAATAACACACAAGGAAATCCCCATAAGGTTAACAGCTGATCTTTCAGCAGAAACTATGCAAGCCAGAAGGGACTGGCAAGACATATTTAAAGTGATGAAGGAGAAAATGCAACAACCAAGATTACTCTACCCAGCAAGGATCCCATTCAGATTTGATGGAGAAATTAAAACCTTTACAGACAAGCAAAAGCTAAGAGAGTTCAGCACCACCAAACCAGCTTTACAACAAATACTAAAGGAACTTCTTAGGCAAGAAACACAACAGAAGGAAAGACCTACAATAACAAACCCAAAACAATTAAGAAAATGGGAATAGGAACATACATATAGATGATTACCTTAAATGTAAATGGACTAAATGCTCCCACCAAAAGACACAGGTTGGCTGAATGGATACAAAAACAAGACCCATATATATGCTGTCTACAAGAGACTCACTTCAGACCTAGAGACACATACAGGATGAAAGTAAGGGGATGGAAAAAGATATTCCATGCAAATGGAAACCAAAAGAAAGCTGGAGTAGCGATTCTCATATCAGACAAAATAGACTTTAAAATAAAGACTATTAGAAGAGACAAAGAAGGACACTACATAATGATCAAGGGATTGATCCAAGAAGAAGATATAACAATTGTAAATATTTATGCACCCAACATAGGAGCACTTCAATACATAAGGCAAATGCTAACAGCCATAAAAGGGGGAATCGACAGTAACACATTCATAGTAGGGGACTTTAACACCCCACTTTCACCAATGGACAGATCATCCAAAATGAAAATAAATAAGGAAACACAAGCTTTAAATGATATTAAACAAGATGGACTTAATTGTTATTTATAGGACATTCCATCCCAAAACAAAGGAATACCCTTTCTTCTCAAGTGCTCATGGAACATTCTCCAGGATAGATCATATCCTGGGTCACAAATCAAGCCTTGGTAAATTTAAGAAAATTGAAATTGTATCAAGTATCTTTTCTGACCACAACGCTATGAGACTAGATATCAATTACAGGAAAAGATCTGTAAAAAATACAAACACAGGGAGGCTAAACAATACAATACTTAATAATGAAATGATCACTGAAGAAATCAAAAACTACCTAGAAACAGGGCTTCCCAGGTAGCGCAGTAGTTGGGAGTACGCCTGCCGATGCAGGGGACACGGGTTTGTGCCCCGGTCCTGGAGGATCCCACATGTCATGGAGCGGCTGGGCCAGTGAGCCATGGCTGCTGATCCTGTGCATCCGGAGCCTGTGCTCCACAACGGGAGAGGGCACAACAGTAAGAGGCCCATGTACCACACACACACAAAAAAAAACCCTAGAAACAAATGACAATAGAGACACGATGACCCAAAACCTATGGGATGCAGCAAAAACAGTTCTAAGAGGGAAGTTTATAGCAATACAATCCTATCTCAAGAAGCAGGAAACATCTCGAATAAACAACCTAACCTTGCACCTAAAGCAATTAGAGAAAGGAGAACAACAACAACAAAAAATACCCAACTTTAGCAGAAGGAAAGAAATCATAAAGATCAGATCAGAAAAAAATGAATAAGAAATGAAGGAAACAATAGCAAAGATCAATAAAACTAAGAGCTGGTTCTTTGAGAAGATAAACAAAATTGATAAACCATTAGCCAGACTCATCAAGAAAAAAGGGAGAAGACTCAAATCAATAGAATTAGAAATGAAAAAGGAGAAGTAACAACTGACACTGCAGAAATACAAAAGATCATGAGAGATTACTACAAGCAACTCCATGCCAATAAAATGGACAACCTGGAAGAAATGGACCAATTCTTAGAAATGCACAACGTGACAAGACTGAATCAGGAAGAAATAGAAAATACGAACAGACCAATAACAAGTACTGAAGTTGAAACTGTGATTAAAATTCTTCCAACAAAAAGTGCTCAGGGGCTTCCCTGGTGGCGCAGTGGTTGAGAGTCCGCCTGCCGATGCAGGGGACACGGGTTCGTGCCCCGGTCTGGGAAGATCCCACATGCCGCGGAGCGGCTGGGCCCGTGAGCCATGGCCGCTGAGCCTGCGCGTCCGGAGCCTGTGCTCCACAACGGGAGAGGCCACAACAGTGAGAGGCCCGTGTACCGCCAAAAAAAAAAAAAAAAAAAAAAAAGTGCTCAGGACCAGATGGCTTCACAGGCGAATTCTATCAAACATTTAGAGAAGAGCTAAGACCTATCCTTCTCAAACTCGTCCAAAATATAGCAGAGGGAGGAACACTCCCAAACTCATTCTACAAGGCCACCATCACCCTGACAAAACCAGACAAGGATGTCACAAAGAAAGAAAACTAGAGGCCAATATCACTGATGAACATAGATACAAAAATCCTCAACAAAATACAAGCAAACAGAGTCCAACAGCACATTAAAAGGATCATACATCATGATCAAGTGGGGTTTATTCCAGGAATGCAAGATTCTTCAATATACACAAATCAATCAACGTGATACACCACATTAACAAATTGAAGGAGAAAAACCATATGAACATCTCAATAGATGCAGAGAAAGCTTTTGACAAAATTCAACACCCATTTAAGATAAAAACCCTGCAGAAAGTAAGCATAAAGGGAACTTTCCTCAACATAATAAAGGTCATATATGACAAACCACAGCCAACATCGTCCTCAATGGTGAAAAACTGAAAGCATTTCCACTAAGATCAGGAACAAGACAAGGTTGCGCACTCTCACCACTCTTATTCAATATAGTTTTGGAAGTTTTACCACAGCAATCAGAGAAGAAAAGGAAATAAAAGGAATCCAAATTGGAAAAGAAAAAGTAAAGCTGTCACTGTTTGCAGATGACATGATACTATACATAGAGAATCCTAAAGATGCTACCAGAAAACTACTAGAGCTAATCAATGAATTTGGTAAAGTAGCAGGATACAAAATGAATACACAGAAATCTCTGGCATTCCTATACACTAATGATGAAAATTCTGAAAGTGAAATCAAGAAAACACTCCCATTTACCATTGCAACAAAAAGAATAAAATATCTAGGAATAAACCTACCTAAGCTGTATGCAGAAAATTATAAGACACTGATGAAAGAAATTAAAGATGATACAAATAGATGGAGAGATATACCATGTTCTTGGATGGGAAGAATCAACATTGTGAAAATGACTCTACTACCCAAAGCAATCTACAGATTCAATGCAATCCCTATCAAACTGCCACTGACATTTTTCAGAGAACTAGAACAAAAAATTTCACAATTTGTATGGAAACACAAAAGACCCGAAATAGCCAAAGCAATCTTGAGAACAAAAAACGGAGCTGGAGGAATCAGGCTCCCTGACTTCAGACTATACTACAAAGCTACAGTAATCAAGACAATATGGTACTGACACAAAAACAGAAAGATAGATCAATGGAACAGGATAGAAAGCCCAGAGATAAACCCATGCACATATGGTCACCTTATCTTTGATAAAGGGGGCAGTAATGTACAGTGGAGAAAGGTCAGCCTCTTCAATAAGTGGTGCTGGGAAAGCTGGACAGGTACATGTAAAAGTACGAGATTAGATCACTCCCTAACACCATACACAAAAGTAAGCTCAAAATGGATTAAAGACCTAAATGTAAGTCCAGAAACTATCAAACTCTTAGAGGAAAACATAGGCCAAACACTCTATGACATAAATCACAGCATGATCCTTTTTGACCCACCTCCTAGAGGAATGGAAATAAAAACAAAAGTAAACAAATGGGACCAAATGAAACTTCAAAACTTTTTCACAGCAAAGGAAACCATAAACAAGACCAAAAGACAAACCTCAGAATGTGAGAAAATATTTGCAAATGAATCAACTGACACCCTCCTTTACCTACTTCACCCTCCCCCCCACCCTCCTTCCCCCTGGTAACCACTACTCTAGCACGTTTTTTTTTTTTTTTGGTTTGATTTGTTCATTTACCTTGGGTTTTATTTGTTTGTTTGCTTATATTTCACATATGAGTATAATAACACAGTATTTGCCTTTCTCCTTCTGACTCATTTCACTTAGGGTCATCCATGTTGTAAATGGCAAGATTTCATCTTTTAATGGCTGAATAGTATTCCACTGTATATATATACCACATCCTCTTTATTGATTCATCTATTGATGAACACTTATGTTGCTTCCATATCTCAGCTAGTATAAATAATGCTGCAATGAGCATATGGGTGCACATATCTTTTCGAATTAATGTTTCTGTATTCTTCGGATTAATGCTCAGAGTGGAATAAACACATCATATGGTAGTTCTATTCTTAATTTTTTGAGAAATCGCCATACTGTTTTCCATAGTGGTGCAGCTATTTTGAGTTGACTTTTGTGTATGATGTGATATAGTGGTCTAGTTTCATTCTTCTGTATGTGGCTCTCCAGTTCTCCCAGCACCACTTACTGAAGAGACACTTCTTTCTTCATTGTATGTTCTTTGCTCCTTTGTCATAAAATAATTGTCCGTATACGAGTGGGTTTATTTCTGGGCTCTCAGTTCTCTCCCATTAATCGATGTTTCTGTTTTTCTGCCAATACCATGATTACTATAGTTTTTAATATAGTTTGAATTCAGGGTGTGTGATACCTCCTGCTTTGTTCTTTTTCTCTCAAGATTGCGTTGGGTATTCAGGTCTTTTGTGGCTCTATATAAATTTTAGGATTTTTTGTTCTATTCCTGTGAAAAATGTTATTGGGATTTTGACAGGGATTGTATTGAATCTGTACATTGCTTTAGGTAATATAGACATTTTAACAACGTTAATTCTTCCAATTCGTGAGCACAGAATAGCTTTCCATTTCTTTAGGTCTTCTTCAATTTCTTTCAACAATGTCTTAGTGTTTTCAGTGTACAGATCTTTCACCTCCTTGGTTAAATGTATTCCTAGGTATTTTATTATTTGTGTTGTTATTGTAAATGGAATTGTTTTCCTGATTTCTCTTTCTTCTAGTTCATTGTTAGTTTATAGAAATGCAATAGATTTTTGTATATTAATTTTTACCCTGCAAATTAGCTGTACTCATTTATTACTTCCAAAAGTATTTTGGTGGAGTCTTTAGGATTTTCTATATATAAAATTATGTGATCAGCAAATAATGACAGTTTAACTCCTTCCTTTCCAATTTGAATGCCTTTTATTTCTTCTTCTTGCTTAATTGTTCTGGCTAAAACTTCCAATACAATTTTGAATAGGAGTGGCAAGAGTGGGCATCCTTGTCTTGCTGCTGATCTTAGAGGGACAGTTTTCAGTTTTTCACCATTGGATATGATGTTAGCTGTGGGTTTGTCATATATGACCTTTATTATGCTGAGGTATGTTCATTCTATACATATTTTATTGAGAGTTTTTTTTTTTTTATAATAACTGGGTGTTGAATCTTGTTAAATGCTTTTTCTGCATCTATTGAGGTAATCATGTGATTTTTTTATCCTTCATTTTGTTAATGTGGTGTATCACATTGGTTGATTTGCAGATGTTGAACCATCCTGGTATCCCTGGAATAAATCCTAATTTATCATGGCATACGATCTTTTTAGTGTATTTTTGTATTTGGTTTGCTAATATTTCATTGAGGATTTTTGTGTCTATGTTCATCAGAGATATTGGTCAGCAATATTCTCTTTTTTTGTGCTGTCCTTGTCTGGTTTTTGTATCAGGATAATGTTGGCCTTGTAAAATGACTTTGGAAGCATTCTCTCCTTTTCAATTTTTTGGAAGAGTTTGAGAAGGATAAGTTTTTTTTTTTTTTTTGAATGTTTGTAGAACTTCACCTGTGAAGTCATCTGGTCCCGGACTTTTGTTTTGGGAGAGTTTTTAATTATTGTTTCAATATCCTTCCTAGTGACTAATCTATTCAAGTTTTCTATGATCCAGTCTTGGAAGTTTGTATGATTCTAAGCATTTGCCTGTTTCTTCTATATTGTCCAATTTGTTGGCATATGATTGTTCATAATATTATCTGATAATCCTTTGCATTTCCTAGTACTCCTTGTTATTTCTCCTCTTTCTTTCTGATTTTATTTATCAAAGCCTTCTCTCTTTATCTGTTAGTAAGTCTAGCTAAAGGCTTGTCAATTGTTTGTATCCTTTCAAAGAACTAGCTCTTGGTTTCATTGACCTTTTCTTTTGTCCTTTTAGTTTCCATTTATTTCCACTCTGCTGTTTATTATTTCTTTTCTTCTACTGATTTTGAGCTTCATTTGTTCTTCTCTAATTCCTTTAGGTGTAAGGTCAGATTGTTTATTTGAGATTTTTTCTTGTATCTTGATATATACCTGTATTGCTATAAACTTTTCTCTTAGTATCACTTTTGATGCATCCCACAGAATTTGGAATGTGATATTTTCATTTTCATTCGTCTTCAGGGAATTTTTGCTTTCTCCTTTGATTTCTTTGTTGACCCAATAATTGTTTAGTAGCATGTTGTTCATTCTCCACATATTTGTGATTTTTCCAGCTTTCTTCTTGTAGTTGAATTCTAGTCTCATATCGTTGTGATCAGAAAAATGCTTGATATGATTTCAATCTTCTTAAATTTAATGAGACTTGTTTTGTGCCCCAACATATGGTCTGTCCTTGAGACTATTCCATGTACAGTTGAGAAGAATATGTATTTTGCTGCATTTGGATGGAATGGTCTAAGTAAATCTATCAAGACCATCTGTCCTAATGTTTCATTTAAGGTTGCTGCTTCCTTGCTTACTTCCTGTCCAGATGATATATTGATTGATGTAAGTGGGATATTAAAGCCCCCTACTATTATTGTGCTGCTGTCAGTTTCTCCTGTTTGATTTGTTAATAATTGCTTTATATATATTAGATCTCCAATGTTAGGTGCATATTTATTAATAACTGATGCTGTGAGTTTGTTATCAAATTGAAGACCTCTGTTAAGCAAGAAGGAATTCTGTAGTACATAGCCTTCAGACTTGAACTACAACATAGACTCTCTTTTGAGTTTCCAACCTGGTATCTCATCTTGCAGGTTTGGGACTTGCTGGTCTCCATAATTATGTGAACATATTCCTTAAAATAAATCTCTCAATCTCTCTCTCTCATATATATATATATATATATATATATATATATATATATATATATATATATATATACACACACACACACACACACACACACTCTATTGGTTCCATTTTTATGGAGAAGATGATGAATACATAGTGTAAATAAATAGTTTAATAATTTAAGTAAAATGTTATAATGCTATTACAGGAGCTTATTCAAAGAACCATTGAATTCATCATCTAAACAGAATAAAAAACAAAAATCATACATTCCTGTCAATAGATAGAGGAAAAAAATATATAACGAATTTCAACAATTTATTATAAAAAAATTTAGTGAATTTAATTTGATAAATGGTATCTATGAGAAGCCTACTGTTATACCATATTTACTGGTGAAGTATTGAACTCATCCTTGTTATGACTGAGAACAAAGCAAGGATATCTTTTCTTACAATATATTTTGCAACATTGTGTTGGTGATCCAATCCAATGCAATGAGGTAAGAAAAAGAAATATATAACATAAATATCAAAAAGTAGTAAAACTCCTTTTGTGTAGTGCATTCATAGCCATTCAGTTCTACAAGTGTTTTAATTTCTATTATGATTTTCTCTATGATCCATAGTGTTATTTAGGAGTACTTTTTTTTCTTCCCAAACATTTTATTCTTGAATTCTAATCTTTTTTATCCTGGGCAGAGAACATGTTTTATGCATTAGCTGTTCTTTGAAGTCGTTGAACTCTCTTTGGCGATGTAATATGTGGTCATTAAAAAGAAAAAAAAAATATGTGCACTTGGGAAAAAAAAAAGTAGTAAAACTATCTCTGTCCCAGAACACATAATAAAAATAAAAAGAAATCTATCAAGAAACTACAGCAATTAATAAGTAAATTTTTAAGAGTCACAGAAGAAAATGTCAAACTTTAAAAATCAATTATATTTCTTTATGCTATCAATAATGTAACTTTTTAAAATTCACATATAAATAGCATCAAACAAAATTCTTAGAAATCAATTTAACTTATTATGTATAAGACCTCCAAACTAAAAATTACAAAATATCTCTGAGCTAATTTATGACAAATTAAATAGATGGAGAGATGCACCATATTTATAGATTAGAAAAATCAATATGTTTAGTTGTTAATTCTCCCCTGATTGATTGATATAGTCTCACCATAATTCCAGCAATTTTTAAATAGGAATAGGAAAGCTGATTGTAAAATTTACATAGAAATTAAAAAGACCAAAAATATTGAAAACAGAGCAATACATGGGCAGGATTTACACTATTTGATAAATATTTACTTTAAAGCTATAGTAATCAAGAGATGAGATATTAGCTTAAGGATAGACATATAGATAACTAGAACAGATTGGAATGTCCAGAAATCGATGGATACTTATAAGATACATTTGGATACAATTTTTGATAATGTACCAAGTTCATCAGGAAAAATTGCATTTCAACAAATCATACTGAAAAATGTATATCCATGTAGAAAAAAGCAAACCTGACTTTATACACACTATGTGCTTCACACCATACACACATTAAAAAAAGACATATTATTGACATAAACATAAATGATAAACTATAAAGGTACTAGAAGAAAACAAAGGAGACCATCTTCACCATCTGAGTTAGACAAAGAAATAAGACAAAAATTCAACAACAAAAGAAAAAAATGATGAATTTGATTTTGTGAAATTTTAAATGGTACAATTTTCCATTATAAGATGTTTTCCACTACAGAAAGTTTGCATGATCAATAGGAATATTACTCATGGTATTTTTAGCACCTGTTTCAGTCTTCATATTTCTCAGCTAAGAATTTTATTTTGAGGAAAAAAGTCATGGTCTGGTAGGATTGAGTCTCTTTTATAGATGACATTCAGAGATCACCCTTAATCCCTCCCTTGACTATGAAATGTATAGCTTTTGCAGTAGGATGTTAATTTTGAGGCTTCCTATTCTTAGAGACAGGTTCATTTTTCACCAGTTTATCTGCTGCCACATGTCAGAAATTTCCTGAATGGAAATTTTGTCCAACCACTTTCTAAAAACAGCCCCAACTCTTCTGAGCACTACTCTGACATTTATTAAAAGATATCCAGCTACCATTATTCAACTTCATCTATTTAGTAAGTGCTTGAGATTTTTATTTTGAAATCTCAAAGTTCTAAGAGCTCTGGCTCAGTGTGCATTCAACATTTCTGAGTCAAATGTCTAAAATTTCCCAACCTGAACATGGATGCCAAAAGTAGACTTTGTCATACCTTCCCCATGGTACCACTCTCAATTTTTGCTGGGGAATGCCCGAGCACTTCAATACCTCTAATTCTTTTTTTTCCTCATGCAAAGATTCCAATAGCCATTTCCAAATAGTGTCTGAATTAGTTAAATGACAATATAAGAGTGGGGGAATAGCTTAATCTCAATCCTCCTTATTCTGTCCTTCTAATTGAACTACTTTAATAATATAAGGCTATTAAAAATAGGTTTATTTGCTTCTGATTAGTGAACAAAGAAAGAGGTAGCTGCACCAGCTATACTTCCATTAAACTCCTGGCCTTGCTCTCAAAGCAGTATCCTCTCTCAGTCTGGATTAAATCATTTTTAACAAAGGATATTACTGACAATATAAGGACATACTAACAATGTAACTGGTCACTTCTCTAGAATCAAACATTATAATTTCGGGGCTCCCAAACTAATTTGGTTGTTCAAAGTTTATCCAAGTGTTCAGGCTACAAAATGTTAAACAAAAAAATGGCTATATCAATTATGACCCCATCCATTGATAAGGATTCTTAAAAGTTGTCACCTGCGTCTTTAATATCTATCCTCACTAGAAATGGAAAGTATAACCTTGCTGCCTGCTTACTATCAAGTTCTTCACCTTAGAAGTGAGAGCCTACATTTTAGCCCAAATATTTTACCTTCTTTGCTGAAACTAAGTTTTGTACTTCAGGATTTTAAACTCTTGCATTATTAATGACTAGTATAAGATTTTTACTTTCAAAAATAAAACAATGCTAAGCACTGTTTTATACTCCTAAACCTCCAGGGCGAGTGGTTGTGAAGCAATCTCCTGTGCATAGGAGATACTATACCACCTAAGGTTCTTAATCAGCACCCATTCCAAATTAAGTGGAGGCGTAAAAAGTTGCTTATGTGTGCATGCTCTGAGACAGAACTTTATTCCTCCCAAGGGAGTTAGGGTAAGAGAGAAACATATGTGTCTCCAATAGTGGCCTAGTTAAGGAGAAAACACTCAAATATTCTAAAGCTGACACCATCCACATGTTAACTTTCCTTCTTCATGTGTAATCCTGTACGAAAAATCATTGTGATAGTAGACCACACAGATTGAGGCACTTGGTATAAACACAGTGCTCAGCAAGTTACATGTAATTTTCCCAATGCTTTCAACAATCCTATGAAATAGTTACAATTACTCTCTACAATTTACAGTGAGGAAACTGAGACTTAAATGAGTCAGGTGCTTTACTGAAAAGGTCACACAGGAAGGAACACAGAACAAATTCATGTGCAAATCTATCTGATCCCAGAGCTCACTTTCTTAATCACAACATATTTCCTAAAAGTGATAGGCTAAAATATAGAATATTTTATTGCCTAATTCAGGCTACTTAAACATCTTATTGTGAGGAGCAATATATCTTATACTAAACAATGTTACTTATCTTTTGTAATAACTGTTCACACTTTTTTTAAAGAGAAAAATACAAATCTCTGGGGAAATCTCTTTTAATTTTGAAGTGTGTGTATCAAGGATAATATGTTTATTCCAAGTATAAACTTTGCTGACTCTTATAAGCAGCAGTAGCACTACTTACGTATTAAATTATTCATTTATGATTTAAATTCATGAACAATATCCAGCTCTAATTAACAATTCTAAACAGCTCTGCAGTAAGAATCTTGCTAAATATTTGTACTGTTTCCTCATGCTCTTTTAAACAAAGATTATCTTAATTTAGTGATTTGAGTATCATATTGGAATTTAGAAAACGATATAGCTCTCTTCAGCTCCATTACTAAATTTCTCCTACAATATGAAGTTGTTCAGTTTAAATGTCCTAAACACTGAGAGATGTAGCAGGCAGAATAAGTGGACTTTATGTGCTGTATATGTTTTATTAAACTGAATTCTAAATGACATAATTTTAATTGTTAACTTTTTAAACCCTATTTGACTAACAATTTCTAAGATAAAAATAAATTTCCCTAAAGAGTTGCTCAATGAAACTGAGTTTGCACAATCATTCCATTTTAAGATTTGGAAATAAATGCTGAAGTTCTAAGGAATCTCCTGTAAGAGAGAGTTAATCCCTGAATGCCCTGTGCATATCTTACTTAGTAAAATTTCCTTCTGTGGGCTCTTTAAAGTTATCTATTAAATAATTCTGTAATATCTGTTCAAAAAGTAATTGCAGTAATTTTATTTCTTTGAAGAAAAATAATTATTTGACTTTTCTAATTAAAGGATTTATTTCCCATGTTAATTATATTCATTTGATTGTATTCAAGAAATTCATTTTACTTTAAATAATTTGCAAAAGGATTGGTTTATTCATTTTAGTGATCTACAAGTAGCCAGAACTTAATGCTTCTGAGGAAACCAAATCAAATTGTGTCTAGATTGTTATTCAAAACTATACAAGAGGAGACATTTTACTTTTACTCCCCTTTGGTTCTGATTTCATCCTCTCAATTGCTAAAATTAGTAACAATTATTTGTTATCTCTTGTCTCCTAAAATATTTTATTGAGTTAAATAACTATACTTCTTTCCCCAAGACTCACTGATTTTCACTTTAATAACTGACATAAAGCAAGAGTCTCTTGCTGAGGAATTTAAGGAAGTCTTCTCTCCCTAAGCACAGGACTAAAGGATGAGCAACCATTCCCTTGTAATGAGAAAATGTTCAAAAGTAAATTTTGATAAATGAATAATTTCAAGGTATGGGAAGTTTAATAGGGATTTAGAAACTGAAGTTCTGATATTTCTGGTAAGTAGAGGTCATGACTTCACCAGATCAATTATTTCCTATATTTTTTAACTAACTCACATTTTGATGAGGAAATATCTGGAACATATCTAAATAGCTTTCCATGAAGGACTACAATTACACAATTCCATTGGCAATGATGAAGCCTTATCAAAATATTAAAATTAATCTTACATGCTCCTAAGAAGAGCCACGTATTTTTATATTAAAATGGCTTTGGGGGCAAAAGAGAATATTCTACCCTAATTGAAGAATTTAATCACTTGTAATTCCAATTGAAGGAAAAAATCCCATCAGGATAAAATGGTATTACATCAACAAGGGGAAAAATATGATGCATTCAACATCTAACCAGTTTTTCTAGAAAATGATTTTCAGAATGCCCAAATTTCTAATTAGAGTTTATTTCATAATTACGAGTATCCTCTTTGAAACTTTGCAAATTGAGTTCTTTATATGAAATTGTCTCCATTATAGAATAAAAGACTTCAGATATTCCAATATTAAATTTCCAATACTCACATTTCTACCTTTGATAACTAGGTCTCAAGGAACAAAGAATAAGTTTGAAAATGCTTTCTGCTGGCTTAGAGTATCAACTCTGTATTGAAATTTTATCAATTAGTTCATATTTATCTGTATTCCTATTCAATAATACAGCACTCAAAATATCCTACTGAATCATAATGTTGCATAATATGCACCTCTGTGTGTGTGTGTGTGTGTGTGTGTGTGTTTGAGTTGTAAGCAGAGAATAACCTAAACAAGTTATTGCTACTCCTCATACCTAGGTGTGCTAATTTCAACAAGCCATGCTTAGGAAATTGTAAACCCAAAACAAAGAATCCCGAAGTATGGGGAAAGGATTAACTAAGTTACTAAGTCATTCAGTCTTTATGTATTTGGAGGTGCCATCACATTAATATTAGCTCATTTATTGCCAGCTGATCTCTCTCCAAGAGCCACAAAGTAGAAGATAGTTTTTCCATCCTGCACTGGTTTCCAGAAGTCCAGAGACAATTTTTTGTCTCAAGTAAAAATCATAACAAATGTTTTTTTTTTTTAATTCAATTGCCTCAGTTGGAAGCAAAAATCACAATGAAAGTATAAAATCACAACTAGGAGAGTAATTGCTTTGTGCATGTCATGTGTGTGAACCTTGACATTGGATTGACAGTAATGATTGCCTCTAAATTCACCTGAGCCAAAACTTATAGCCTGTTATTCTGTTTTCATCTTGAACTGCCATATGAAAAGTGAATCTTTTCCTCCAGGGGAGTATACAAAACAGAATGGAAATAAAAAACAAAAGTAACTTTAATAACAAGTAAAATATGTTAGTGTCTAGAAAAGCACAAGCTCTGCTGCAAAGATTTTTTTGTAATTGCAGAAAACTGTTGTAAGGAAGACAAACCAGAGCCTAGGTAAGTATATAGGACTCTGTTTGTTTAGGAGCTTTTTAAAAAATTTTTATTGGAGTATAGTTGATTTACAATGTTATATTATTTTCTGCTGTACAATAAAGTTTATCAGTTATACATATTCACTCTTTTTTTTAAGATTATTTTCCCATATAGGCCATTACAGAGTACTGGGTAGAGTTCCCTGTGCTATACTGCAGGTTCTTATTAGTTATCTATTTTACATATAGCAATGTTGTATATGTCAATCCCAATCTTCCAATTTATCCTTACCCCCACCCCTTACCCCCTGGTAACAATAAATTTGTTTTCTACATCTGTGACTACTTCTGTTTTGTTAATACATTCATTTTTCCCCTTTATTTTAGATTCCACATATAAGAGATATCATATATTTGTCTTTCTCTGTCTGACTTACTTCACTCAGTATGACAATCTCCAGGTCCATCCATGTTGCTGCAAATGGCATTCTTTTGTTCTTTTTATGGCTAAATAATATTCCATTGTATATATGTACCACATCTTCTTTATCCAGTCCTCTGTTGATGGACATTTAGGTTCCTTCCATATCCTAAATATTGCAAACAGTGTTGCAATGAACATTGGGATGCATGTATTTTTCGAATTTTGGTTTTCTCCAGGTATATGCCCAGGAGTGGGATTGCTGGGTCATATGGTAGCTCCATTTTTACTTTTTTTTTTTTTTTTTTTTTTTTTTTTTTTTTTGCGGTACACAGGCCTCTCACCGCTGTGGCCTCGCCCGTTGCGGAGCACAGGCTCCGGACGTGCAGGCTCAGCGGCCATGGCTCATGGGCCCAGCCACTCCGCGGCACGTGGGATCTTCCCATACCGGGGCACGAACCCGTGTCCCCTGCATTGGCAGGCGGACTCTCAACCACTGCACCACCAGGGAAGCCCCCCATTTTTACTTTCTTTAAGGACTCTCCATACTGTTCTCCATAGTGGCTGTATCAATTTACATTCTCACCAACAGTGTAAGAGGGTTCCTTTTTCTCCGCACCCTCTCCAGCATTTACTATTTGTAGATTTTTGGACTCTTCTACACTGGAGTCCCAAGTTAGCTTGAAGACCTCAGTGTGGCATATTGGGAAACCAAGATTTGTCCATCCTAATTAGAATATTGGCTTTCATTTTGAGGAGTTTACATCTAAACAAGATTATACATTTGCAGTTTTGTACAATATCATGACTTAACATCTTATAAAAGAGATGTGTCAGAGAAATCCATGATCAATCCACTAAGATTAAAAATGGACATTTAATTCAGTAGGTTTTTTGGTGAACTGCTTGCAGTTAAAATAACTTCATAACTATCGGTAACCTTCTGGTCGTGTTTGACACATTATTTCATCTTACCTTTTTCGTTTTCATCATGGACCTTTCATTAAGAAATATCCTTTTACATATGTCCAAACTCCCAGGAAACTGAAGAACTGTATTATAATAAAATTCCTAACAAAATCACTGCATCAGAAATGAAAAAGAAGCATTCAGTGTTTTTTGAAAAGTAGGTCAATCATCTGCATAAATTTGATAGAACATTGCACTGTAATGTTGTGCCAGTGATTAGTTGTGGATTATCTTGAAATGAGTAGGATAGAAATAATCAGCCAATTTGTAATGAATATCACACATAACTATAGAATTTATTTTATAGCTTCAAATATTAGAATGTCTCCCTGGCTTTGTTATTGTTTACCATGTATATATGGACTAAATATTTATAATCCAGGTCTGTATTAACTACTATTTCACCTGACAGATGTAATAACTTCCAGTACTTTATTTGAAAATGCTGGAATTTATATATACACATGACAATCGAATCCCTGAGGCTGATGCCGGAGGGTGCCAGGAGAATACTGACATTCAAGGCTGCGTGGATTTTTTTCCCAGTGGAAGGAGCATTTAAGTGGGTCATGGCCCAAAGGTATTGAACTTCTTCCCTGGCTGACAGCTATTTACCAGAGCACAGTAAAGTAAAGGAAGAGGATTAAAGAGCTCCAATTGATCAGAAAATAGCATTAAAAGTTGCAACCTTTCTCTACTCCCAGGACTCAGCTTTTGAAAATCTTTTAGTGAAGCCATTGTCAAGGGATGGCATAATCACAGAATGAAGTAAGAAGATTTAAAATTCTTAAGCAGATAAAAATGCATTGAGAGTCTCAGTTTTAAGGGCTTGTAGGAAAATAGCCTTGTGAAACTGAATCACAGGGAATAGTCATTAATCCTTTCAAACTATGACAAAAGATTTCAGGAGAAAATAGATCCTTCCATTCCACAACCCCAGATGGAATAGAATGTTAGAGAACCATGTGAAATAATGGAACATGCATTTTATTTAATTTGAAATCATTCATACAAGCAATAAAAAAACATAAGGTTATTTTCATTAACTTGAAAATGAATATGCATTGTATATAAAAGAATGCAAAAAGTGTATATAATGAACTATGTTCTATGGCTGTATATTCCCGTGGAGTTTCCATTCAACCAATTTCTGCCACAAGTTGAAAATGAAAGACTTAAGTGAAATGTAAGTGATAGAAACCTGAAAAGTACATGTTTTAAGAAAAAATTGGGTGGAATCTTATAAATGATATATATCTTATTTTATATTTTCTAAGGGTTATCATTCCATTTTGCATGGATTTGTCTGGGAATAGAAGATTGGTGAGTTTCCTGGGTCACCTCAGAGTAAGATATTTCCCATTGAAGCCTCTGTAAAAAAATCTAAGAGTTGTTCAAAGATTTCAGTGAAGGTCTGGACATTTCTCATTGCTAAAATACTCATAATTTTGAAAGTTTGGTTTAAAAAATGAAATGACAATAATAAGTGGTAGGCATTGAGTGCTAGTCATGTGCCAGCATGACTTTTCTAAACACTTTACATAAATTGACTCAATTACAGTCACAAAGACCTATGGAAGGAAGTTCAATGAGTATCCCCATCTTATTCAGGAGGAAACTGAAGTACGTAAAAGTTCAATAATTTGACCAAAGTCACACAGTCAGTAAGTGGTAATATCAGGAATTGAACTCAAGAACGTTAATTCTTGTTTACACAAGGGAAGAGGATATTGGTAGAACTTGTAGAGTGATCCTGAAGAAGACACACATGCATGTAGTACTTTGACAAGTCAACCCAACTCAGAGCTACTTTTCACCTGTGAGATTGTAACTAAGCAGGACCCTATGGGGCCTTCCCGAGACAGACCCCTCCCCCATATCTTCTGCTTTAGTTTCCCTCTGAAGTACCTAGATAACAGTATCTGATGCACATTTCCTGAGCTGTTTTACAGATGCTAAAACCACCACCAAATGGAAGAAATTAACTACTTGATGACCAAGAGCACATAGAGACCCCCCACCCCAGACCTACTGATGCCTAAGGATTGATAATGTTAACCCCTGTGACACCACCCTGGTACCTCACCATCAACCAATCAGAGAATTGTGCAGGGGCTGATCACACACCCTGGGACTCTCCTATCTCACCTTGCCTCTAAGAATGCTTTGCTGAAACCCATTCAGGAGTTCAAGTTTTTAGAACATTAGCTGTCCTGCCCACACTCCTTGCTTGGTGCCTTACAATAAATGCACTTTCCTTCACAACAACCTGGTATCAGTAGATTGGTTTTACTGCACCGGGGTGAGAGGACCCGTTTTGGTTCTTTAACAAAATGCATTAGCTGTCTCCATCTCACAGCATTACTACATGAATGAAATAGAACCAGATACATGAAAGGTTGTTTTTTGTGAACTGTTAAATTTTGTATTTTATATAGAAATTCTATTTTTCATATAAAATACATTTTCAAAAGCTCTTGGAATAAAGTCATAATTCATTTGATAAACATTAGCCTCTTCCCTTCCTTTTCCCAAATGAAGGAACGAAAAGAGCAGCAACTCATCTCAGTGTGGCCTTTAGAAAAGCAAATTATGTTTATATATTTTAATTACTCAAACATCTATTCTTCATTTACCAAATAGGCTCATATAACTCACCTATACAAACAGCATAATTATCAAATATATTTTGAGTCAGTTTTGTTTTTAAAAAAAGAATAAGACATGCTCCATATATTGTAAAGTATCAGGCAACTTTCAAATCATTGATAGAAATCTTTTATTTATGTTAATATGTGGTAGTTAATTTTTTTTTTTTTTTGGTTCCTAAACCTAACAGCAGAAACTGTAAAGAATAGCTTATCTAAGCAATAGTTTTTGACATTTATAAATAAAAATTGTAAAACAAATGCAAATATAATGGATTCTGGGAATCTGAATATCATAATGGGACAACATTACAACATGATATTTAAAATTATATAAATATATCATGTTGTCATTATAAGGCATATACTAATAAATTTAAGTTTTATCATATTCTATACTTAGAATTTTTATATTTTTTCAAAAACCAACCAAGCAAAAAGAACCAAACTTTACTGATTCCTCAAAATGCATTGTGTATCTTCTTAGTGTGTTGCATCTATTGCCTTATTCAAACAGCAAACAGATTTATGCAGAAGGTGCTGTTATTACCTCCACGGTGAAGATGGTGGAAATGTGGCAGGAAATTTACCTAATCCCCCAAGTTCCCAGAGCTTGTGTCAAATAAACTGGGCTGTGCAATGAGGAAATCTGGCTCCAGACTCAGCATTCTTAGTGACCCTCCTGTAGTAAAGTGTATTAAGATCCAAGATCATTTAGACACAATGTCATAATCCTTTTTGCTGATGCATAGACCAGTATTCTCAAAATATACTAAGAAAACCAAAAGACTGTGGACTATGTTGGGAGACTGTGTTATAAAGCATCTTCTTGGATCGCCCAGGGCCAATGAAATCAGACCTTGGTGATGAGTCTAGATATATATTTTTTTAACCTAACTTTAACAAAATCCCCAAATGATTCTCAAATCCACGAAACTTGAAGAAAACTATGTGCTTTTTAAATAGGATACAGTCTGTGTCCTCAGACCCTAAAACAGACACAGTAGGCAAGCTCAATAAATATGTTAAATAAAATAAATTATAAAAGGATAAATGTGTATCAACAAATCCTTTTCTTCACAAATCAATAATAAATAAAAGCAAACATATTTGCCATAGCAGACACTCCATGGACATACGTTCAAACCAGCCTTCTTGGTTTCTTTCTTCTCTCATTTTGCTTCACCTGTTCCACCACTATGACAATCACTCCTGCACACCATTCTAGGGTTGATGAAATATAAATGTGAAAGACTTTGGAATTTTCTTAAATGTTGGTAACTGCTCTGAAAAACAAAAGGAAGCTCCTGAGGAGCTTATATATGTCCAAAGCACCAAACTTAGTGTTTTTTAGAATTAAACATAGAGAGGGAAAATATAAATATTCTCATTTTTAAAGATAAAAATACTATAATTTTCACTGCCAACTTTCTCAAGCAATTAACTGTGTTCCTCATTTTCTTTTCATTTCTCCAATAATTCCCAAAGTTGCATTTACATATACAACTAAGAATCCCAATACAAAAATGTCACATGACTCTAGGTGGTAGCTCTAAGCTTCTGTGATAAAAGAACTGTTCCCTTTCCCATTAGATATTTATGTCTGTTTTATATGGATGTTTATTATGCTATATTGAAGGCCACATGTCTATGGTTATCTGTATCTTTGCCTAAAAGTGATTGGGTTAATCATATGTTAGATGTTGTGTGAAGACAAGGAAATATAAATTTGAAATGCCAATCATGGAAAAACTGTTTCCCTAGACAATGGGTTTGAGTATCAAAGATGATTCTGCTTGTGCCCAGATGGTATTGATTAATGACAGCCTCTGCTTACCTGGCCATGTAGATTTTCCTTTCTTGAACTGTAAGTTTAAAATAGTTGCCTTAGACTGTTCAGGCTGCTACAAATAGTAAAAGACCATAGTCTGGATGGGCTTATAAACAACAGAAATTTATTTCTCACAGTCTGCAGGCTGGAAAGTTCAAGATCAAGACATGTGCAGATTGTGTATGGTGAGACCCAATTCCTGGTTCAGGGGTGGCTGTCTTCTCCCTGTGTCCTCACATGGCAGAAGGGATCAGGGAGCTCTCTGTGATCCCTTTTACAAGGGCATTCATCCTATTCATAAGGGCTCTACCCTTATGACCTAATCACTTTCCAAAGTCCCCACCTCCAAATATTATTATGTTAGGGAATAGGTCTCAACATACGAATTTTGCATGGACACAGCATTCAGTCTATAGCAGTAAGTTATTTAAACCAGATAATTCTCTTTGAGAAATTTTGTGTTAAGCTGCTGTTAGTGGCTATTAACTGTTATGTACAGGTTCTAGACTTAAGTTGTGAAATACAGTGTTAAAGAGCTGCTCCCCTTGAGGCCAGGTTTGATGGTAAGAGCAGCAATTAATATTCAGAGGAAATTAGCCAAGGGAGAAGGGGACTCATGGGACAAATTGAGAATCTTCCCAGATTTCCAATAGAAGCTTTGGAACTTTATTTTAGAAAGACAGCAGTCTTGTATGTTTTTTCCCCTCTAGCTTTAGTTCTTCCTTTTGTCTCTTCTCCTGTTCTGTTTCCTCATCTCTTATTTTTCTACACTTATTTAATTAGAGTTAGCTTTATGATTTTTTTTTTTTTCTTTTTTGTGGTACGCCGGCCTCTCACTCTTGTGGCCTCTCCCATTGCGGAGCACAGGCTCCGGACGCGCAGGCTCAGTGGTCATGGCTCACAGGCCCAGCCGCTCCGCGGCACGTGGGATCCTCCCGGACCAGGGCACGAACCCGTGTCCCCTGCATTGGCAGGCAGACTCCCAACCACTGTGCCACCAGGGAAGCCCCGATGATTTATTCTTAATTGTAAATATACACAAACAAAATGTTCATGGATAGTCTTGGGGTAAAGATCAGGGATGCACATGGCCAACATATTTGAACTTAATTCTTACCAACACACAGAGTCACCTGTTTCTCCTAACCTGTTCAATAACTTCTTTCATAATATCTTGTGGTGACTAACTACATTTATCATCTCCAAAGTTGATTTTTTTTCAGCTAAATAGAATTTATAAATTAGAAACATAATAAAATATATTCTATTTTTGCACTTATTTTATTCACTCAGAACATTGTCTTTGTGAACCCCAGAATGAAATAGTCACAATAAACTTTTTGATAAACACTTTGATTTTAGCTTAGGAGGAGTTACTATTGACTACCTGGATAGGAAAATAAACAGTAATATTTTGTATTCTTGCTCAGCTAGCTGAATAACTAGCGAGCCTCATAAGCTGTCCCAAACTCACTCTAATAAATGTTATTTTCAGGGTTGTGGGGCTTTGGTCTTGTGTGATGAAGGTGAGTTTCCTCTCCCAACGATGCCTAGAGAAATTGTGTCATTAAAGAAAACCTAGTACTGATGAATTTGAATAATTTCTTTAAAAATTTAACTATTTTATAGCTTCATTTCCATTTGGAATAAAAGTTTGAAAGAGTGAATGAAAAATACATATGAGGAGAAAAAAGCACAGAAAACATTTGTTTGTTCACATAAACAGTCATGTGATGCCAGAATGTTTTATTACTTATAGCAGATAATCTGCTAGCAAACACATCAAGTGTGTCTATGCCAAGAGCTAATGATAGGAAAATTAGGGTAAATATAATTCTGGGAAAGATTTGTATTTGATGGAGATGAGGCAGGAGACAGATGGGCCCTCAGGGAAAACGATTTAAGCTTGTTCCCTGTGGACCGAAACTCTGAGAGGAGAATAACAGGACAGTTGAGAGAGGAGGCTGATCCCTGCCCAGACAGAAGATAAGTGACCACATATTCTCGAAGTCAGGAGACCTCCCCAACTACACATGTGCAGAAAGACTCCTTGGAGGTCAAAAGGGGAGTGATGCCATCTGATGCTCTCTACTCATAGTCCTCTTCGGTAGAATCCATCTTGACTAACAGTTGCATGCGCACACATGGGAAAATCCTAAGATACACCAAATATGGACTCTGAACCAGGTAAATCAAAATGATTGGTCAAAGGAAACACGGAAGAAATGTCCCATAAAAGTGATTCAAACTGCCACGAGGGCGCAACTACTCTCTGAGCTCACCCGTGTGTCTATCCACACGTACTGTACTTCTTTTTTTCTAATAAATACTTTACTTGTTTCACTACTTTCCGTCTTTGTGGGAATTCTTTTTCTGCAAAGCTATAGGGCCAGAGCCTTGTCACTGACGACTGGTCTAGTGGCCAGGATTCAGTGCTCTCACCGTCTCGACCCAACCTCAATCACTGGCCAGGAACTGAAACCCTGCTTGAAGGTGCTGCAGGCCGAGGCCAACCAAGATCAGAGAGAGCAGAGAAGATGTGGGAATAATTTTTTTAATGAAATTAATGAAAGTAACACTCAAGATAACTAAGAAAGAATGCTCATTGATATTAAAATTTAAGCTGTATCATTGGAGAGATAGGAATTTTAATAACAGAAAAGACAATTGTAGTGAAGTAAGAGTACAGGAAGAGGAGGATAAAATGAATAGGAGATTGGGTTAAACTAAAGAAGAATTTGCTCACTGGAGGAGGGAATTTAGTAAAATTAAGTTGTCCTAAAGCTGACAACTTTTATAATCCCACTTTTCTGCAAGAGTCTCCTGAATGTTCAATTGTTCGAATAGTTCATCTTAACTCTTGCTTTTGGGCAGTGCCTTGATCATTTTACAACATAGAAATAGTTACCATAAGCAGAAAAAAAACATATTATTATCAATCATTATAGTACACTGATTTCCTTTCTAATCAGGTCCTTAAAGTATGGAAGAAAAGATATTACAATGAATGCCTAGCTAACATTCATATGAATAGGTCATGAAAAGAATTTAACAAAGAATTATTTGAAATTTAAAAATACACAATTATTCATAATGCATGAATATTGGCTGCTTGTTTAAAAAACTGAAGTGTTTTTATTACTTAATTTCAAATTTAAACATTTTAGAATTTAAAAAACATACATTCAGGATTCTGATATACACCAGATCTGTGAGTTGGCAAGGAAATGCACGTTCCAAGTGCTCATAATCTCAATTCTTTCTCCTATCAGGTTATACAAACTCTTTGTATTGACCCCCATAGAAAGATGTATCACCACAGTTTTGTCTAAGTAAATCCACATAGGTAAGATTTGTCTATAACTTTCCCTAAGCACTTTCCCAGGGAACCTAGCAACCCCATGCTCTTTAATTACAGGACTTCATGATAACTCCCTGCCCCCTTCAGAGATATCCTACATGAAAATATTCTGTGTCATTTAAGTCATTATCTCAGACCTCAACTCTCAGTTCTTAAGTGATTTCTGGCTTTGGATAAACATCTCTGAACTGGGTTGCACTGCTATCCACTCAGAATATTTTACACTCTAATAGGAGATTTAAAGGTGATATCGCTTCTCCCCATGCTATAATTTTCTGCCTTTAAACCTAACCAATCTGTTCTTGTCCACCTATAAATCCTACTTAATATATACTTCTCCTTAACCTGCCTTACCGTTATTGATTGTTGCTCCTTTGATAATGATGCTTTTATAACTCACATCCTTTCAAAATCCTATTTCTCTAAGAAAATGTGACGAATGCTATTTGAATTGGAAAAAATAATGCAGTAGGTGTGAAAATTCTGAGCTCTATATTTTATACTCTGATAACTCTAATACTTTAAAGTTTTTTATTAAAATAAAAAATGCATTCACTATTTTTGTCCAAAATTCTTTCAAAACTTTATTGAACATACTGAAAAAAATACTGCTTCAAAGAAAGAATGAAGACTTCTGAAAAATAAGTGTTCCTGCCTTGTTATCATCAACTAAATTATTCCCTTGCTGACTATTTCTTGGTACATCTTTTAAACCCTCCGAACTACAGTTTCTCCATCAATAATATGATCACAGAAATCATTGCTTCCTTTTGGAAATATTAGCAGAATTATATTAATTTTTAAATGTAATGAACTATTTAAATGCAGAGCATTATAACAAAAAAGGCCATTTGCCATGGGTAAATTTGTAAAAGCAAATTCAGAGATGAATATGTGTAAACCTCAAATGGCCAGCAGTAATTCCTGAGGAGCATATGAGAAATTTTATCTGGAATTGGATATAAAGGGAGAATTGACTTTTTAGAGCAGATTGCTTTCAACATTAACCATAAGAAAAAAGATTTATGAGAAAGAATGCAGAACAGATTAATTAAAAGATTTCAGAGAAAACCATATGGATTTAAGGGCTTCATGACTCCAAGAAAGAACAAATGAATGATCTACAACATTCTTCATTAAAGCATTCTTTCGTGATGATTTGAAGTTGTTAATTAAATCTAGTTCAGTGTTCTCCTAGTGAAATCAACTTCCTTTAAATGGTGGCTGCAAAAAGAAACATAAGTTGATGTACATCCATGACTGACACAGAGGTTTTCTGCTTTAGATTTATTTTCTAGGCCAATGCTCACAGTGTGTCAATTTTCAATACCACACCACCCAACCAAATTTCTACAAAAAAAAAAAAATGCATACAGTCACGCACATATATTTTGCATATAATTAGAGTGTGATTTGTTATTATTGTTGTTTCTGTTAAAGTCCCTACTGTGACTCAGAACCATGTTTATAGGGTTGGCAGTAATTTTTAGTATTCAGTGATATGAAGGTCCTTGAAAAAAAATAACATAAAGCACCATACAAATGTAAAGAAATGTTTATGGTTGTTGCTTAACCACTTTTGTATCCTACAGCTTACCATGTGCTGGTATAAGGGATAATCTGAAGAGGAATTAGCAATTATGTTCACCTTTCCTTGAATAACTGTAATTTTTAGATTTTATTTGAGGAAAGTGGGATAAAATGATGGACAGATGTTTTCAAATGTTCAAAAGGAGAGAAAAGTTAATTACAAAATTTCTGCAAGACTCCAGAACAAATTGTTAAATCACAAGGTTTTATGAAAATGTGTAAAGTTAATGTCAGTGACAAGAAGGTACATCGGAATGTATTTGGCCCTTATCAAAATCAGAGGTAACTATCTTTTGGGGAGATAGGCTAAATCTTTATTACTTTTAAGAGAAATGATGTGGCAGAAATTCCAGAACATTAATCAAAGAGTTTCTCCTGCTCCTTTATTTTCAACACGAGAGTGTGCAGCATGTGGATAGCATCAAACTAGTTTCATTCCACTGTTCCTGAAATCTCTTCTTGTTTTATCAGTTGGAGTGGATCAGACCACTCGTCCCCATGAGTTGGAGTATTGGACGGCTCTAAAATTAAAAGGACAGATATTCCTGGCAGTGGTAAAGTCAGACAATATCTCCATTGTCCCACTGAAGGCAGGTCTAGTGGGCAAGACACTGCTTATTATTTAATATTAACATTTTAAAGAGTAAATTTATATCCTTTATGAATTGAGGTTTTCACCAGGTTATTTTAAGTTTCACATCTTCAATTTCTTTCCAGATAAGAACTTTGTCTTACTAAGAAAAGTACACAGAAATTTTTGTGTGACTTACTTGATAAAAATAAAGTCATAAATAATTACTCCCAAATTTTTTCTAAGAGAAAAAATTTGTGATAATTTATGGGTATAAAACAATAAAAGAATCTGATTATTTCCATAATACCTAAGATATCCAGATGTATCAGTTTCCTAGAGCTGCCATAACAAAGTACCACAAAGTATGTGGCTTAAAAAAACAGAAATTTATTCTCTTCTTCTGAAGGCTAGAAATCCAAAATCAAAGTGACAGCTAGACTGTGCTCTCTCCAAAACCTCTGAGGGGAGGATCCCTCCTTGCTTTATCCAGCTTCTGATAGCCTCAGGCATTACTTGGCTTGTGGCAACATAACTCCAATCTTTTTCTCTGTCTTCATATCACATCTTCTCTGTCTCAGTGTCTTTGTATGTCCATCTTCTTATAAAGACACCAGACATATTGGATTAGGGGTCCGCCCCCTCCAGTATGATCTCATCATAACTTTGCTATTTACATCTGTGATGACCTTATTTACAAATAAGGTGATACTCTCAGGTATTGGAGGTTAAGGTTTCATATCATTTTAGAGGTGAGACAATTCAATCCAAAACATGACACAAAACTAAGCTTACATCATTTTTATAAGGTTATTAAATATTGAATAATTAGATCAGAAGATTGATGAAGACATAGTGTCTCCAACTAATAAAAGAGTTCAGAGAATTCTTAGCAGAGGAGAAAATTATTGAAATATGTCTTAAAGAATACAAGGAGGGCTCTATAAAGAGAGTGTGCCATGGTCCAAACTCTGAAAAGAATTTCCAGACACAAGGTAGAATGTAAAGAGGATAGAATTTATTAGAGGGAATGGTCGCTGCCAGAACAGCAGGCTGACTTCCTAGTAGTCTGGGAGAGCTGACCCCGAACATATGCTATTAGTCAGTTTTTATAACCAGAGAAAACAAAGGAATAGTCCGAGGTGAAAATTTCGTTTACTGATTGGTCGAGGCACATATACCTTCCTTCTATAGTCTGGGAGTGGGACAGAGCATATGCTTTTCCTTATTTGGGACAAGAGAGGAACAGGTCCTGTTGTCCAGGTTGGCTCAGGTATTTCGTATCCATTGCAACATGGTGGGGAGGGCGATGAGAGTCCGGTGCGGTGTGTAACGCGAAACTTTTTCAGACAGGGTTGTCCTTTGTTCTTGAAGCATCATTGTCCTTGCAGTGCCACAGAGTGGAGAAGAGGATAGCTGTAGACTAAAAGAATACTTTATACTAAAGAGTGATGTCGTGAAAAAGCAAAATATGTTCATGAAACTACAAACTATTCAGTTAAAATTTCAGATAAGTGGCAGGAGCTGAAGCTTAAGATAAACATAGGAACACTTATTAAAATTATTTGCATCATATTCCAAAATTTTCAACTTATATTTCTAAAAGCAATGGAAAGTCATTAACCCACTTCAAATAATGGAAATATAGGTTATCTTTGTGTTATAAAAATCCAATCTTGTAGAAGTGCCAAGGATTAACTGGAAAGCATGTTTATCAAATATTCAGAAGATATACTGTGGAAATATTGTAGGTATCTAGTAGGTATTGCTAATTATGTAGATAAAGCCTATGCTTTCTAAAGAGGAAAAACATAAAATTATATGGAAATTGCAGTAAGTAATATTATATATATGAAACTTTTAAAAATAAATTATTCAAGTTATCCAACAATGGCTCAGGTTGCCTCATATGATGAACACTTAAATATATTTGGGAAAATTTTCTTATTAAAAAAAAGGAAAGATGTACACAATAATTAAAAACAAAATTTTAATTGCTATTCAGTGTGGTGGTTTGAATCGATCTATTTACTCTCCTTGAATATTGTCTTTAAAAAGACAAAAAAATAAAGAAACGGGTGGAAAATTCTGAAACCTTTACTTGAAAAGGATGTAATCAAGGGAGAGAACCATAAAAATATTTTACATGGTATTGTCAGTATAAAACTATATTGAGGAACATGTCAACCTGACTGAAATTCAGCATGTGCAGGAAAACTCTGTCTGGGTTGGAAGTGCACAGGATCTTTATCATTATCTGAGTCAGGCCAGGATAAAGCAATAAGATCCTAGTCTAGGCCAGCTCTTGGGGCACTTGCAGCCCAGATGGATCACATATTTCTATTCCATAATTTGATGCAGCAGGTATACAACTCTTTATCTCTCTTTACTGGTCATCTACTCAACAAAGAAAGGAAGCCACCAGGACAATTTTCTTCTAAACACATTAATAAAAAATCAAAAAATAGCCTTGCTACTGGAGAGTCCCATCCTATAGACTACTTTGAGATAGATTGATGTGTGGTAGGACTGTGTATGGTAAGCAAATCTGGTGTCTATGGATATATGGAGCATTGCTTGGAAAATGTCACATAAGTTATACAGCTTATGAGAATCAAATGGAGATGTTTCAAGATCAAAAGAACTCTCTTTTGTGTAAGTAATGTAACTGCATACGTTATTAGAGATTTCATATACTAATGTGGATCAATTCTTCTGATGCAGCAAGAAAGCACTACAGGTGCTGCACTGGTGACAAAGGACCTCTCCCTGCTTTGCTTGTGCCTCATGATTACTTGTATCCTTGAAATTATTAGGAAACCTTGAAAGTAGGTAAGATGCTAAATGTGTGTGAGGCTGATTTTGACAGTCCAATAAGGTGTTATCTCACCAGAACATAGAGCAGCAGATTTTGACAATCGTGATCACTTTTCATTTGAAATGTATGGCATAAGTGAAGTAAGAATACTGTCAGAGATTACACCTAATTAAGACACACCAGCTGGACAAGTGAAAAATGCTCAGATGTATTTGAAGTACTACAGCAGAGATGAAGAATGGACCAATCCACTTAGAAATGAGTCTTCCATCTAGGTCATCACCAGTATATTTCCTCTCCTCAAATCATAACCAGACCCATAATCAAGTAACATAAAATTACCCAAAGGAAAAAAAACTTCCTTTTCTGTTTTAACTGGAAATAAATGTTTTGAACAGAGACTCATACGTCCTCTGAGAAAAACTATTTCAACTATCAATATCAGAATAATGTGGAACCTCCTTTAAGGAAAAAAATTCACTTATTATGGCATGCAATATTACTCATTAGCATGGATACACATCTAATAAGTGGCTTAACACAGAACCCCAAATTTTATTGCCTCCTTTTTAAAAAATTTACTAAAAACAGAGGTTTTTATAACTACAGCTGTGTAAAGTTGATGGGAGCTAAGGCATATCAGTCAGTGCTGATAATCATAACAGGATGATTCATGAGCTGAAAACACATACGTGCACACATACATATTTTTAATTACTTGGCATCATCCTCTGGTGAGCTAAAACTATATCTAAATCAAGAAATGATTTCATAGAGAAGGAAGCTGAAAAGAGGGGACATGAAAAAGACACTGAAGCCGTGTGGCTGATAGGGTCTTTGTGCTCTGGCTGGGTGTCAGGCCTGTGCATCTGAGGTGGGAGAACCGAATTCAGGGCATTGGTCCACCAGAGGCCTCCCGGCTCCATGTAATATCAAAAGGTGAAAGCTCTCCCAGATACCTCAA
Source organism: Phocoena phocoena (assembly GCF_963924675.1). Lineage (NCBI taxonomy): Eukaryota > Metazoa > Chordata > Mammalia > Artiodactyla > Phocoenidae > Phocoena > Phocoena phocoena. The sequence goes on along the minus strand of NC_089222.1, from coordinate 121,106,215 downwards.
TCTCAATTCTAACACCCAGCTCCACTCAACGACCAGCAAGCTAAAGTGCTGGACACCCTATGCCAAACAACTAGCAAGACAGGAACACAACCCTACCCATCAGCAGAGAGTCTTCCTAAAATCATAATAAGGTCACAGGAACTCCAAAACACATCACCAGATGTGGTCCTGCCCACTAGAAAGACAAGATCCAGCCTCATCCACCAGAACACAGGTACTAACTAGTCCCCTCCATCAGGAAGCCTACACAACCCACTGAACCAACCTTAGCCACTGGGGGAAGACATCAAAAACAGCGGGAACTACAAACTGATAGTCTGCGAAAAGGAGACCCCAAACACAGTAAGTTAAGCAAAATGATAAGACAGGAACACACAGCAGATGAAGTAACAAGGTAAAAACCTACCAGACAAAACAAATGAAGAGAAAATAGGCAGTCTACCTGAAAAATAATTCAGAGTAATAATAGTAAAGATGATCCAAAATCTTGGAAATAGAATGGAGAAAATACAAGAAACATTTAACAAGGACCTAGAAGAACTAAAGAGCAAACAAACAATGATGAACAGCACAATAAATGAAATTTAAAATTCTTTAGAAGGAATCAATAGCAGAATAACTGAGGCACAAGAACGGATAAGTGATCTGGAAGATAAAAAACTGGAAATAACTACTGCAGAGCAGAATAAAGAAAAAAGAATGAAAAGAACTGAAAACAGTCTTAGAGACCTCTGGGACAACATTAAATGCACCAACATTCGAATTATAGGCGTCCCAGAAGAAGAGGAGAAAAATAAAGGGACTGAGAATGTATTTGAAGTGAAAACTTCTCTAATATGGGAAAGGAAATAGTCAATCAAGTCCAGGAAACACGGAGAGTCCCATACAGGATAAATCCAAGGAGAAATACACCAAGACACATATTAATCAAACTATCAAAAATTAAATACAAAGAAAAAATATTAAAAGCAACAAGGGAGAAACAACAAATAACATACAGGGGAATCCCCATAAGGTTAACAGCTGGTCTTTCAGTAGAAACTCTGCAAGGTAAAATGGAGTGGCAGGACATATTTAAAGTGATGAAAGGGAAAAACCTACAATGAAGATTACTGTACCCAGGAAGGATCTCATTCATATTCGACAGAGAAATTAAAATCTTTACAAACAAGCAAAAGCTAAGAGAATTCAACCCCACCAAACCAGCTTTACAACAAATGCTAAAGGAACTTCTCTAGGCAGGAAACACAAGAGAAGGAAAAGACCTACAATAACAAACCCCAAACAATTAAGAAAATGGGAATAGGAAAATACATATCAATAATTACTTTTAATGTAAATAGATTAAATGCTCCAACCAAAAGTCATAGACTGGATGAACGGATACAAAAACAAGACCCATATATATTTGGTCTACAAGAGACCCACTTCAGACCTAGGGACACATACAGACTGAAAGTGAGGGGATGTAAAAAAGATATTCCTTGCAAATGGAAATCAAAAGAAAGCTGGTGTAACAATTCTCATATCAGACAAAATTGGACTTTAAAATAAAGACTATTACAAGAGACCAAGAAGGACACTACATAATGATTAAGGGATCAATCCAGGAAGAATATATAACAATTGCAAATATTTATGCACCCAACATAGGGGTAGCTCAATGCATAAGGCAAATGCTAACAGTCATAAAAGGGGAAATCAACAGTAACACAATCATATTAGGGTACTTTAACACCCCACTTTCACCAATGGACAGATCATCCATAATGATATTAAATAAGGAAACACAAGCTGTAAATGATACATTACACAAGATGGACTTAATTGATATTTTTGGGACATTCCATCCAAAAACAACATTATACACTTTCTTCTCAAGTGCTCATAGAACATTCTCCAGGATAGATAATACCTTGGGTCACAAATCAAGCCTTGGTAAATTTAAGAAAATTGAAATTGTATCAAGTATCTTTTCCAACCACAACACTATGAGACTGGATATCAATTACAAGGGAATAAAACTGTAAAAAATATAAACACATGGAGGCAAAAATATACACTACTTAATAACAAAGAGATCACTGAAGAAATCAAAGAGGAAATCCAAAAATTCCTAGAAACAAATGACAATGAAAACACGATGATCCAAAACCTATGGGATGCAGCAAAAGCAGTTCTAAGAGGGAAGTTTATAGCAATACAATCCTACCTCAAGAAACAAGAAATATCTTTTTTTCTTTTTTTTTAAACAACTTTATTAAGATATAATTTACTACCATAAAATTACCTGAAGAGTATAATTCAACACTTTCTGGTATTTACAGAGTTGTACAACCATTACCATAATCTAATTTTTGAACATTTTCACCACCCCTAGGTAATTCTTATACCCATTAGCAGTCACCCTCCATCTCATTCCTTAGCCCTTGGCAGCCACAAATCTACTTTGTGTCTGTATGGATTTGCCTATGGAATCCATATTTCTAAATGCACTTCCAGGCGACTCCCATTGCATAGATCCATGGTCAGGCATTTGGGAGTCACTGGACCAGACTAGTCCAAGATCACTCCCTAGTCTAAGCTTCCATAGCACAGGATGACAAGTGTTGACTACATCCAAGTAGCAAGCACTTTGCTCAGTGCTGGGGCTCCTAAAGAAATACAGTATAACCCTGCCCTTCAGAACCTACAGATGGTGGGAAAACCAGAATATACCAATAACTTTTCTTTGAGGTAAGGGGAACTATTCAAAACCATTATTGCAATAAGGGGAGGAAGACTACTGCAAAAGGAGAGTGCTCTGTTAACAGGCTGTAAGATCTGCGAGTACCTCCTAAGCTTATAACTTTAATACAGTGTGAGAAGTATTGTAATAGCACATACATAAGAAAGAGGCCTAGGACAGAGACGAGGGGGTGGTTAATTCTGCAGGTACAGAAAGGTATAGAGCAATGGGAACAAGTGAACTGGGTCTTGAGAAGTGAGAAGTCATCCTCAGAATTAACAGTGGCTTAGCATTTAATATTTGAGGGCTTACCACATGCCCATTATGCTAATTGCTCTCCACGCATGATCTCAATTATTCCCCACCAAACTCTTGAGTCAGGTATCAATTTATTTCTGCTGAATTTTGATTAAAGGATCTTCCCAGTAAAGCACAAAGACACTGAGGCAGGAATGTGGTAGCTTTGGGAACAGGCAGAAAAGCAGGGAGGGGGAAATGCTGAAGCTGCAGAGCAGAGGTTTCCTCATCAAGCTCTTCTTTAGCCAAGGCTTCCTGAGCTGTTGACTCCAAAGGAATAGGGGGCACGCTGTCCATTCATTCACATATCTATTCAATCATCTTCTATGTGCCAGGCATTGAATTAGGTGCAGAGGCTACAACCGGTGGGCAAGAGAACATGGTTCCTACCACTGTGGAGTTTACATTCTGGTAGGGGAGACACACAGGCCAATTCCATCCCAGTGTGATAAAGAGGAATGAGAGGGTGCTGAGAGTAACTCCTGTTCTTGCAGGATGAAGGGGGGCTTACTGGAGGACCTCGAGCTCAGGGTGGCTGAGCACCACCAGGGAGGCACAGGCGCTGACATTGTCTCCCTTCACAAAGGACACATCCACAACCCCAACCCTCTGCGGACCCGAAAAAGCGGGGTCCCATTGCCACGCCTCCATGTCCCGGTCCATGACATGTCTTCAACAGAGCTTGTTCCCTGAGAGAAGAAACAGATCTAGTGGGCTGTCCAGCCCAGATCCCCCCACCCTGCAGTCCAGCTGTGGCCACCCACACACGGAGCGTCCAAGCCCAGGGGTCAGGGCTCTACCCGGGGACCCTCCTGGTCTCACACCCTCCCTTCCCTGGGGCCCAGATGCATCACCAAGAAATATCTTAAATAAACAAACTAACCTTACACCTAAAGCAATTAGAGAAAGAAGAAAAAAAAAAAGAAAAAAACCCAAAGTTAGTAGAAGGAAAGAAATCATAAAGATCAGAGTAGAAATAAATGAAATAGAAACAAAGAAAACAATAGCAAAAATCAATAAAACTAAAAGCTGGTTCTTTGAGAAGATAAACAAAATTGATAAACCATTAGCCAGACTCATGAAGAAAAAAAAGAAGACTCAAATCAATAGAATTAGAAATGAAAAAGAAGTAACAACTGACACTGCAGAAATACAAAGGATCATGAGAGATTACTACAAGAAACTCTATGCCAATAAAATGGACAACCTAGAAGAAATGGACAAATTCTAATAAAAGCACAACCTTCTGAGACTGAACCAGGAAGAAATAGAAAATATAAACAGACCAATCATAAGCACTGAAATTGAGACTGTGATTAAAAATCTTCCAACAAACAAAAGCCCAGGACAGGATGACTTCACAGGCGAATTCTATTAAGCATTTATAGAAGAGCTAACACTATCCTTCTCAAACTCTTACAAAACATAGCAGAGGGAGGAACACTCTCAAACTCAGTCTATGAGGCCACCATCACCCTGATATCAAAACCAGAAAAAGATGTCAAAAAAAAAAAGAAAACTACAGGCTAATATCACTGATGAACATAGATGAAAAAATCTTCAACAGATTACTAGCAAACAGAATCAAACAGCATACTAATAGGATATTGCACCATGATCAAGTGGGGTTTTTCCCAGGAATACAAGGATTCTTCAATATATGCAAATCAATCAATGTGATACACCATATTAAAAAATTGGAGAAGAACCATATGATCATCTCTACAGATGCAGAAAAAGCTTTTGACAAAATTCAACACCCATTTATCATAAAAACCCTCCAGAAAACAGGCATAGAGGGAAATTAACCTCAGAAACCTCAACATAAAAAAGGTCATATATGAAAAACCCACAGCCAACATCGTTTGAAATGGTGTAAAACTGAAACCATTTCCTCTAAGATCAGGAACAAGACAAGGTTGTCCACTGTCACCACTATTATTCAACATAGTTTTGGAAGTTTTAGCCACAGCAATCAGAGAAGAAAAAGAAATCCAAATCAGAAAAGAAGAAGTAAAGATGTCACTGTTCGCAGATGACATGATACTATACACAGAGAATCCTAAAGATGCTACCAGAAAACTACTAGAGCTAATCAATGAAGTTGGTAAAGTAGCAGGATACAAAATTAATGTACAGAAATTTTTTGCATTCCTGTACACTAATGCTGAAAAATCTGAAAGAGAAATTAAGGAAACACTCCCATTTACCATTGCAACAAAATGATAAAATACCTAGGAATAAACCTACCTAAGGAGACAAAAGACCTGTATGCAGAAAACTATAAGATACTGAGGAAAGATATTAAAGATGATACAAACAGATGGAGAAATATAACATGTTCATGGATTGGAAGAATCAACATTATGAAAATGACTCTACTACCCAAAGCAATCTGCAGATTCAATGCAATCCCTATCAAACTACCACTGGCATTTTTCACAGAACTAGAACAAAAAATTTCACAATTTGTATGGAAACACAAAAGACCCCAAATAGCCAAAGCAATCTTGAGAATGAAAAATGGAGCTGGAGAAATCAAGCTCCTGGACGTTGGACTATAATACGAAACTATAGTAATCAAGACGGTATGGTACTGGCACTAAAACAGCAATATAGATCAATGGAACAGGATAGAAAGCCCAGAGATAAACCCATGCAAATATGGTCACCTTATTTTTGATAAATGAGGGAAGAATATTCGACAGAGAAAAGACAGCCTCTTCAATAAGTGGTGCTGGGAAAACTGGACAGGCAGATGTAAAAGAATGAAATTAGAACACTCCTTAACACCATACACAACAATAAACTCAAAATGTATTAAAGACCTAAATGCAAGGCCAGACACTATAAAACTCTTAGAGGAAATCATAGGCAGAACACTCTATGACATAAATCACAGCAAGATCCTTTTTGACCCACCTCCTAGAGAAATGGAAATAGAAACAAAAATAAACAAATGGGACCTAATGAAACTTAAAAGCTTTTGCACAGCAAAGGAAACCATAAACAAGACAAAAAGACAACCCTTAGAATGGGAAAATATATATGCAAATGAAGCAACTGACAAAGGATTAATCTCCAAAATATATAAGCAGATCATGATGCTCCATATCAGAAAAGAAACAACCCAATCTACAAATGGATGGAAGACCTAAATAGACATTTCTCCAAAGAAGATATACAGATCACCAACAAACACATGAAAGGAGAGTCAACATCACTAATCATTAGAGAAATGCAAATCAAAACCACAATACGGTACCACCTCATACAGGTCAGAATGGCCATCATCAATAAATCTACAAACAATAAATGCTGGAGAGGGTGTGGAGAAAAGGGAACCCTCTTGCACTGTTGGTGGGAATGTAAATTGATACAGCCACTATGGAGAACAGTATGGAGGTTCCTTAAAAAACTAAAAATAGAACTACCATACGACCCAGCCATCTTGCTACTGGGCATATACCCTGAGAAAACCATAATCCAAAAAGAGTCGAGTACCACAATGTTCATTGCAGCTCTATTTACAATAGGCAGGACATGGAAGCAACCTAAGTGTCCATCAACAGATGAATGGATAAAGAAGATGTGGCATATATATACAATGGAATATTACTCAGCCATAAAAAGAAATGAAATTGAGTTATTTGTAGTGAGGTGGATCGACCTAGAGTCTGTCATACAGAGTGAAGTAAGTCAGAAAGAGGAAAATAAATACCAAATGCTAACACATATATATGGAATCAAAAACAAATGGTCATGAAGAACCTAGGGGTAAGATGGCAATAAAGACACAGACCTACTAGAGAATGGACTTGAGGATATGGGGAGAGGGAAGGGTAAGCTGTGACAAAGTGAGAGAGTGGCATGGACATATATACACTACCAAACTTAAAATAGATAGTTAGTGGGAAGCAGCCGCATAGCACAGGGAGATCAGCTCAGTGTTATGTGACCACCTACAGGGGTGAGAAAGGGAGGGTGGGAGAGAGAGAGATGCAATCGGGAGGAGATATGGGGATGTATGTATAGGTATATCTGATTCACTTTGTTATAAAGCAGAAATTACACCATTGTGAAGAAATTATACTCCAATAAAGATGTTAAAATATAAATAAATAAGAGAAATTTTAAAAAAATTTAAAGAAATGATTTGAGCAAAAAAAAAAATCTGTCTTTAAAATTTTTAATGAATGTGAGAGATATCAAGAGGTTCAATGATAGTAAAGCATGTTGGATGATTTTAGGAACAAAACTGTGAAGCTGCTAGTACAGTGCAAGTGATCTCAACTCTCCAAAACTAGATTTGAAACTTGGTTCATTTAAGCAGAACCTCAACAAGGGGCACACCAGTCATTTAAAAACAAGGCAAAGAATTGTTACACCTAAAGAATCAATACAAATCTCCCACTACAAGATACAAGAGAAAATATTTTAAGTAGAAGATATGAATGAAATCCCCCCTCTCTTTGACCAGTAACAGTGGTCTTGTAAAGACTCATGAGACACAGTAAACGTCACCCAGTATCAAATTGACTTACCTTTAAGAAAGGATCCAGGACAGGTCACACAGCATGCAGTGTGGAAGTCATGTGACTCCCAGGCACATGTTGCAACATTTCTAAATCACTCTGCATTTGGGACATGCGTCTGCTAATAAGAGAAAAGGCTGACTGGGTACCACTTCAGCACAGGTAGCTTGTCAACTCTGGAATCCCTTCCATCTTTATACCTTCCTCAGAACATAACTTCCTTGGGCTGTCTAGTGCCATTCTCCAGTGTGGCTGCATCTCATCCATTACTAGTTACTCAGTGCTTACAGAGTTCTCAGTAAGAATTTTGGTGACACAAGACAGGCCCTGAATTGGCACAGATTATATTCTGCAATTTTTTCCACAGTCCATTTTGATCCTGTGAACGTTCCTTAAGTAAGTGTTGCAACAGGCATTTCACCAGAGGAAATGTCACAGACCAAAGAGTAATTCTTTCTTTCCGGAGAAATATTGCATCATGATTTTCAATTGGATTAAATGAAAGAAAATTTTGAGACAATTAAACACTATTTTCAGCTGAGCAACATCAGTTCCAAATTGAAAAGTTCAAAGAAGTGTATTGAATACTGAAGTCATATAAATCAAGGACATAAAAGACCAACTGAAGAAATTGGGACATCAGAAGAAAAAGCCTGTGTGTGTGTTTACATATGAATATCTATTAAGTACTAAACATTATACATATGAAAATAACTTAAAATTTAAGAGACATGGATACGAAAGCCAGAAGTTTTCCTGTATGTGAACTGGGAATTCTAAAAAGAATTACATGGATGAAGAAAAGGGAATAATTAAATAAATAATAGACGAACAATTTCCTGATTTGAAGAATGATATGAGCAAACACATTTATTAGGCCAATTTCATGATAAAATGTAAATCCCCAGACACATTTTGGTGAAACGTTTTGTATTTTAAAGATCTGGGAGGAAAGGACATAACAGAGTAGCCATGGAAGAAGCACACCTGCAGGGAACAGTGCTTTGGTCTTGAATGTTGCCAAAATCTGCTCCTGGATAATACAAAGGGGTTAAATCAAGAACAATTAGAACCTCACGTCTATGATATTTTCTTGAGGGAAAATAAGCTAGTGAATGGAAATGTGATGGGACGGCCTTTGGGGAAATAGAGCACCACTGAGTAGCTCTGCTTCTGGTAGTGAACTAGTAATAAATGACGTGACTATAACTAAAGTCCTCTACCAGCTGTGACTAAAACAAATCGTTTTTATTCACATAGCATCATCCAAAAGGAGGGTCTGCCTGTATCAAAACAACTGCTTAATGATATAAAAAGGTAAGAATTTTCTTTTGAATCTTTAACATATTGACTTTATTTTCTTAAATATAACAGCAAGTGAGTTGGGGAAAATAGGTAGGTTGAAGGTTAGACTAATCGCGATGCTTTGTCAAGGGCTGCACACATTGACATCCTCATCAAAATTGGGGTTCTGTTAGCAAAGAAGAAGGGAAGCAGAATTTTGGTTATGCAACTAACACTGTCTGCCACAGACACAGGCAAATAAGCAAGTGGCAAGCGGGGAGCTGAATCCATTCTCAGAGGACTGCTGCTAGATACACCTTACCTGCTAACTTGATGCTTAGAGCCAATCACTCTCTGTAAGAAAAAACTAACCAACCAGCAAAACTAAGTTACAATGAAAGCGGTTCCAGTGGCATCATATTTTATCAAAAACTCCAGAAAGGATTAATTTACTCTAAACCAGGCATGGTGGAGGATGGGAATGGGGAGAGGAGACTTTTTAAATTTTTTTATTTCACAACCTTTAAGTAAACAGTTTTGTTGTTGTTCTTTTAATTCCTGTGGTAAAAAGGACTCATATTATGACAAGTGGGTAAGCTAGGAAAAACTGAAATATATTATCATTATACTATTAGTATAATTGGTAAACCATTTGGCAACACATTTTCCCGCCTCTTTATTTTTCAAAAATTTTTTTTTGGCCGCACCCTTAGTTCTCCCTCCAGGGATCGAACCTGGGCCTACGGCAGTGAAAGCTCAGAGTCCTAACCACTGGACATCCAGGGAATTCCCTATTTTTCAAATTTTATCAATGAAAATGTACAGTGTTATAATGATAGAAATCTTTGGGAAGAAGGAAATAATATAAGCTGAGTTCAACAGACCTTAATAATGGAACACATTTTATTGAGATGGCCAATTTATCAGAAAGGATGTTTTAATAAAACCAAGAAATAGAAAGTCTTCTAATCAGAGAGCAGAAGTCATTGAATTCAACTCCTCATGGAGCCTCTTGCTACACATCACAACACTGCACAGTCGAGCACCTCTCTGTGGCCACATCATCTGAATTCTGAATCTACCACTTACTTGCTAAGCAACAGTGGAAGAGTGAATTAACTTCTCTATTCCTTGATATCTCCCTCCGTATAAAGGGAATTATATTAATTCCTACCTTATAGAATATATATGAAGATTAAATGAGGTTGTATCTGTGAAGTACAAGTACTTAGGTTATCTGTATACATAGTAGCTAAACAAGAGTTTGTAAAATAAAGCAATTGTGTGTCCTTGAAGCTAGAAAGGAAAACAAAGACCATTACAGAAAAAGGTATGCAGAGTTAAAAAAGTTTTCCTGAAAATATTTAGGGAGGGAATAAATATGCGAATGAAAAGAGATATTTTGTTAACATTTGTCATATTTATAACATTGAGTTTGGTGCAGAGCCAAAAATCAATGTTACTGTCTTTCTCTTTTCCCACCCCAAAATATTATGCTTCATTGTTATGTTTCATTCAGGTTATTAAAGGCTTTTAACACCAAGCCTGCTTGAAGATCAGAATACTGATGTATCTGAATCATCAAAATATGTAAGAAAATTGTGTACAAGTATATTTGGAAGATTTTTTTAAGCTTTTTTTCCCTGAATGTGGTATAAGGCAAAACAGTTTTCCAGTAAGATAATATTATCACAACATTTGAAACTTTGAGAAGTTTCTTCTCAAAGTTGGAGAAGTTCTTATCTGTATATATATTTAAATTTCTTAAATGATTTACCTATGTAACTACATAAGTAGTTGCTAAAGATTAAGATATATCTTATGATTCACATACCATAGAAGACAATGACAGAAACAGACACACCCCAGGAGAAACTGAAAGGAACATAGCTTCTCCAACAACAGAGATGTTTTAGGTTACTGGTGGAAGCCTTTTGCTCAATAAAGATTTACATTATGGGACTTCCTTTCTTACTATCTCTTGAGTTTTAAATTATTTTTTTGAAGTGTAAGAAATATTACAATCTATGCAGATTTCCTTTAAGCTGCATTCAAAGGAAAGACAGCAGATAAGTTTTGAAAACCTACTAGCCATAATTTTAAATTCAGATTTGACTGTGGAGTCCTACCAGGCAGATTTGCTGATTACAACAAAACACGGATGGCCAAATCAATATGAATGAAAATTTTAATAAGAATACTTTTCTGCTGGCATGCAGCTACTTTACTCATTTTCTTGAAGAGATTTTAGTGTCGACATTCCAAAGATGTCTTCCTCTATTTTGGCTTCTTTGTGAACAGATACTATTCTGCATTGTATTAGTCATGTATTGCTAGGGATTTCTTTGCCTTTAAAATCTTTGGCATCTTACTTTTTTGACATTCTATTAAGGCTCATTGTTTAATTTTTTCATCCTTTCTAATGCTGTATTTACATCAAGAAAACATAAACAGCATGCAATTTAGTAAGTCACTCTTGCTTTTCTATACATCTTTTGTCTAGCTGTTGTATCCCCAGCCCTTTCCTACCGGGCTTATAGCTTATGGGCTTAGAGCTCGTAACTTTTCACAAAGCATAATGCACTCATGTGCAGAGTCCTTTGCATGAATCTGCAGAGTTGGCATTACTTAGGTCTGACTCTGAATTAAACCTATCAGGGACTTGCTTATTTTGTGTTTCTTATTTTAAGCAAAACAGCACCATGAGTTTTATGAATCAAAGGACTAATGAGCCCATCTGTCATATTTTGCAAGAATGCCTCAGTGAAGCACTTTTCTGACTTTAACTGGCACTGGGAAATTACTACATGTAAATAGACTCACTGAGATGTCAAAACAGGAGTGTAGAGTAAAGGAATGGCTGTATAGTTTTTCCACAGTGTTTGGTTGGGTTTAGAGCTTTGTTAGACTATTTGGAGAAGTCTGGGCGCTAGAGGTTAAGTAAGATGTTCAGGATATGAAGGGGGTGAAAAGGAGTATGAAAGGGCTGGAAAATAGAATCTTCTCTCAAGTTAGCAGAAGTTATGAGGTTTGGAAATTATTGCTGAGCTTAAAAGGAAGCCTAAAGAATAAACATGCCTCAGATAACACTATGAGTCTATTGGTGAAGAACATTTAAAATACTTGCTTTAGAGGTGGAAAATATAATGGCTTTCCATTTGAGAACTTGTGAAGGAACACGCTTTCCATTAAAATATTTAGGCATTTCTCCAAAGAAGATATACAGATTGCCAGCAAACATATGAAAGCATGCTCAACATCACCAATCATTAGAGAAATGCAAATCAAAACTACAATGAGGTATCACCTCGCACCAGTCAGAATGGCCATCATCAAAAAATCTACAAACAATAAATGCTGGAGAGGGTGCGGAGAAAAGGGACCCCTCTTGCACTGTTGGTGGGAATGTAAATTGATACAGCCACTATGGAGAACAGTATGGAGGTTTCTTAAAAAACTAAAAATAGAACTACCATACGACCCAGCCATCCTGCTACTGGGCATATGCCCTGAGAAAACTATAATTCAAAAAGAGTCATGTACCAAAATGTTCGTTGCAGTTCTATTTACAATATGCAGGACATGGAAGCAAACTAAATGTCCATCAACAGATGAATGGATAAAGATGTGGCATATATATACAATGGAATATTACTCAGCCATAAAAAGAAACGAAATTGAGTTATTTGTAGTGAGGTGGATTGACCTAGAGTCTGTCATACAGAGTGAAGTAAGTCAGAAAGAGAAAAACAAATACCATATGCTAACACATATATATGAAATCTAAAAACAAAACAAAACAAAGGTCTGAAGAACCTAGGGGCAGGACAGGAATAAAGACGCAGATGTAGAGAATGGACTTGAGGACACAGGGAGGGGGAAGGGTAAGCTGAGATAAAGTGAGAGAGTGGCATGGACATATATACACCACCAGATGTAAAATAGATAGCTAGTGAGAAGCAGCTGCATAGCACAGGGAGATCAGCTCGGTGCTTTGTGACCACCTAGAGGGGTGGGATTGGGAGGGTGGGAGGGAGATGCAAGAGGGAAGAGATATGGGAACATATGTATGTGTATAACTGATTCATTTTGTTATAAAGCAGAAACTAACACAGCATTGTAAAGCAATTATACTCCAATAAAGATGTTTAAAAAAATATTTAAGCAAACTCTTGATGCCTGGTTGAAACAATTTCTTCTTTAACTGAAGCACACTTGAATCTCCCCTTTTTGATTAGCTTTGTGATAATGCCTCCGTGAATTTTTAAGGAGGAAGAAGATGAAGATGAGGATGATATGGAACATCATTGAGTGATCATAATGTCTCTGGCATTATGCTAAACACATTGAGCCATAATTGGTTAACATCAGGAAAGACTTTCTTTTATAGATAATCAGTATTTTTGTTCTATAGATATATGTACCAGTGATGGTTCTATTAGGGAAGGAGAACCTTTGAGAAATATGGATTAAGAAATTCATTTTGGAGATTAGATTCTCCACAATTATGAAAGAATGCACAAAAGGAAAGATTAGAAAAAGTATGGTTGGAGGATCAGAGAAAAGTCACTAACAAGGAATCACAGACCAGAGTTAGTGAAAGCTATAGAAGACTGTTTCCTCTGCATTTGGGACGGGACAGGCTATAGATCAGCAGGATAGGTAATTTTGAATAAAATCTGTATCTAAAGTGAGAAAAATGAAAAATAAGTAAGAAACCATGAGGACAAACTGAAACCCACAAGGATAAACTAAAACCCATACCTGTCATTCATTGCTTTTCTTACTGTTTCTAATGCAACATGTAGCCTTAAGTGACCTGCAGAAGAAGCAGGGACCCTTCACCTTGGCACTACAGAGGAGCTTGACCCACAGCTTAAAGAACCAGAAGGAACTCTGTGCTGGCTGCAGCCCCAGGCTGAGATGAGCTAGCCAATCAGCAACAATGTGAAATCCACAGTGATGCCTGGAGCCATGGCATCAGCCTCCTAGTTTACTAGCTACTGTTTCACATCCACCTTCCAAATCTCACTCATTTCTTTTGGGGCCAGCCTGGCCTAGAACCCTACAGAGAAGGGCATTTGAAAAATCAAGTTAATTTACCTAAATTTACACATGTGAAACCACTGAGTTTACTGTTTAGACCTAGACTACTTGAATCTATTTCCTGAATCTGGTGTTTATTGGCTTTAATACCTTAGGCTAGTTACTCAAATGTTCTGTGCCTCAGTTTCCACACCTCTCAAGTGGGAATAATAGTAGCACCTAACCCACAGTGTTATTATAAGAATTAAATAAAATATACATGTAAAGTTCCTAGAATGACACATAGTGTAGTAAATGACCATTAAATGTAAGAAATTATCTTTGTGTTTTATCTCATTTTACTCTATTTAAAAAATAATCACATGAAATAAAGATCTGTTCCCAAATGACATGTTTCTTCTCTGAGTTAGACGATACTGTGATTTTTAAAAATCATAATACAACAAATATCAAGACTTCAAGGGTTTCACCTTCCCTTTATTGTCTATTAAGGGTAATACGTTGCTTTCAGCCCTCTGCCTGAAGGCAGAAACAACAATAGTGTGAGAAGTCTTTTGTTCAAAGCTGGCATTATAATTTTCAGTGGACATAACTGAAGAGATGTGTCAACAATAATTTTTCTTAGGGCAGTGAATGTTGAACTTAAAACATATGATGAAATGTACTTACAGTCTCCATGAGACTTAATCCATTATCTTTCTGGGCAAAATTTGATATCAGAAAAATGCTATTCAGACCTTAAACAAAGGAGCAAACTATTCCATAAATAGATTAAGGAGAAATACATTCAATATAGTGAGAGCACAATCCCCAAACAAAGTATGAAAATTGCATATGTTATCTATTTTTCTTTAATGAAATTGTGTAGTTATCTAACAAGAAACGTGCTGACCTCTGGCATCCCTAAATTAAAACACTAGGTAGAATTTGAATAGAACCCTACGAAAGGGAAAATTGTTATCTGACCAGGCAAAAGAATATCTGGTCTCAAAGGTGAACTTTTTCTGAAGTTTTCTCTTAATAGTTAGACAATTATTATACCCATTATATTGATGAGGAAACTGACAGGGAAATTAAGTAAAAACTATCCACAGTTTTACAGTTAGTAACAAGAAGCCAAGATTTGAACTAAAGAAGGAGGACTCAAAGTCAATGTTTTTTACAAAGCAATGCCATCCCTTCACAATCAGGATGGAGCAATGAAAACTGTGACCAAGGTCTTGGAACATAAAATTCCAGATTCTTCTACGCAAAGACCAAAAGCCGATTTGAAACATTTAATATACTGTACATTTTTATATCATTGCAGGTCACAGTAATCCTACATTAGTTCTGTTTCCTCAAATTGGTATTTATTAGTATTAATATTCTCAATGTTCACAACTATTAGTACGTAGCATTTCCCAGTATTAGTGGTATGGTATTCAATGGTATAGTGGTCCCAAGTCAGACGTTTAAAATAACAGTTAAAAAGAGAATTTCTGAGTTTCTCACGCAGCTTATTCTTTGAAAAGTCTGTGCTTTTAGAACTTCAATGTGCATATAAGTCACCTGGGCATCTTGTTAAAATAGAGATTCTTGGTAAATTATTCTGGTGAGATTCTGCATTTCTAACAAGCTTCCAGATATTTTTCAGAGACTAAACTTTGAATGGTAAAGATATAACCTCTTCACATCCTCTCTATATACCTCTCTGGGGAGAAAGAAAGCCCACACACCAGGAAACTCTTTGATTATATATTGCTGGCACTCACTGCAGTGGTGTCTCTAATGTAACTAAGACCCAGAGTGACATCTACATGGTGCACCCCACTGGCAGTATATTCCTCAGTGCCCAAGCCTGGCCATGCTATTTGTACTTAACAGGAAATCAGAGATCAAAAGCTGGTTTCATACAGCAGCAAGATCAAGTGTGCTTGTTATATATTACATAGTTTAATCCAGTATGGTGTCATAAAGGACAACATATCACTAAATCAAATTACTAGTTGTTTTAGGTGATATATGAGTTTTAATATGTGCAAGCTACTGTTGGTAATTGAGTTAGTATTCTATGCAACCACAAAGTGCCTTCCAATTACCTAACAAAAAAATAAAGAAAGGAAAGAGATTACAACAAAGCTAGATAATGGTGTTAAGGACTAAATGTTTGTGTTCCTCCAAAATTCATATGTTGAAATCCTAGCTCCCAATGTGACATTATTAGGAGGTGGGGGGGTCTTTGGGAGATGATTAGATCATGAGGTGAAGCTCTCATGAATGGGATTAGTGCACTTAAAAATGAGACCCCAGATTGCTCTCTTGCCTCTTCTGCCACATGAGGATACAATGAGAAAATGGCCATCTGCAACCAGAAGGGGGTCCTCACCATAACCTGATCATGCTGAGACCCTGAGCTCAGACTTCAGACTCCAGAATTGTCATAAATAAATTTCTATTGTTTATAAGCCACCCAGTCTATGGTATTCTGTTGTAGCAGCCTGAAATAAGACAAATGGTGACTTTAGCAATGCTGTTTAAGGTTGCTCTTACCGTAGACTTCGTGATGCTAAAACTGGCTAACATTTTCTCGTCTAAACCATTCATTGTATAAATGCAGAAACTAAAACTCAAACAACTTACTTGAGTTGTTTAAGATAATGTTATTAGCAAACTCAAGAAGGGAACTTTAGATTTTGACTTTTAGACTGGCGTTTAGGAAAGAAAAGCCTCCTATTTACATATACATACCTCCACTATTACTGTATCAGTCAGTATAGGCTAAGTTATGCTGCATTAGAAAATGACTCTCAGGTCTCAGCGACACACAACAAACACCCATTTCTTGCCCATGTTGCATGCCCAATTTTGGTCAGAGGTTGACAGAGCAGCCCTATCTGGGCAATTGCTTTTCTCATTGCACAGGGGAAAAATAATGACTTGTTTTTACTCATATTTCATTAGTCCAAAAAATCATAACATGACAGCATGTATTTTCTACTTGCAGGGAGGAACGCAGCAAAAGTCATGGTCAATCTTGATGTCAGTGGAGCAGAGAAGGATACTTTCCTACTAGGGTAGTATAAATAATATTTTTTAAATGATACAGTCCTCTACAATTACAAATGCTGCGAATTCTGTTGTTTTGGCATAGATCTAGTGTTTATAGTATACACTCAATAAACAGCCCATAGTCAGTCTATTTTCTTTCCCTGGTGGCTCCAATTTCAACAATGTTTTCTAGCAGAGATTGGTCAGGTTTATTTTGAAGTACTTAAATGAGAGTATTCTCTCCTGTGAACAAGAATACAGCTATATGTATTTTTTATAATTATTGAGAGGGTGCCATTTTCTTTGTATTAACAAGAGGTCACACATATGGCAACCCCGAAGCACAGGAAGGTTGACTCAAGCTTAAAGTTATAGCCCAGCCATCTGATGTATACAGGCAGATAATTCCACTCTCACAAAGTTGTGACCACTGTCATTTCTACCTATGTGACTATAAAATCATTGAGTCTACTTCACTGGCTGCAAAATGACATCATTCCAGCTGGTCACAGCAGATAAAAATAAGAGTTGCAGGAAAGAGCATAGGAGGACACTTTTCAGAATAACAGACTTAACTCCCTCATGCATAATTCACAGAAGCAGCGTATCCTTTAGACCCTCTCTTATGGATATTGTCTGCCAGCTGATACCAAATATTAAAGAAATTAATGGATGAAATGAAACCAGAGAGGATGGTGTGTTTGGGAGAGATGGAGAGAAGGTATGAATATCATGTGTAGTTACCTTTTAGCTAAAGAGAGAGACCAGGATGCAAAGTGACTGTTTTTCTTAAATTGTTAGGCAAGCTCAACTTCTCCCAACAACCCTGCTAGGAGAAGGTTGGCTTTTCAATTCTTTCTAACAGGTTCCTTGTGAAACGGATACAGCATTTTTGGCAATTATATTCCAATTATGTTTGTGTGTGTGTGAATATACGTGTGCTTGTTATTGTATGAATGTGTATGCGATTCTGAGTGTGTGTATGTATGTGTGTATGATTGTGTGCAGGTGCATGTGTATATGTGCTTATGTGTGTGCTGTCATGTGAGTCTGTGTGCATGTGTTTTTATATGTGTGTAGGCTGCAGTTCTGACTGATACATAAAGCTGTTTATGATGATAACATTCTCCTCATTCTTTTCTTTTTTTTGAAATTTTCATTGGAGTGTAGTTGATTTACAATATTGTGTTAGTTTCAGGTGTACAGCAAAGTGAATCAGTTATACTTATACATATATTCACTCTTTTTTCTTTTTTAGATTCTTTTCTCATATAAGCCATTACAGAGTATTGAGCAGAGTTCCCTGTGCTATACGGCAGGTTCTTATCAGTTATCTATTTTCTATATAGTAGTGTGTATATGTCAATCCCCACCTCACAATTTATCCCTCCTCCCCCTTATCCCCTGGTAACCATAAGTTTGTTTTCTACATCTGTGACTCTATTTCTGTTTTGTAAATAGATTCATTTGCACCATTTTTTTTAGATTCCATATATAAATGATATCATATGATAATTTGTCTTTCTGTGTCTGACTTACTTCACACAGTATGGCAGTCTCTAGGTCCATCCATGTTGCTGTCATTATTTTCATAATATGGATCAATTCACATTGAGCAAGATTAGTTCCTGACAATCTATTCGGATCATTGCACTGAAGAGTTTATTTTCTAGATCAGAAACACCTAGAGGATACAGACATTTGAGAGTGTTGCGGTCTTTTTTTATCACAGGGTTATTGAGTTTGAATTTAATTGAAGTGTGAACATAACAAGTCTTATTCAACGTAGATACTAACTTAGTAGTAGGAATCTTAAAAATGTTTCTAAAGTAGCGTATTTTTTAGTAGTCTTCTCTTGAAAAGAAATGCGGTAGCTATTTTAATTGCATTCCATTGTTTAATTGCACATTTTAACTACATAACTATGTTTGGGAATCTCTCTGTGACATCTCTGTTTATTCATTATCTTCAGAGACCTCCGTCAAGCTGTCATTGCACTTGCTTATTTGCTCTGGCAAAATTTTTATATAAGGGAGACGATAGTAGGATTATGTAAGGTGTTGGAATGGTTTATTTTTCCCTTATCTTCACAAAGTAGAGACTTTTTTATTGAATCTTTAATATCGTATTTTTGGTGAAAAGAGGTAAAAAATTTTAAAGCAGAAATATCAAATAAATGGTGATTAGGTTTACATGTCCAAAATCTTGAAACTATTTTTCAAGGCATTTTATGTAAAATTTGTCTGAAATGTTACAATCAACACGATTTTTTGATTATGGTTTATTCTATATCCACCCACTTCAAACTGCTACCTCACACAAAAACATTAATCCTACAATTAATCAAAATGTAAATTGATATGATCATTTTACCATTATCTTCAAAGAGATAGAAATTTGACTGGCATGGCTTATTTCAAATTAACGTGGTATGAGCAGGCTTTGTCTTCAGAACTAACATCTTAAAACCTCATTAAAGCAACATAAAGATCACAGAAAATGTGTCCACAGTAGATAAGTACATTCAAGGTACCAGCAGGATATAAATGTGTATATTCTTGAATGAATGAGCTTATCATGTCCAATAGCAAGAGATAAAGTCAAAAGCTCTGGATATTTTAAAGTCAAAACCAACAAGAAGACATTTTTAAAATGCTTTAGAATATGCTGCAAATAGTTTGTGACTTTATCAAAGGATTTCACATTTTGGCTAAATATTAGAACTTCACAAACTAAAGAATACCATCTCCACTTTGTTAATGGTATAGATAAATCATAGGGATCGAATGTCCTTTAGACACCATTGCAGACCAGGGAGATAGCAAACTGAGCTCTCAAAACAAATGCCTTATGTTAACAGTACATCCACACATGTCCACTGTCCAAAAGATGTTTAGGATGATCTGAATTTTAATCTAGGATATCCTGGAAAATTGAAGGTTACAATGGAGTATAAATACTGTAAAATCATAAGAATTAGAAAAATATTTTAAAGAAACTAAGAAAAAATAGAAATGATATCATAATAATGGCAGTCTATTAAGTTCAGAACTAATACATTCCTACACTGGAACACTTACTCATTGAAAAGAAAAATGTTATTAAAATATAGCAATTTTCAAATAAACAAGTGAGCACTTTCTAAAGATAGTTTTTTAAATCTTTTAAAAGTGCATCATGAATTATATTTAAATTCCTCATCAAAACCCATAGTTAAAGTTTATTATAAAAGTGAAGTAAAGAAGTAATAGGTTGATTAAATAACATAGATGTTTGTTTTCCTCTCACATATTAGCACAGATATAAAGGGCCAGGGCATGTGTCTGGCTCTGCCATTCACAAGTAGCTTCCAAGACCACTACTTTTCCCCATTTTATAAGCTTCAGGAAGAAAGAAAAAAAAATATAGCAAGGCTCCTTAAAGAGATGATCCAGAAGTTGCACATATAACTTTCTCTCATACCCCACTCTCCTGAAATTAATCACAAGGCCACATCTAAACTGAAAGAAAGCTGTTGTTCATGGCTCACAGGTAAAACTCAGGGAGTTCCATCTCTAAAAGGATGAGGGAGAATGAAAAGAGGGAAAGAGTGATCTCCACCACAGTTATGCTTATATAAATTTTTTCTTAGTTTTACATAATCTCTCCAATGATCTAGTGTAAGAAATCTCAATTAACATATATGTACCCTACTTAATTCCTTATGTCTAACCAACTTCACCAAACTCATGCCTCTGTCATTGACTTTGTCACCCTAAAATAATGACTTAACAGCAACTTGCAGTAGCAAGTTATTTTATTTTATTTTTAAGGTCAGTAGTCCCAACTCAGCAGTAGCAGCAAGAAACATTCATTAAACACATAATTCTGAATACATTACATTATTTAAGCAAAAGCTCACTACATATCTGGCCACTTTCATCTAGGAACTGACACTCAATAATAAAGGAGAAGTAAACAAAATTCATGTAAAGAAACTATGCATTTACCTAGTAAACAATATTACCAAAAGGGTTTATTTGGGTGATATCTAAAAAGGCATAGTCATAAAGTGAAGTGCAAAATTTTATGTGGGAATTTTGACGTCTGGATCAAAGCTGAAAACTTTAGTTTCCTTAACTAGATGGTCTCTTAATTTGATCTTATCTTTATTCTTTCAGTTAGAAAAGAAAAGAGGATGAGCTTTCTGAAACTGTTTTAATGACATGACAGTGAAAACTGCTTTAGCAAGTTAATGTGGAAAATTTGTTCTGTGGAAAAATTACAGCTTGACCAAAGACTTTGGTGATGATAACAGGGCAATTAGATAAAAAGCACTGGGAAATTTGACAAGTAGGCTGACTCCCTTTCAATATCAAAAAATCTTTTGACCTCCAGGCACTAAGATGATTAAAGTTCAAAAGTAGCATGGTGAGATGATAAATCCAGCCTTAGCTACAGATGTGGCCACCACAATAATATAAAATCATGGGGGTGTGAATTGGTTAGGATTCTGGATACATAGGGGGTTTCTTTGAAAATGACCTAAACTAGCAGGTGACAGGGAAGAATATACTGATATTTTTTCAAAGCTCCCTACTAACCAACTAAGATGCTATAAAAAGTGTGGTAACCCCTATGAGAAAAAGCCAATCTCTCCCAGCCTAGCTCATTTTTCTTTCCTGAAGTACAGGTCTATTTTTGAATACTGCCATGAATAGAGTTCTCTTTGGGAACAGTTAAGTGCTATGCAGTTCAGCATGTCCAGGTATAATACCTTTGATTCAAAAGTTTCATAATCCACTTTACAGACAAAAGTAGATTGGAGAGATATGCTTGGTGAGAGTGACTTTCATATGGCAAGGTAAGAAGCCACGTGTAGAGCAGGAACAAAGGATGAAGAAAGGGGAAGCATAATTTGCATCAACAAAGGGAAAGTAAATATAATTTCACTGTAGTCAGACAAGAGAAGGATAAAAAAAGCTGCACTGAGACTAAAAGGTCAATGGGAGAGATGAAGGAAAAGATCTTAAGAAAATGTTTGAAAAGACCTTGTCTCACACAGGTGATTTTTAGGTGAATCTCTGAAAGAAATCTGGGAAACAAAGACTTTTTAATGTGAAGAGACATAAATTATATACTTTCCTTTTGAAGGGACCATAAAAATCATAAACTAAGGAAATTTGAGAAATGAAAGTGATTTTAAGATCAATAACTTTGTCCTCCAGATGAGAAAACTGCAGCTCAATAAGAGGTTCGGTGAAATGTCCCAGGTTGCATAGGCAAGGTCCATGTCTATATGTAAAGGTGGGTGTACTGTCGATAGGACTAGTGCATTTTTCACATCACACCACCTTCTTTGAATGGCAAATACATTTTTTACTAATTCAAGAGATGCAGTTTTGCAATTTAAACAGAATATTTCAGTGTGTAACAACTTTAAAGGATTTCTTTTTATCATCAACCTAAAAGTAGTACAGGAATCCAACTCCTGTTTGATTGGACTGTTAAACGATGCAAGAGATTACTATAAATTGAAAGGATTTTTATTCTCTTCATTTTCAGTTTTCATGTATGTAGCCATTAGTAAACTAGTATTCACCTGAAAACATTGTCCCTAAATGAACTAAGTAATATTGTGTACTCAAATTTTTTCAGAGCCAGGAAGCTTTGGTATGACATCTAAACTAATTTTTAGGTATAGTTTAGTTGAATAAAATTGAAATAGTCTTTAGGTCAGAAATTATATTGGATGGACTTTTGTGTAAAGTCTGAATTGAAGCTGAAGATTAAAGCATCCTTCTCAAGAACCTAATTGAATGACTTATAAACCAGTTATAAGCTAGCCAAAATTCACCAGCAGGGGCAAAAAAAAGCCAGAAAAAAACAAAGAAAAAACAACAAAGTTCATGGCAAAAACTATATCCAATACAAGAATATTATGAAACTCAACATGGCTCTTTTTTCTATCTGTCATCTATAAACCCTATCCTCTCCACCAGTATTGCTGAAAAGAACTCCAAAAAAGTTCTAATTTTCATTAATATCCTGCAATTTGTAGAAAAGCAGGTCAAATTGGTGAGTCAGCAGCCTGAGAAAAGAGAAAATATCTCAGGACTAGCAACCCCTAGTAGCTAATGATGCTAGAGTATCTAAGTGGAGACAGGCAGAAAACCACAGGACCTTGTGATCTCTCAGTGCTATTCATCAATTTGTAAGAAAGAGTATGCAGCACAGGTGTACCTCACACACATTCACAAACAAAAAACCCCACATTAGTACAAAGGAACCTTTTGACAGGGTGTTTGGTAAAATTGCAGAAGAGAGAAAGGAATGTGAGCCATCATACAAAGGGGGTATATAGCCTCCTATGGGTTACTTCTCCTCTCTCAACACCTTTCCCCAGCCCCTCAGTTTACAAAAAGTAAAAAAACAGATCATATGCATTCCTCAAACTGTTGTTCATACAAAAGCACGGAGAATTCACCCACTCTATGGGAAAGCCATGGGAAAGAGCCTAAGAGAACTAAATAAAGCATGAACCAAACAAAAAGTAATAGCAAGGCAGCCATGCAAATATACCTCAGAAGGAAAGAAGGAAGGAAGGAAGGGAGAAGGGAAGAGATTAGTTTATAAAATGTTGCCCAAAACTTTGATTCTAGAAGCAAATTCAACAAAAGGAAAGTTTTCTACAGTACTATTTATTATAAAATAAGTTAATAAGAAAATAAGTTGAAGACAATAATAAGATAATAAAACACAGAAGTGGTTAAAAGAGAAAGATTATGATTTAAAAACCCAATTGCAATCTGAATCAGCAGCATGATACAAACTAACAATAAATTACAAACAACAGAAAACAAAAAACCCAGAGTTGAATATCGTATATAATTAAAATGTATAAGGGAGTTACAGATATGGTAACAATTAGGAGAAATGTATAAATAATATAAAGAAATAACTAAGAGAATCCAACCTAAAAAAATTGGACTCCAACCCCCAGTAAGACATCTAGTAGATTGAACAACAAACAATTTCAAAATTTTAATAAAGGAAGGCTAATTTTTAAATGAAGTGGAAACTGAAAAAGGTACACAACATTCCAAGAAAACTCAATTCAGAATAATCAATGCTAAATTATTTACTATTGAACCTCATGTATGAAACAAGAATTCTCTAGGCAATCAAGCAGATATAAAACATGTCACATAGAGAAATAAGATATGGAGTTTGCTTTAGACATTTTCCCAATTATGTTCTGTGTCAGAACGACAATATTAGAAAAATATCTTCAGAATTCCAAGGAAAAAAATAAACTTGTCATTTTCCCATGCATATAATCCCCAGAAAAGTATCATTCAAGTATAAAAGAAAGAGGAAGGTTTCTCACATATGAATAAACTCAAGGAATATATAGAATCCATCAGCCCTAAAAATAACACACACAGAAAAACTGGCTGACAATGATGATGCACATGCAATCAGAAGATGAAAGAAAGTCATAAAAGAAGGTTAGTTCAATACTTGGTGTCAGAGAATAGCAGAGGAATACCTACAAGCTTCTGAGGGAAAGATGATATGGCACCACAATTTTACATCCCATCAAATTTTTCTTCAAGTGTCAAAACTATAAAAAATAATACCTAGTGATCTAGAATTACAGTATCTAAGGATTCTCATTGACAAAGATGTCTAACAATATGTAAAGACCTACTCTTTTTTTCACCCCATAAGATGTTTATCAAAGTCCTCAGATATTTCACAAAGAAAGATTACTGTCCCTTGTAACACCTAAATATAAAGACTTATCAATTAGGTTTTAGAATACTGTGTTGACATTATATGAAAAGTCAAAGAAAAACATACCAGCCTTGGAGACAAGCAGATGTGTATTTCATACAGCTCTGTCATCCTTGAACCAGGAATCGTAGGAGTCACCTAAGTGTTAATTGACTGACTATACTGGAGTATTTGGACACATTTTCAGAGAAAAATATCATCTGTAGAATATCCAAAAGTATTATTGATGAGTAATATTGATTTTCTTGTTTTATATTATTTTTTTAATTTAATCTTTATTCAAGAAATGTGTCCAATAACAACCCAGTCACAGGAATTTATAAAAAGATGAAAACTATTGGGAGTTTCTCACATTATGCTGAATAGTGGAAGAAATGTTTATAAATGCCCAGGGCCTTAATCTTTAGAGATTGTTTGCAGTTACTACAGCTACATAGGACAGTCAGAGTATAAAATCACACTGAGCAAATGAATAGACTATGTTATGCACCATGATTCTTAACTCTCTGGTCCTTATGCTTCAATAATATTGACAAGAGCTTATACACTCTTAATTTTCTTAGTTTCCAATTCTTATCCTTTCATTCATTATAGGCTAAAATACATATAATCTCCCCTAGGAGTCTCCAAAAGTTCAATATTGGCTCTACCTACTCTATTTTTCACTATCTTCAAGTATCTTCCTACTTCATTATTCACTTAACTGGAATGTGTCATTCCCATCATTGAACTGGTCACAATTTTGAGTTCCTCACTGAAAGCTTCATTCAGAGTATTAATGATGTTGACCTATCCAGAGCTACATATTCTCTTCATTGATCATACCAGATATTTGTTCTTACTTATTTGTTTCTACTTCATCTAGATCATTTTAACTTATATGGTTAAGTTTTTAAATATATGTTTAAAATAAATATTTTACTCTCCTATAAATATTCAATGACTGACTTAAGGGGGCTGGTTCTGTGACTTCCACGTTTCTCAAAGTAGAAAGTTCTATGCATAAAGTTTTTTAAATTTACTTGTTATTTAGTAAAGATGAAACCAATACAGAGACATCAATCATATGCTTTCCCTTTCCCTTTATATATATAGATAGATATAGATATAGATATAGATATAAAGTGAAGAATATATATATATAAAAGAAGAATGCAGAAAACTATTAACTTATATGTCTTAATCATCTAACTCTGTCAAGTTAACATGGTTCACTAATTTATTTCAAAAATTTTAAGAGAACTGACACAATTCAAATACAGTTGAAGTCCCCTTGGTTGGTATTTCATTCCCATACTATCCAATCCCATCCCTACCTAGAAGTAATCATGATACTGAAGTTTTTATTTACCATTCCCATGTAAACTTTTATTACATATAACTGCATTACTAAACAAATTATTTTCTATTTTGACTTTAAATAGTGTAACACTGCATATATTCTTCTGCAACTTGTTTCTTGTTTTTTATTGAAATATAATTGACTTACAATATTATGTTAGTTTCAGGTGTACAACATAGTAGTTGATTTCCAGTCTCATAGTACTGTGGTCAGAAAAGATCCTTGATATGATTTCAATCTTCCTAAATTTAATGAGACTTGTTTTGTGACCTAGCATGTGATCTATCCTGGGGAATGTTCCATGTCACTCGAAAAGAATGTGTATTCTGCTGCTTTTGGACAGAATACTCTATCTATCTATCTATCTATCTATCTATCTATCTATCTATCTATCATCTATCTATCAACTATCTGATGATGGGCAGGGCCAGATCCTGGGGTATAGCTTGTTTCTTTGTGTAAAAGTTTGTTTATTATTTCCAAGCTGGTACACAGAGCTCCAGTTTGTACACTTTTAACTTGTGTATAATACTTTATTATTTAAAAAGTACAATTCATTTTCCTATTGATGGACACAAGTTTTCTCTCTATTTTGTGGGGTTTAAAATAGTGTTGTAACAAATATCATCTCATAGCCTGCAACTGTTAGAGTTTCTCTAGGATGTATAGTTAGTAGACTAATTCAGGGGTCAAATTATATATGCATATTTAGTTTTGATAGATATTACCAAATTGCTCTTCTATATGATTATTTGAATTTTCTTTCTCACAAGTGATGAATGCCACTGCTTAGTAATACTAAGGATGTTAATTGTTGCTAGTATATTTGAGGTCAGTAATATTTCACTTTTTATTTTAATTGGAATTCCATAATTACTACTGAAGTTGACCATCTACTAAAAGTGAGAACCTATAGAAATTTGTGTGATCATGTTTTATTTCCGTATTGTTTGTTTGGGTTTGTGTTTTTTTTAATTGCCTGCTGTTTGTCTTTTATGTGTTAATTAGTAGAAATTCTCCATGAATTATGGAAAATGTTTTTCAGTTGTAAACTATAAGGGTACTTCCCACATAGGCTCTTTTCATCTCTGCAAGCTGAGGGCAGAGTTTCATGAATGTTCTATGCACACACAGGGTAAGCTGAAAGTAGGAGAGTTAAAGCCCCATAAGCTACTCTGTACCAGTGAGCAAGGCTATTTGATTAATAAACATCCCTGCCTCCTTGCGCATTAATTGTGGTAATCCTGAGGACTTTTCTCTCTGTCTCATGCAGCAGTCCCCAGCAGGATTATGTTCCTGAGATTATGGTAGTTTCCGGCTTGATTACATACTTTTATTGTCTTTATTTTCCCCACTTTTCACTTCCCAACTCATTTCATGGACTTTCCATGGATTACCTTCCAAATAAATTTCAGAAACTCATACAAAAATCTTTGTTGCACTTCTGTTCTGTTGTAGCCAAACAAAAATATACACAGTAAAAAAAGAAAAGAAAAAAAAAAAGGAAACAATCCGTTTTGTGTCTTGTTTTTACTTTCTTTTTATATCTTTTGTTTAAAAATCACTCAGTGTTATTATTGCCTAAATTTATCAATATTCTTCTACCTAGTTCATCCTTTTATTTTTTAATAAAATTAAAAATGTTTATTCTTTTTTAAAAACTCCTTTAGTATCCCACATCAGGAGGACATCTTCCTACGTTTTCTTCAAACTTTTTTCTGTAGTTTTTCATTATATTTAACCCACCTGGAATTTATTTTTCTTCATGATGTGAGATAAGGATCTAATTTTATTTATCCTGAGATGAATAACCTGCTGACCCAGCATCATTTGTTGAATAGCCATCCTTGTCTCACGTATTGGTAAGACTATCTTTTTGACATGTGAAGTTTCCACATATGAATCAGGATGTTTGTGGGATCTTTATTCTACTGAGATATTTTTCTACCCCTGGACCAATACCACTCACTATTATTATAACTGCTTAATGAGTTTTGTTATATGATATGCCAAGTTCCATTTTATTTTAGTAAATTTTTCAATTTCAGGACATATGATTTATCCGTTTTTCACATTAACCTGTTTGTTTTATTTCATTCTGTCCTTTACAAATTAATGCCTTTTTAAAGGAAAGCTATTCTTCCACTCATTTATTTGAACATATTAAGTATAATCACTTAAAACATATAAGTTAAGGAAAATTTATAATATGAATGCTGATTTCATTTCTGAACATAAGTATATATATATATATCTTTTATTTTCAATCTTATGTTTAATATATTATTGTCCAGTGTTTGGAGCATAGTATGTGAACTCATTTTGTTATATTCTCCTTCCCTTATATAAAGTCAAAATAAAACAAAGTTCTACTCGATTTCCTGAAAGCAAATATGCTTCACCTGCATCAGCTATAATGAAGAAAACAGTCATTGTACTTCCATATTCTTGGCTCCCCAAATTCAAGTGTCATTCTCCAGGCTCCCATTGTATGGGAGGGTCTCACCTATTACTAGGATATAAATAAGATAAAGCTCTCCCAACTCCACCAGTGATGTCTCTCATTTCATGTGTATTTTAAAGGGATTAAGAATACAGTTAGTATTAATTCAGTTAAATAAAAAATATAAATACATTCCATGACATACCTTTATTTATTTATATTTCACTTTTTACCAGCAAGGCTTTCAGAGAGCAACATGTGGTTCTTTTCCTTCAAGAGTGAAGAAAAAACAAACATGGCTCTTGCTTATTTTAGCCAATTATAAAATGCCACAATTTCAGCACATTAACCTCTGACCTAGTATTTCCTTATCTCTGGCCAGTTTTACTTGCCAGAACAAGAGGTAAATTGGTTTACTTCAGAACAGGTTTGGTTTTATTTATTAATTTTTAATTCTAAACTCGTTATTCAAAGTGTGGAAGTTCCCATGATAAACTGTACTTTAATTATCAGAGAACAGTCCTGGTTTTCCCATAACCACAGTTATGAGTGTGGAATTTTCAACATGTCCTCTTGTTATTATTGGCTTTTTTTTTTTTTTCGGTACGCGGGCCTCTCACTGTTGTGGCCTCTCCCGTTGCGGAGCACAGGCTCCGGACGCGCAGGCTCAGCGGCCATGGCTCACGGGCCCAGCCGCTCCGCGGCATGTGGGATCCTCCCAGACCGGGGCACGAACCCGTGTCCCCTGCATCGGCAGGCGGACTCTCAACCACTGCGCTACCAGGGAAGCCCTATTGGCATCTTTAGAAAGATAAAGTCCTGGTCAAGTGAGTAATGTTTTCCCCACCCAGAATACTTTCTTAAAATAGAAAAAAAAAATGCTTAATTCCTCTCACAGCTGCTACTCCTGTTCATTGATAACTACATGAGGCCATAAAAAGTTGGCATATGAAGCCTTGTTTCAGTGGACTTTCCTTTAGGTTAGATCAATACTCCCTTACACTGCATAACTTCACATGGGTGATGTAATGAAGATTACAAAATTTGTGATTGTTTCAATAAGAAAAATAAATATATGTATATATATATATATGTGTGTGTGTGTGTATACAGAGATACAGAAAAAGAGAGAGAAAGTGGGATAGAGGGAGGGTGGGAAGAGAGTTTAAGTATTAATATATATGTTAGGCTTTATATATATATATATATATATATATATATATATATATATACACACATACACACACATATGTGCTTAAAATTTATCTTTAGAATGTCTACACCTACATAAAACAGGAAAAAATGCCTTAATAATGACTTGAGTCAGAGGGTGGAAGGTTGATCTGTTAGGGACTGTTTACAAATGTCATGTGCATGTGCCCAATGATTAATTTGACTATCATGAACTTCATATTTCTTCTACCAGTTATCAAAATGATAAAGTATCATTTTTGTTTACAACATGCAGTTAACATCATTCACACTGACAACTGGCCTGTTCAGGTGATTAACATTTACAACTCTAAGCTTCTCTGTACTCACTAATATCTTTTTAAACATTAACTGCACTTTTAAAGCTACTTAATGTATAGAGACATAATGTTGCCAAAGGGACATACACAACTCATTTACACTGACTAGTAAGACTAGTGTAGATTTGTTTGACAAGTCTTCTTGGAAAACTTGAGAGCTTGTGCTCTTCAGTTGGTGAAGCTTCTATGCTCTCTCAGAGCCCTTAGAGTAGCAAACCTTCAAAAACCAAAGATGGGCTCAAAGCGAAGTGTACCCTCAAGGCGCCGTTCTCTCAGCACCTATGAAGTCATGTTTGCAGCTCTCTTTGCCATATTGGTGATGCTCTGTGCTGGGTTAATTGCAGTGGCCTGGCTGTCAATCAAGGGATCAGAAAGAGGTAAGTCACATAGACCTGGCTATAGAAAAGTGCTCTCAGATGAATGTATACACTTTAATCTCCAGAATCCTGCCAGCATATTGTATGCATTGCTGTGCTTTCATGGCAAGGTATTTATATTGCATCCAGATGCTTCACCGTAGTTTACTTCATAGAATTTTTTTTAACATGATATATAATTTGGATTTTAATTCAGAATTCAAACATGAGACTAAGTTTTTAAAACAGAAAATGATAATGTTCTCAGTTCCAACATATAATAAAGTAGGTTCATAGCCTGTGGGTCTGTTCTGATAGAATTTAAGTCATAAACCTATTCAAACATTGTTGACCATAGAAGAAGATAAGTAGGCCAAGTTAAAGAAAAAATATTGTTTATTTCTAGAGAATTATATCTTTATTCTCTTATTAGTACAACAATTTGAATTGCAACAGTATAAGGCAACTTGAATGTAATTGTGGATTTATAAAGATCTCAAGTTGCCTGAGTAGCAATTTGTGATTGACAGAAAGAAAAAAGAAAAGGTAATTCTTATTTAGAGCTAAATTACCTGTACCAACTGCTTTTAAAAGATCTCCAATTGTATTATCTTGTTACAACAAACCTATGAGTTAGTTTTTATTGTTACCCTCCTTTTATAGGTGAAAAATCAGAGACAGAGAATTTAGGTAACTTGCTTAAATTTGCAACATTGCCAGGTGGTGCAAACTAGACAGTCCAACTTTAGAACTTGTGCTCTTCTTTACCATTTATTCATTTCTAAGATAATTTTTAAAAA
Source organism: Phocoena phocoena (assembly GCF_963924675.1). Taxonomy (NCBI): domain Eukaryota; kingdom Metazoa; phylum Chordata; class Mammalia; order Artiodactyla; family Phocoenidae; genus Phocoena; species Phocoena phocoena. Next base: position 121,075,043 of record NC_089222.1, on the reverse strand, counting down.
ATGGCAGCATAGCAGAAACTTGGGTATTAGATTTATTTTTTCTGAGAACATTTTCACCTTTTTTTAAAAAAAAATGATGAATTATATATAGGCATATTAATTCCTTCTGAAAACTCTCAGGGCAAAACGTTTTATATGTGAGTGATTTTGGTTTTACCAAGAAAACAAAATGCTCAACCTTTGAGTTAGTTCTTTTCCCTTAGTAAATAAGTAAATTAGAATGTAATAAATATGATTTATAGTTTTATAAAATAAGTCCAATATAATTTCTGGTTTATTTAACTACTATAGCTACATACAGGAATATATTTTAAAGAGAAAGAAAGCTTGTGATATTTTATATAATTATAAGAACAATTTAATAAATTATAGAAATTCACTGAGACTTTTAGAAAAGAGGCTGCTTTGGTCTTACTTAAATACTGTGAATAACTTCAAGGATATGTAATTATTTGGAAGTCTATTGGAAGTCTTGATGCTCAATAAAAATACAAAAGTTAGTTATTTTACCAGAAAAATAAATATTTATAAATGTTAATATGATTTAATTGTGAACAACTGAATATAAGAAGGGATTTGAGATAGGCAATAATAGAACACTAGAGGATATAAGACATTCTACTTTCAGTACATACTTTTACTTTAATACACTCTTAACACTTTTTATTGGAAACCATTGTAGACTTTTAAAAAGTTGCAAAAATTGTAGACATTCATCCAGCTTCCCCTAATGTCAATATCTAATACACACATAGTATAATTGTCACAACCAAGAAATTAACATTGTTACAATGTTATTAACTGAACCAAAACTTTATTCAACTTTCACCAGTTTTTCCACTAATGTTTTTACCTGTTCAGAAGCCAGTGCAGATTCCAACACTGGGTTTAGTTATCATGTTTCCTTAGTCTCCTCCAATCCATGACAGTTCCTCAATCTTTCCTTGCCTTTCACTTTTAAATATGCAAGTCTAAATGTTATTTTGAATGTTTAAAAAACAAATGAATTAGTATTAATAATATGTTACATCAATTATGCAATGATAACTGTATAGATGAAGTGCAAGTTTATTATTTAAAGTATTAATTCTACAGTTCCTTCTGGACTGGGAGATTTGTGTCAATATATGACAGATCTTGGGTTCTGAAGTCAGTCAATCCTTTTTCTAAATTCCAGATCTGTAACTTTTATCACATTGGGAAATTTTCTTAGTGAATCTAAGCCCAAATTTCCCCATCTGGGAAAAGAAGAAATAACATCTTCGCATACCAGGTCAATGCATCATTATTATTACATTTACTAATGATTTCATCATTGTGTGGGTTTCACCTGAAGCAATTCATTTTAAATATAAATATATATGCAAAGAAAATAATCTCATAATGGGATTGTACTGGCCTTAGTGGCACATTTTATTTCCCATGTTTGTATTCAGTTTGTTAGCTTTTTTCTTATATTGTTTCATATTGAGATAATAAATTTTCTGCAGCATTCTCAATAACTTCTCCAGTAATGACAGTCTCCATCTAATGGCAAAAGGTCATACATGCCAATTTTATAATTATTAGAATGAGAGAAGTAGTTTCAAAGCTATGCTCCAAAGTAATACACACACTGAAATCTTCACAGCAATCCACATGTAGAAAATGAGCAGTGTCCCTTGATGCCAGGTGTTCAAGAAGTATCTGAAAGTAACTACAAAAGTTTTAATGGTCCACTTCTCACTATGTTTCCCTGAATCAGTTCCCATAATTGGTGGAAGTTGATCATCCCTGTATCTTCCAACAGAAATCTCAATGACAAAGAAACAAAAACCAAACAAAACTTGGAAGCTTGGAGAGTTGGTTAGACTTCAAAGAAAAGAAAAAAAAATAATGGGATAGAGAAGAAGAAGTTTAATATTCAGTCTTTTAAAACAACTAGATAGCTAAAAATATAAGTTAAAAAATAAAAAACAGCTGATGATGAAACACGAAGACTGCAAAGAAAAGAATCAAGAACCCCAGGGCCAACACATTAAGCAAGAACTTTACTTCTATGTCTTAACTGGAATGTGCATATTTTCTCTTATTCATTATTCACATTTTCAGTGTTTTGTTTCTTATTAATTCATCTAGATGCAGCATTTGGAAAAAGTCATGAAGCCAGAGGGACGTTGACAATAACATCCGGAGTTACATATAATCCTAATTTGCAAGACAAACTCTCAGTGGATTTCAAAGTTCTTGCTTTTGACATTCAGCAAATGGTAAGAGACCTTCTTTCCTCAACTAGTTTAAAATTTCATAACATAGTTTCGCTAACCACTTGCCAAAAGATACATAGATCTTGTTCTCTTTGAGAAAAATTAGTCAATAAATGTAAATGTACTTACAGTTACATTTACTCATACATAAATGTATGAGACCCATCATCACAGAGAAGAAAATCACTCCAATACAGTTCTAAGTAGAATATAAAGATTATTTTGTTTAAAATTTTAAACAAAATCTAAAATTTAATATGCCTTTTCTTAACCTTTTCTTTTTTTAGATAGATGATATCTTTCAATCAAGTAATCTGAAAAATAAATATAAAAATTCAAGAGTTTTACAATTTGAGTAAGTATAGCTCAAAATTTTTCTATGGATAGAAAGCACAGGATCACAAAAGAGTGATCTTTTTGTTAATATTTGTAAAAGAGTGTCACTATTTTTAGGAGAAAATGGAACATTTTAAATTTTCAACATTTTCCAGGAGGATTGAGAAAAGTGGCAAAGTATAAACTTTTATATTTGTAACAAATAATAATAATAATGCTAGATAATTTATCTCATATTAAAATGATTCTCTCTCCTAAGTGCAAAATCTTTCAGAGACACATGGAGAAGGCTGAGGTTGACTGCATACAGATGCCTAGGAGTCTTGACATTTAACCTATATCAAATAGAAGCCATAGGGTACTCCAGGTCATTGGAGAATGCAGTGAGCCTCACTTTATAGAAAGACTAATCTCCTATCTCAAATCAGAAACAATTGAACCTGAAAGCCTGGCACCAAAGATACTTGGTACATGGTCTTCACAAAAGTCCTGACATTAGTAAAAGGGTCCTTAGTTCTCAATGACCAAATAGAGGTAGAGAGGTCAAGTCAAAGGAAAAGAGATTATGTTTAGAAAAAGAAAAACAATGACAGAATTAGTTAATGGGCAGAAGGAAACTTTAGGCCTTGCCATTTCTTGTTGGAACAAAACGTATTCACTTAGTGGAAGCCATCATGAATAAAAGCACAAAGATTCATTTTATACCAAAAAAAAAAAAAAAATTAGAACTCTGTTTCCTTCTTTCTCACCTACTTATCTATCTATATTTATCATTCTTTATCCCACTGCATATTCATGAGATCATAGTCTCAGTAGCCAGTCCACCCTCCCTCCATCTACTGGCTTCATTCCTATCCACAACACAGAGGCTTCGACTCCTGTTTTCCAGGGCTTATGATCTCTGATAGCCTCTTTCATGGCCTAATTTCAGAGCTATAATGACACAGGTGGACTCTCAGGAAAGGTTATTATTATTTTCTTTTGTTTGTGTGTTTTCCTCAAAGTGCTGTTTTAAAATATTTATTCAGTATTTATTCTGTGAAGGTAAAACCATGCATGAAAGATTTTATTTCACTTTATTTCTCTGTTTTGGAATGAGTGGAACCAATTTCTCTTTGCCAGTTTTGGAGAGGATTGAGTGTGGAGATCTGCATTAAATCTTCAATTCAAATTTAGTTCTTAAAGGTTTTAGAACTAAAACCTTGCTTAAGGAGAGGTAACCCTGGTCTTTCCTCGCCTTCCTCAGGCTCTAACCGGTGAAACCCATGCAAAGCACAGTATCTAGTGCAGAGTTTATTAGGATAGTTTTGCTAATGGAACTCTTTGTCTTCTGTTGTTTACAACATGCTGGATAACTTTGTTTTTACTAGATTGGGAAAATTTGCTGAATATAGACTTTTATATAAGGTCTGGTGTTTTATCAAAACCCAAGCATTTTCTTTGATATTTATTAAGTAAACTTATGTTTCTCTAGATAGTAAAATCACTATATGTAAAACTGTAAATTATTTGAGCTAAGGAATGATTTCTTTCCCTTCCTTTAAACTACCTAGGAGACTAATATAGTTCCTAAGCCTTGATACATATTTTATAACAATTCTCAAATAATATACTTCATCAGTGTAGAGAGACTTTCACCTCATTGTAGCTGAACTACTTTTAAATCAGAAGTGAGTTTTTAAAAGATGCAATGCAAAGGAATTTCATGAAAATGTCTGTAATATACATTACAGGTAGGTACTTTGGGAGACAGAGAAGAAAAGGATGAGAAAAATTCAGAAGCAGGAAAGAAAGTAACAAGTAAACGTTTAGGTTTACTTTAAATAATCAAATTTAAAATGACATATTCCACTTATAGAAAAAATCGACAGACTCCTAATTCCTTTTGTAAATTATTTTCACCTTAAACTCCAATTGATAAAATCAAGACACAGAAATAACTGACTTCTCAACTAACTAACAATAGCCACACCAACTGTGAAAAATACATCTAAAGATCCTTTAAAATGCCTATTTCCTTTTTTGTTACTGATTTTACTGAAATACACACCCCATGCTTGTGTACATGGTCAAGTTATAACACTCAGAATACTAAACTTAGTCATTAATCTATCTCTTCTTCCTTTTAAAAATATTATTTAATGTCAAATCTTGCTCCCCCTGCTAAGTTTTGTGTGTGTGTGTGTGTGTGTAGAGCCACCCTACAGGACAAGCAAATGGTTTACACTCATCTAGGAACACTTTCTATTATTCTGCTTTGTGGAAAGTGCTTTGATTCAAAGAGCATTTGATTCTTCTAATAAAGTGTTGTTTACACTTTATGGCAATATGAAGCTTATTTTGCCCTTTGAGCACAGATAAGTCATCAAGTTAGGAAAGGAAAGACTTTTGTTTACTCAGCAACCCTAGAGGTTATCAGTATCATTAAGGAAAATAAGAGATAAGAAACATTTGATTTATTGCACACAAGCTCTCTGTATAATGATAGGATTTATCTGTTAAAAAAAAAACAGACTCAGATATTCCACTGGAACAGTACTTTGAAATGGAAATGGCCATTGTTTTTTTTTTTCCTAAAGGAAGAATTCACATTACCTTAATAAATAAATTCAATTTCACAGCAGTGATAGAGAGCATTATTAAACTACTAACATAATATAGCTTTCTTATTACATGAAACACAAATGTTTATTATGGGTTTCCTGATTTTTACTGTATATCTCTCTTATCTCAACATTTACTCTGAATAAGAAACAAATTTTAAAGAATACAACTGTATGTGGATATAGGATCTGTCACTCCTGTCCTTGCAAAGTATAAATTATTAAATTCAATGTATAATTCACAAGTAAGAAAACACATCTTTCATACAAAGATGTTTTATGCCTGAGGATGAACTTATCCAGTTACTTTCAACTCAGTGAAAGAAAAGTCCAGATTTGTATGCTCTCTACCAAAATTACCTTACCTCTTTTACTGCCTAACTCAAATAAAATAAAAGCAAGTGGTCAGTTAAACTTAATATGTCAAAGTTACACAAAGAGAAAAATCCGGTTTAATCAGAATTAAAGCTATCTGTTGTGCAACCAAGGAGGTAAAGATTAGAAATTGAAGACAGAGAAACGAATGGACTTTGTTCACTCTCACTTTATCTTTACCATATTGAACCCTGTCCATTTAAGAATTTTGGGAGGTGAGGTTTGTTAAGGAGACAATGAAAAGGAGGAGGCAGAGGAGGAGGAAGAGATGGAGGATGAGGGAAAATGAGAAGAAAAAGAAGAACAGGTGGCGGGGGAGGAGGAGGGAGAAAGGGAAAGGGACAGGAAGAGGGAAGCTTCTCTCTCTCAAAGTGTGGCGGCAATAAAATATCCATCCTCCCCCCTCCCCCCAATTCCAACTAGCTATTTTCTGCATCTTTTTAGATATAAAGTTCTGGTAACAATGCAAGATGATAAAAACCTGGATCTGCATCTAAGCAAATGTGTTGTATTGTCTTTCCTATTGACAAATAGTTCATAATGGTGTTGATAGCAGTGGTATGTGGGGTGGGGATGGGAACTATAGCAAAACACATCTGGGAAACAGAGGTTCTGGGTTTTATTCCTCTCTCTCTCTCTGATATTAATAAGCTGTATAACTCTAGGCAAGGTTACCTATATTACTCTGAGTCTCATTCTTCCTATTTATAAAATTGCAATGTTGGCCAACATCAGATGCAAAAATAGAGTCATCTCCCTTTTCTTGAGCATCTGTTTAAATAAATATGGATGAGGCCTGAGAGTTGTATGCCAGTTAAGATTTTTTTTAATTGCAATGAACAGAACACGTGACTAAAAGTGCCTTAAACAACAAAAATTTACCATCTGACATCACAAGAAATCTGAAGGTTTCAGCAGAGGTTAATTCAGTGGAACAATGACAGAGACATAATCAAGAATTTAGGTGGTTTCATTGTTTTATTGTACTATCTTTAGCTTGTCAATCATAGCTTGCCTCATGGTCCCAAGATAGATGTGACAGTTCCAGCAATCACATGTATACATAATAACATTCAACAAAGAAGAGTAGTAGTCCACTATGAACCTTTATTTGATTAAATATAGAGAAGTTTTCAAGAAGTTCCCGATCAGCATCCCCTCATGTTCCATTGACCAGGGCCTCGTCATATGCCGATGAATAAAACTATCATTGACATGAGGAATGGTTGGAGAAGCCATGAGAAAATAGAGAGTTATTCTCAAACAAAATTAGAGACCAGCCAGCATGGAAAAATTAACAAGTGTGGAAGAATAGATAAAAACAGTGCCTGTGATGAAATCTATTTTTATCAAGGACAGCAGTGATTCCATGTGCGGGTAAATTTGGGGAACCCGGACCTAAATAGTTACTAAGGAGCCTTGCCATTTACAAGATTTGGATACTCTGATTTAATCAGATGATTGGAAAGTTAAACATTCTAACAGTTTAAAATAATATATCTAATAGAGGTGAAATGTGCAATTATTGATCAGAGTATCCTGTTCACGTCAATCATGAAAAGCTAGCTACATAAAAAGGAATCACTTCTGTTAAACGATGAACCTGAATATTAGCACGGAAACCAAAAAGAAATATCCTACCGAGAGGAAATGCTGATCTGCTGTGATCTTTCAGGAACATTTTTATCCTGTATATAGTCTTGGAGGAAAAAAAAAAAACATTTATTATAGGTTTTTATCAAGACATACATATATATACAGATACATAAAGAACTCTTCAGGAGTCGATGAAACCCTTCAAGAAACTCATTAACTTAAAGATATCACAAGGATATGAATGTAAATGTGTAAATTTCAGAACCAACAAACATGCCATGCAAAATCTGGTTCTCCCTAGTCTGCCTCTTAAGGGTCCAAGTAAACCCTGAGTACCCCCAGCTTTACTGAAGGATACAGAATGAAGACCAGAGCTAGAGTTTGTTTCCCAAGCAGTTGTATCCTAAAAGCACAGTAGCAAAGTAGAAATGTAGACAGAAGAGCAAAAATCTCTCCAGTATTTCTAGTGGGCCCAAAATTTATTCATTTTTATGGTTCTTTAAACTGTAAACAAATCACCAGTGAAGAAAACTTTGAAAATGCATATTTCAGAGAAGGCGATGAAGTAGAAGAGAAGATGACTTGGGTCATGTACTTGAACTCTAATGTTATGGTCGGAGATGAGTAGGCAAGATAATCCCAGCACTTGACCATGAGACAGAATATCCCACAAATTCCCAATAATCCACTTAAGCTTGTCTTCTTTCTACCCTTCTAAATCAGGGCATATTTTATTTATTTTATATTAAGAATATAGAAGAAAAAGTAGATATAAATTAGTTGCTATAAGCTTGCTATCAAGCATTCATAAACTATATAGAAAATTTTTCTCTGAAATCAGTGAAACTACTTTAGACCTATTCCTACTTAGAAGTCATCTACGAAAAATTACAAATTCACATTCTTCATTTTTTCAAAGAGTAAAATAAGAATAAATGTCATGATACCATGTGATTTGGTTTAATTTGACACAAGTATCTGTGGTCTAGCCTAGGGATTAGCATGCTAATGTGGAACTCAGAAAAATCAGGTTCTAATCTGGATATATCTTGTATTCTTGGAGAAACATTGTCTTTTCATTTCTCTTTCTTCCACCTGTGAAATAAAGATAGTATTTGATATGACCTACTTTGTATAGGTGTAATAAGGATTAACAAGGGGATAACCATGGAGAATTTCAAAGACACCTTACATAAATTGAACACAAATCATTTGAAGAAGGCTAACTTTTTTCTCTTATGTCATTTTTTGCTTTGCAGAAATGGCAGCATTATAGTCATATTTGACCTTCTCTTTGCCCAGTGGGTGTCAGATGAAAATGTAAAAGAAGAAATGATTCAAGGCATTGAAGCAAATAAATCCAGCCAACTGGCCATTTTCCATATTGATGTGAACAGCATTGATATTACAGGTACCTGTGAAGAGTATTTGATTTCTTTGAATTGTTAAGCTATGAAATTAAAATTCTAGCTATGTATCAGGGGAGCAGTGGGATCACCCTGGACTTTAGAAACCTGTCTTATTGACTGATGTAACACATTTACATAATAAAAATAAAATATGGAGAAACTGTTTTGGAGAAAAATGTCAGTGAGAAAATGTTTGTAAAATATCAAACATCAAAAAGGTTCTGAAAATACTGGCATGCATAAATGTTTGTGGGTCTGATCACACTTTTGCCATTGGCCAAGCACACCCTGACTTTCCAGGAATGCTGCATTGGAAAGTGACACATTACTTTGTGATATATAGATATTATCAGATTACATAGTAATTGGCAAATCCAGTCTCTGACTGAAGACTTAAAAGAAGGGCTTCCCTGGTGGCACAGTGGTTGAGAGTCCGCCTGCCAATGCAAGGGACATGGGTTCGTGCCCCGGTCTGGGAAGATTCCACATGCCACAGAGCGGCTAGGCCCGTGAGCCATAGCCACTGAGCCTGCGCAACAGGAAAGACCACAACCGTGAGAGGCCCGCATAACGCAAAGAAAAAAAAAAAGGAAGGAAAGGAAGTAAAAAGAGGGGATTATGAGTTTGATTCATCTCAGTTACTTATAAAAAATAAAACTTTATTTTAAAGTGATAAATAATTTTAAGATAAAAATAATCAAAGGGGAAGAGATATAGGACATCAAAAATAATAGCAAGACAATAATGCCTATCAATGTTAGGTTATTCTAAATTTTCCATTTTAGTTATTTCCCATTCAATTTAATTCAACAAACATGTATACATGTATACCGAGTCCTATTTTGGTTGAAAACAATAGTAAGTTGCCAGGCCAATCCAGATCCACAATCTCTTATCTGTAAACCTTCAGGCTAAATATGTTTTAGAATTCAGAAATTTTTAGATGTTAGAAAGCTCATCAATATATAAATATCCACATCAAGTGGAATAAAGGCAAACAGCCTATTGCCAGTTCAAATAGTTTTGCTTCAGAATGAGATGTCAGTATAGATTTGCCCTTAAAGGAAACATAAAAAAACATGCATTTTTAAAATTTTGTTATAGTGGATACAAAATTGCAGACCTCGAGTTGCTTTTCTTTACAACATGGGTTCATAAAGCACAGTACTCCTTCACTAAGCCCCCTACTATATCCTGCCGTGCCTGTTCAGTGAGAAGAAAGATCAGGCTCTTAAGTGTTTCTTCTACTGATGGTTTGGTCCCCTCTGGCACAGCTGCTGGAGCAGAGACTGTTTTGGATTTTTGTCTGATTCAAATGAGCTGAAAACTACTACTAACTATTATTAGCTACAACAGGTGGTTTTTCTATCAACACATTTACTCCTCATACCAATCTTATTACACAGTATCTTTACTACCCCCATTTTACAGATGAGACACCTAACATACAGAAAATTTAGCTATTTCGAGGTGGATTGAGGATTCTGACCCACGTGGTCTTAGCCTAATATCTGCGCTCTTATATTAGAGTTTCTTTGTAATAGCTTTGTCTTTAAACAATGTTGATTATTTTTCAATAGTCAATTTTCTTCTAGAAAGGTGGTATCTTGCTATCTTTATTTGAATAGGCATCAGTTTCTGGAGGTCTGCTGAGGCAAATGAATTGACAGGTGTGCTGAAACTTATTTTCATGACTCTATGGTGGGACTACTTGGGAGAGGGGAGTTTGTGATTTTAAAAACTTTATTTATTCAATAAAACTATATCCTTTGAATTAACTTAGGATAAGGATCATAAATGCAATAAACTATATCACAACATCAACTCAAGAATATGATCCAGAAGTTGAAGTTACATTTAACTTGTTGAACTATATTAAAACACGTTTATAAACATAATTAATATAATTAACATAATCAACATAATTAATTTTAGGTGTTTAATATTTACTCACATCATGTGAATTTTCAAATTTATTACATTTTTAAATTGGTTAATAATTTCACAGATACCTTTGATTTTTATGTAGTATACTGTCAAACCAAACATAGTGAAAATTAAAATATTATCTTTTTTATGAAAATATCTTGTAAAACTTATTTTATCTTCTTCATCAATAATCTACCATATAACATTTATGAAACTGCTATAGATCTTTTAGAAAGAAGACAGTGCAGTAATGAAGAAATACCATAATAAACAATCTAGTTAGTAGAAGAGGACATACCTCTTAACCCACTTACCATAAATATTGTTTTGAATGAAAACAAATTCATTAGATCATAAGATATGATTTTCTTTATTTTTAATATAGTCATCATTATATCTTTAAAAATATTAAACATGTTAATGGGTGAAGAAAATAGCTAGTTTTTATCTTTTATGTGAAAAGCACTTTATACTTAAACAGTACTTAGTTCCCTGTAGATATTATCATGTGTAAGATTATTTTGGCATTCATTTGTTTCAGTGCAAAACAATTGATTCTAGGTCTGACAAGATATGGTGTGTTATATTGTCTCTCTTAAATATAAATTATTCTATATAATTATGATGAATAAATAGATATCTTTCTTAAATGGGTAAAATAAAGCAAATATTTTGCATAGGTAAATTTATAGAGAATACATAGAGATTCTGGAAATTCATCAAATGTATCACAATCAAATTATAATTAAATAAATAAATAGGAACATTCAGGATGAAAAAGGATGAAATGGAAACTCTGGTAGATCAGATGCCCTTTGAATGAATATTCAAACTGCACTTGATGTTTTGTAATATATTTATACTCTAAGCCCTAACTTCAAACCAACTTTATTCCAGCGTCTTTGGAGAATTTCTCTACGATAAGTCCTGCAACAACTTCAGGTCAGTACTTATGGCATTTCAAAATGCATAATTCGGTGATCATAAAACTTTATGACATTAGGCAAGGATTCAATATTTTTCTGGCGGCTCTTTCTAAATTAGATATTTAGTCTTCATATCAAAATGTATAAAGCATACATTTGGTTAAGAATAACATAGTTAATAATATTGCAAAGTTCATAGTGCCTAGTTATATATACAAGGTTATGCATTTCCAATTCCAATGCTCCTTTCATATTTTAAATTCTATATATGTATGTATGCATATATGATGTGTGAGAGTGTTTGTGTGTGCGCATGTGTGTGATCTCAAAATATGGCTCTGATAATGCAGCCTTGGAAATGAAACCCTGACATTTGTAAGGTCACTATAAATGAGGGAAAGGAATTTAAAATATAATGAAATGATAACTTTCAAAATGTATCATACTCTTTGGAAAGGACAATCTAAAGTTTAATGTTAAATTTGCTCTATTCCAGCATTTTCTCCACCCTATGTTTCTAACTACAATTGGTCACTACCTCTTCACTTTGTCTTATCAAGATCATACTATCAAAAGAGTGCTTTGAGAAATTATCAATCATTTAAAAACTAACCTGAGTTATCTTAAAATGGAAAATCATTCTGTTGTAGAAAAATTATTCAAATTGAAGTCAAAAGATTTGAACACTAATCCTGTCTGGCAACTACCAGAATCACTGGGCATTTCACCTTCTGAAAATCTGCTTCCCATAAATTGTAAATAATAAAATTTTCTAATATTTTAGAAGTCATCACAAGTATTGAATTCATATACAAATGATTTTAAAGTGTAAATTGTTATAAAACTATAACCACATTACTTTTAGTGTTATCCATAATCATGACCATTTTTATAATATTTGAAAAATCTATTTGTTTGAAATATCTACTTGGACCAGGTACCATACACACACACACACACACACACACACATATATATATATATATATTTACATCTTTATTGGAGTATAATTGCTTTTAAATGGTGTGTTAATTTCTGCTTTATAACAAAGTGAATCAGTTATACATATATATATATCCCCATATCTCTTCCCTCTTGCATCTCCCTCCCTCCCACCCTCCCTATCCCACCCCTCTAGGTGGTCACAAGGCACTCAGCTGATCTCCCTGTGCTATGTTGCTGCTTCCCACTAGCTATCTATTTTATGTTTGGTAGTGTATATATGTCCATGCCACTCTCTCGCAAACATTATCTCATTTAGTTCTCAGAATGATTCTGTAGAGACTAATAATTTTTCCACTTAAAAATACATAAGTAATAAAGAATGTGCCCAGAGCCACACAGCTATTAATTATCAAAGTCAGGAATTAAAAAGAATTCCTCTGGACTCCAAAGCCCATGGTCTAAGCATAACTCAAGCTCCTATTTCAAACAATAGCAGATTAATCTAGAACATTTTAATCTATAGCCATTATGAAATTAATGAATTCTTATGTTTAGTTATTGATAATTGAAAAACATCATCTTCATTATTTAAAAAGTAAGCACATCTAAAAACCTCTGCTCTACAGCTCTAAAAATCAATAAAAGCATAATAGATTTATTTTCAGCTCCAGATACAAATGATGTATTCTTAAGTTAATAAATACTAATAATTCATAGTAATTTTTTAAATTCTCAAGTAAAATATTAAACAGAAGGAATTCCTAATAATCAGTTTTTAAATGTAATTGTTATTTTTATGTCATTTATTTTTACAGACAAGCTAACTACCAGCAGTCCTCTGGCAACTTCAGGTCAGTTTTAATATTATTTCTCTTATTTTAAAACAACTTTTTGCTAATATTTCATTTTGACTCCTGAGAATTCTCTGATAACACAGCAGTTAACAGTACCCTTATTTAATTGATAAGAAAACTAGAGCATCAAAGTTTATACTTTTAGCCTAATATTTTACCAAAAATTAACAATATATTTGAGGCAATCAAGGCCTGGATTATCTGATCTCACTTCAGTCCTTCATCTATTAGAGCCATGGTTATTACCTTTTGCTAAGAACACCACCAATAGGATCAAAATGTCTGCCAGAAAGGATGTAGGCTTCATAGGATGTGAGGGAATTTTTTCTCTAATTATTCTCTCTGCATGCAAGGGAGACGTGCTTGCTCTCTCCTCTTAACGGTATGGTTGCCAAACCAGTACCAAAGTTGCCTTGGATTCATTCATTCAGCAATTTTTCATTAAATGCCTACCTTATGCCAACTCCTGATATGTATCTGTAATGTGAAAATTTTTCTGGATTCCTAGTAATTGTCTACTGTACCTTTGTCTATGTGCTGGTTAACCAAAATGTCTTCTCTGGTCCTAACTTAATCTTCATGTTAAGTGGTCTGGATGTGAACCTAATCTCTTTAGGTAAACTCCATAAAGGCAATAGTGTGTGGATCGTCAGCTCCAAAAGTAATACTGCCATTTTTATGTTATTAGAATTTATATCAAATGTTATATACATACAAGGAGAGAACATTTGTGAAATTATAAATGATCTCTGAGTAACACAATAATTCTTGGATAAAATGGTTGGTGTGATGTTTGAAAAGCAGAATGATATATGAATCATTAATCAAAATGCTTTATGAAACAAGTCATCCCACCTCTAAACCTATAGAGGTATTTTATGGTAGGATAAGCCTGCCTGGGGTTGTATGTAGGTGTTAACCATATAGTAGCACAACATATTGAAAAATAAAACTGCTCTTCAGCCCATAGTCCCTTATCCAATGTAGAAAACTATTTACAGCCTCTAAAATCACCTTTCAACACACTTTCAAAAACTGATTTTAGGATCTATAGTGACTAATTCCTTTAATCTAAAAATAAACTGAAAAATAATTCTAATATATTTTGAGAAATTTATTTCTAAAACTTTAAAAGTCAGCAACAAATATCTAAATTAGTGCTCTGTTTTCCATTTATCTGTCTGTTTACTGATTCACTGAGTGATTCAAATAACCCACGGTTATTGAGGACCTCTTAGGTATATAAAATGCTGTAAGAGAAATATGTGGAATGACTTAGTGGGGGCAAAAAATGTGTTAAAGCAAGGAATCCTTGGACTTAAGTTTTCCCCCTTACTCTCCTAAAGATAAAGCCACCAAAATTACAAAAAGTGGCTGAACCATATGACCAATTCCTTGCAGGACTATGTCTGGTCCAAAACGTCCATAAGAAATTTGTCCACACCAAAAAGGTCCTTGATAACTTGGTCCTGTCCAAAATCATTTGGCATGGACCAAATATGCTCATGGACATTTTATATAGGACCAAATTTTAAGGACCTTTTAGAATGAACCAAATGTCTTATGGACCAAAATATCTCACAGGCCAAAAGTCTTGTGACATATTGGCCAGTAGCAAAAGTTGGCTAACAGCCCAGTTTCTTCTGGTCAAAGGAGATGGAGAATGGGGAACAGAGAGCATGAGGGTAATACTCAACCCTTACTTTTCTCTCCTAGGGAGTGGAATAGAAATCTCCTTTCCTACATGTAAACTATAAGAATGGGATCAGTACATATTTAGTCCTATCTTTCACTCTTTATGTAAGCATTTGGTAATCAAAATGAAGACCAAAACGTAACATACAATTTTCAAACATTGAAAGTGTGTGGGTGAATCCACCATAACCATTTCCTCCAATTACTGTACACATCACTTTTGATAAGCTACCTAGTCTTCTTGAACTTTGTATTTATTATCTGAAAGACAAAGATTTAAATATATATCTTAGAGTGGTCGTGAAGAAGAGAAATAATACAAATTAATGACTGGCATAAAGAGTGACACATGTTAGATCCTTTCTCCTTCCCCCCTTCAGACTTAGACCAAAAAAAAAAAAAAAAAAAAAGCAGCTGGATACTTTTTTAAAAACATTTTTCAAAAACTAAACTAAGGTTAAGACAAGATTACTGTATTCAGTAATGCTCATTTTAATCTGATCATTTATTTGACCAAAGAAACTCCATATCCAAAGCTTTCCTGTTATTAGAGACTGTACTAAATTACTTTACTCAATCCTCACAAAATTATAATAAGGTGAGTAGGTGGCAAAATATCACATTCCCTCTTTTACTGGATCCATGAATCCCCAGTCATCCTTCCCATTTATTCCTCTCATATGTCAAGATACTATAAATCTATAGAAGGGAAAGAGACAATTAAACTTCAAAACTGCAGTTTCCAAGCAATAATTTATTATGAATATGGCTTTCAGGGATGTTAACTTTATTCTCATTTTTTATATACCTGGAAGACAGAGTGTGAGAAAAATCAGCAAATGCATGCATCATATACCTGAGCGTTAGTAATATAAATTATGCCGCAGAGAATTTTTATATGATAGTTGGTACAAAGTCCATGAGGATTATGTTCTATTGCTCAACTGTCTTTGTTGCCAATTACTGTAAAGTTTTACTAACCCATTTGGAAGAATAAAGGGAGAGATGGGAACTAAGGTTGAATTATACCAATTGATTTCTGGCTGCTACAGTGTGCCTGAGAGGGGCTCTTTTGGGCAATTGTTCATATGCTTGAAGGGTTTCTAGAATACAGCTTGTTCTAGTCTTTTGTTGCTTACCATGTAGGCAATGATTGAGAAAAAAACAAAGTTTCATTACCATGGGCTTTCTCAATCTCCAACAACATGCAATTTGCCACAATTCCATTATGTGGAGGGGTTTGGGGACTGAAGAAAAGGAACTGGCTGATTTGGTGAAGAACATAAAGTTGGGTCAAGAGAAGCTAAGGCAGAATTATACTCCTCAAATGAATTAATTGCCCCAGGACAAAGACACAGGCACTGTAACCAACACCAAATGTATTTTGACTTTAAGTATTTTTTTCTCTGCATTTGAGAAAAAATTATACATATATTGCTAAGCACTTTCCTCTAATTTAAGACATTCCTATGTACATGATAATAGAATTAAAGTGTCTTTCCACTATAATTTCATTTGAATTGACCAGTCATAGTCTTACTAAATAGATTAAATTTGTTCTTTTAAAGTAGATGAGAATTTCTGTAAGGTGATATCTCTTTTTCTAATATAGTACAGTGAAATGAACTTGGTCTCTCAAGGCAGGCATTCATGGATTCAGGTTCTGATTCCATTACTAAGTAAGCTATTAAAGGAGACAATTACCAGGAATTGGGTTTAATTTGTCTCATCTTTGGCCAGCAAGCGTTGTTACCCCTATTTAAGTAACAGAGAAAATAAAAATCAAGGATTTCCAAAATGTGATTTTCAAATTACTGTCTTGTGTGTAATACTTCTTATAACTGGTTTGGAAGAAAACAAATAATGGATTTCAGTCTTTTTATCCTCCACAATGCTCAGCACAGAGTCTGCACAAAGTAGGCACAAGAGATTCCTCACCCCAAATCACTGGACATTGATATGACTGTGAATCACTCTGAAGTAATCACATTTCAGTGTGTACTGACTCCTTCATAATACAAATATAAACAGTTACTTAAAACCTTCCATTTACAGAATTCCAAATAATATTAATTTACTGGTGGGTTTTCATAATTTGCCAAAAAATTAATATCCAGAAGATAAAATACCATATAGATATAAAAATATGCCAATCTTTTTCCCACTCAAGAAAACAGCAACTAATATTCAGACAATTTGAACAGCTTTTAATAAACAGAACCAATTATTATTCTCTTTGTGCACATTTCCTTAAATAGAATTTCTTAACTCCTTTGCTAAAAATTCCCTCTTGAGAAGTACAGTACAGATTTCCTAGAAAAGAAGAAATACTAGAGCAAAAATTAAGGAATGAAATGGTAAACTAAGTAGTACACAAATCAAAGGACTCTAGTTTTAAGAATGGAAGGTCATTTAAAAAAACTGGCATCTGGATAATTTCTGTAATAGTTATGTGTTAACCAATGGTTTTGTGGAGAATTGAAATCATATATGTGTACAAAAGGAGATGAGACAGAGACAGCAGACTAAGTAAAAATAAAATCTGATAAAATCCCAAAACACACTTCCTTTATATAGCAAAACAATATTCATATTTTCCATATTGGTATTTATTTTTTAACATTTTTATTGGAGTATAATTGCCTTACAATGTTGTGTTAGTATCTGCTGTATAACAAAGTGAATCAGATATATGTATACATATATACCCATATCTCCTCCCTCTTGTGTCTCCCTCCCACCCTCCCTATCCCATCCCCCATCCCACCCCCCTAGGTGGTCACAAAGCACCGAGCTGATCTCCCTGTGCTATGTGGCTGATTCCCACTAGCTATCTATTTTATGTTTGGTAGTGTATATATGTTCATGCCACTCTTTTACTTTGTCCCAGCTTACCCTTTCCCCTTCCCAGTATCCTCAAGTCCATTCTCTACGTCTACGTCTTTATTCCTGTCCTGCCCCTAGGTTCTTCAGTACCATTATTATTATTTTTTTTTAGATTGCATATACATGCGTTAGCATACAGTATTTGTTTTTCTCTTTTTGACTTTCTTCACTCTGTATGACAGATTCTTAGTCCATCGACCTCACTACAAAGAACTCAATTTCATTTTCTTTTATGGCTGAGTAATATTCCATTGTATATATGTGCCACATCTTCTTTATCCATTCATCTGTCGATGGACATTCAGGTTGCTTCCATGTCCTGGCTATTGTGAATAGAGCTGCAATGAACATTGTGGTACTTGACTATTTTTGAACTATGGTTTTCTCAGGGTATACGCCCAAGAGTGAGATTGCTGGGTCGTATGACAGTTCTATTTTAGTTTTTAAAGGAAACTCCATGTTGTTCTCCACAGTGGCTGTAACAATTTACACTCCCACCAACAGTGCAAGAGGGTCCCCATTTCATCACACCCTCTCCAGCATTTATTGTTTGTAGATTTTTTGATTATAGCCATTCTGACGGCTGTGAGGTGATACCTCATTGTAGTTTTGATTTGCATTTCTCTAATGATTAGTGATGTTGAGCATCCTTTCATGTGTTTGCTGGCAAACTATATATCTTCTTCGGAGAAATGTTTATTTAGGTTTTCTGCCCATTTTTGGACTGGGTTGTTTGTTTTTTGGATATTGAGTTGCATGAGCTGCTTGTAAATTTTGGAGATTAATCCTCTGTCAGTTGCTTCATTTGCAAATATTTTCTCCCATTCTGAGGGTCGTCTTTTCAGCTTGTTTATGGTTTCCTTTGCTCTGCAGAAGCTTTTAAGTTTCATTAGGTCCCATTTGTTTATTTTTGTTTTTATTTCCATTTCTCTAGGAGGAGGGTCAAAAAGGTTCTTGCTGTGATTTATATTATAGAATGTTCTGCCTATGATTTCCTCTAAGAGTTTGATAGTGTCTGGCCTTACATTTAGGTCTTTAATCCATTTTGAGTTTATTTTTGTGTACAGTGTTAGGGAGTGTTCTAATTTCATTCTTTTATGTGTAGCTGTACAGTTTTCCCAGCATCACTTATTGAAGAGGCTGTCTTTTCTCCATTGTATATTCTTGTATCCTTTATCAAAGATAAGGTGACCATATGTGCGTGGGTTTATCTCTGGGCTTTCTATCCTGTTCCATTGATCTATATTTCTGTTTTTGTGCCAGTACCATATTGTCTTGATTACTGTAGCTTTGTAGTATAGTCTGAAGTCCAGGAGCCTATTCTTCCAGCTTGGGTTTCCTTTCTCAAGATTGCTTTGGCTATTCATGGTCTTTTGTGTTTCCATACAAATTGTGAATTTTTTTTGTTCTAGTTCTGTGGAAAATGGCATTAGTAGTTTGATAGTGATTGCATTGAATCTGTAGATTGCTTTGGGTAGTACAGTCATTTTCACAAAGTTGATTCTTCCAACCCAAGAACATGGTATATCTCTCCATCTGTTCGTGTCATCTTTAATTTTTTTCAACAGTGTCTTGTAGATTTCTGCACACAGGTCTTTTGTCTCTTTAGGTAGGTTTATTTCTAGGTATTTTATTCTTTTTATTTCAATGGTAAATGGGGTGCTTCCTTAATTTCTCTTTCAGATTTTTCATCATTAGTGTATAGGAATGCCAGAGATTTCTGTGCATTCATCTTGTATACTGCGACTTTACCAAATTCATTGATTAGCTCTCGCAGTTTTCTGGTAGCATCTTTAGGATTCTCTATGTATAGCATCATGTCATCTGCAAACAGTGACAGTTTTACTTCTTCTTTTCTGATTTGGATTCCTTTTATTTCTTTTTCTTCTCTGATTTCTGTGGCTAAAACCTCCAGAACTATAATAATATTGGTGAGAGTTGCAACCCTGTCTTGTTCCTGATCTTAGTGGAAATGCTTTCAGTTTTTCACCATTGAAAACAATGTTGGCTGTGGCTTTGTTATATATGGCCTTTATTTTGTTGAGGTAAGTTCCCTTCATGCCTACTTTCTGGAGAGTTTTTATCATAAATGTGTGTTGAATTTTGTTGAAAGTGTTTTCTACATCTGTAGAGATGATCATATGGTTTTTCTCCTTCAGCTTATTAATCTGGTGTATCACATTGATTGATTTGCGTATAATGAAGAATCCTTGCATTCCTGGGATAAACCCCACCTGATCATGGTGTATGATCCTTTTAATGTGCTGTTGGATTCTGTTTGCTAGTATTTTGTTGAGGATTTTTGCATCCATGTTCATCAGTGATATTGTCCTGTAGTTTTCTTTCTTTGTGACATCTTTATCTGGTTTTGATATCAGGTTGATGGTGGCCTTGTAGAATGAGTTTGGGAGTGTTCCTCCCTCTGTTATATTTTGGAAGAGTTCGAAAAGGATAGGTGTTAGCTCTTCTCTAAATATTTGAT